>NW_015174272.1:1471601-1563506 GCF_001447785.1 Gekko japonicus | reverse complement strand
CGCCCCCCCCCCCCCCATTGGATATTAAACTTGTTTTATGTAGCTGCTGGCTCCAGTCTGGTACTTGAGGGTTTTTTAAAAATGTGCCTATCTTATGATTGGTTTATATATCCTTTCACTGATGACACTAAGCTATTTTTGCATGGACAAAGGCAAACAGGATTAGGTGCACCGTGGTGGGGGGTGTTATTGAGGACCTCGTGTCTTCTGTGCTGCCCAGTGAAGGCATGAGAGGCTATCCCAGAGTGAAGCCAGACAGAGATTTAGGCATCACCATTTGTGATTGGTGGTCTGGGCTCCAAAGGGGCTTTTATTTGGCCATGCTCTTGGGAATGCCAGTCAAAAATTACTGTGTTTATGTGAACAAATGGTTTAGTAGTGCAAGATACATGTGTGGTGTATACAACCCCCCTTCTCTGCACAGATCAGGAGTAAACGCACTTAAAAGGATGTAAAAATAAAGGAACTTATTTGTGTGAGCATAGCTTGGGAGTGAATTGTAAGACCTGCAGGGCAACTGATTTCATTGGGCTTAGACTAGAATAAGTCTGCAGAGGGTTGGGCTGTTGGTGCATTGTTATGGGGCTTTCAGAAAAGAGACAACCCTGAGCAGAATCCCCGTGTTGATGGAATTTTTTAAGTCTTACTAATGTATGCCCCCCCCCCCCCCACGCGGTGTCCAACGTCTGTCCTTTTCGGTTGGGGTTGCTGTAGCTAGCTGCAGAGTGGAAGTGGGTATGTCACTCACTACTGACTTTAATTAGAAACAGCTTAACTGAGCAGTACTTAGCTAGGGCAGCTGAGGGGTGTGTGTCTTTGATTCAGAATGGTGTTTAGCCCCCCACTCCTTCTGTATTGAAGGGAGATATTGGATGAGCTGCTAAATCCCATTAGTTGCTAATCCAAGGAGGAGGCCTGCCCGCTCTCCGGGCATCAGCTCAGACTCTGTTCCACCCGCTGCTCCAAAATGAGAACTGGGAATGTCACAGTTTGTGACAATGCTTCCCACGCCCAAGGTGCCTTGTCCCTGTTTTTGATAGCTGCAAGGGAACCTTATTGAGGCTGGGGCTGGAAAGTGGAGACGGTTGGGCTTTAATCTGATGTCTGCAGGTGCCTCTGTGCTTGATTATTTTCCAGCTGAAATGGGGACATCCCCAGTGGAACTTCGTGCCAGTGCTCTTGTTCCTTTGCTTTTTGTGGCAGTTCCATGCATCTCTGTGACATTCACACTCCCTGTCTCTAAGAGAGCCCTTCCCACCTTGATTTTCCTGCCATGGAATCCTTGTGCAGTGCAGGACATATTCTAGAATATACATGACCCTCTGGCTAGTTGGTCAGGCCTCGCTGCTTATGTGTGCACGCCTTGGGATATGCTCAGTGCTCCCTTAAGGCTACGTGTTGCGGGTAAAGAACTGTAGTGCTAAAGTGTAGCCCTTTCTCAGGAAAGATTTTTTGTTTGTTTTTACCATTACTCATCTTCTCACTGAGAGACAGGAGAACTCAACACAGAAGGTGACACTGGATTCATGTAACAAATTCTCTGGTTCCCTTCCTTTCATTGGAGGCCTTTAGGGAGGCAGCCTGAGTTAAGAACAATAAATTTGGATGGAAGTCCAGAGAGAGGGCATCAGGGACACCCAGAAATGAGAGAAATTTCCTCCATTCAATCTTATCAGCATTTCCTCAAACCCTTGTTAATCCCAGTTTTAGTAATCATGAGGGCTAGAGCCTTGCTTTTTTGCATCAGTCTTAAGATTCTGTTGTTCTGGCAGCAAAACTTTCAATTGAACTCTAATCTAACTCCTATTCATGCAGGAGAGTGTGTACAAAAGAAAACACCTGGAATAACAATGAGCATTCTAGCCAGCGTAGTTCCTGTAGAAACATGATTGAAGAGCTGGTCTGATCGTTCCCGTTTTGCAGTGCTTGAGCATCTCACCTCAAGAAGCTCCTCGATGGAATCTAAAAGGCATGCATCTGTTAAGGCCACAATCTTTTCACTGCTTTGTTGATTTCCTTGCCCTTCACGTGTGCAGCTAGAAAAGGCCCTTGAATGTACTAGTCTCTCTTATATAGAAAGTAACGTCAAATTATTCACCTGCTAGAAGGCCCTTTTCCAAGTCCCCATAGTTATGTGAGGAGGAACCTTTCTTTGTTGGGATGCCTGAGAAGTAGGGCAGAGCTATACATGATGAGCAACTTGGATCTGCTGCTAGAAACAGCAGCCTTGAATTTTTCTTTCCATCCCCTCTAGAAAATCAAAATGAAGGCTGCATTGCTGTTCCCCCACCTCACTTTGTTGGCAGCTGCTTGCAGTGATGGGAAGCCAAGCTCAGGGACCTATCGTACTGTCCTGGAGTGGCATTCTTAGTAATGGATCCCCATTTGGCAGGGGAAAATGAGAAATATCTATTAATGTTTTGATCCCACCCTTTCTCCAAGGAGGTTAGGGCAGCATACGTGATTCTCCCTTCTTCCATGTTGTCATCCAAACAGCCCTGTATGAGAGACTCTCTCAATCCAGCTGGTCTTATCACACACACGCACACACACATTGCAGCCCCTTTATCGGTACCTTTACAGCAGTACAGACTGTGGTCTGTTAACCTTACTTTCCTGCAAAACCCCAAATCTTAAAGAATTAAAAGGATGTCCCTTATTTGACAGTGTACATAAGATTCCCAGGAGTCTTTCATCTGGGCACTGACCAGACCCAGGTGCGCTTAGCTTCAGAAAGGCCTTCAAGCCCCACAATTTGGGACCTGCTATTCAATGAGCAAAGTTATTCAGTGAGACTTTGGCTGGAACGTGGTCTGAAGTACATAAATAAAACCAAACAGTGCATGTGAAATACAGGGCTATGATCTTTGAGGAGTAGATCAGTCGATTCTTATTTGGTCCTGCCCTGCTTTGTTTCTGTCTAAATTGGACTGTGTGACAAATTAGGTAAGTCTTTTGTTCTAATAATGGTTTGGATCCACTGGAGTACCTCTGTGGACGGAAGGGATTTCCATCTGCAGAATATGACTTCCTAGTCTCCATTCTCTGACTGCAGCCCAAATTGCTGCTGTTTGAAGGGAGAGAAATTCACTTCCCATGGGCAGAAATATTCCTATTTGCAGAACTGTTCTGATGGATTCAAGTCTCTTGAGTGTTTTTTTTTACTAAACTGAACTTCTCCCATACTTAAGTATTTCAAATGGCACTTTTAAAGTAGATTTTTGTAGTATGCAACTGTATTTAAATGTAATTAAAAGGCAGATCAACTAAAATTCCTTAACTCTGTTGACCTGTCTACAAGAAACACATTGGGGTGATTTTTGGCTGGGGGTGGGTGGCATGAGGCATTCTGAGGCCCAGAGGATTAGAATGGTATTTCAGACCTTGGCACATTAGAGATGTGAAATAAAGGGTGGCTACACTTGTGAGTAGGAGCTGCGGTGGCTCAAGTGGTTAAGACGCTGAACTGCAGGCTGTGGAAGGTCAGTAGTTCAGCGGTCCGAGACCTGAGTGTGCCGCATGATGGAGTCTCTAGTTCCAGCTCCTGCCAACCTAGCAGTTCGAAAGCAAGAAATTGCAACTAGATAAATAGGTACCACTTCGGTAGGAAGGTAACAGCGTTCCGTGCGCCTTGGTGTTTAGTCATGCCGGCCACATGACCACGGAAACGTCTTCGGACAGCGCTGGCTCTTCAGCTTTGAAATGGAGATGAGCACCGCAACCCTAGAGTCAGAGTTGAGGGTTTCGAGCAAGGGAACCTTTACCTTTACCTTACACTTGTGAGTATATATTTTTTTTCTGTTTGACTGCAAGTCTCCTCCCTTAAAGGGGGGAGGGATGAATGTGGGAGAAGTCACACACAGCAAGCATCCACAGACAGGGATGTCTCAGCAGAGTACTTTTCCTCAATACATCTCTGTGGTCAAGGGATATTGGGTGTACCATGAAAGTCTGAATGGGAGCTTAGAAATGAAGCTCATCTAAGTGGTCTGTGGGAAAGCAAGGATGGAAGCGCAACCTGTTTTGCTGTAAATCAATGCTGGTGCTCAAATCAGACTGCTCCCTTCCTGCTGGGCCCAAATTAATCTTTCTGTACTAGAAGTGGAAACTTCACATCATGTTGAAGTCTTGACAGAAAAGGTACACTTTTTTTAAAAATGGGAATAAAAGGACCATAAGAAAGACATACAAATCTCATGGAAGAATAAAAAACAGAATTTAGACTTCCTTTCCAGTTTGATCTCTTATACAAAGCAAAGATCTGGTCCTTGTCCTGGTGGTATTCCACTTTGTTCAGAGACAGTTTAAAAAATTGTTTTGGTGTGGAGGGGGGAAAGGCAAGGGAGTTAGGATGGGGCACTGAGATGCAAGGCCTCAGTTAAGTGTATTTGTTTTTATTTATACTGCAGTCTTCTCACTGAAGACCCAAAGTGGCTTACAACATTCTCCTCTCTTCCATTTCATCCCCCCAAAACCCTGTGAGGTAGGTTAAGTTGAGAATATGTGTGACTGGCCCAAGGTCGCCCAGCAAGTTTCCAGTGCAGATTTAAGAGATAAAAATAAGGCTGTGCGGATTTAAACCTGGGTCTTCCAGATCCTAGTCTGACTCCCTAACTGTTATGTCATGCTGGTGCTCTAAAAGTTTTCTGTCACTGGGAATCAAATCAGCACATGACAGTGATGGGGATGGTGGTGCTCTGATTCCTCCTCTCTAAACTGAGTCACTAGTTGTCCAGCATGATAAACAGGATGTAGAACTAGATGTGTTAGGGCTAGTCTAGCCAGAACCTTCTTGTGACAACTGTAGTAGTAAAAATATTTCTGGATTCACCTGAAGAGAATCTACCTTCCTAGTCACGTTCTAAGCTCTCAGTGCTGACATGGCAGTTCTCTCTCTGATCACTTTTAATCCGTGATCTGGCAGGTTGTGGACCAGATAAAGAAGCGATTTTCTGTGACCCTTGATTAGACTCTACCTAATTTTAATCAAGTTGTGAAAAAGAATTGCTTGTAATGTCATTTGTACAGCAAGGAATGTTGGGAAACTGTGAAAGATTTCATAGCTGAATGCTGCATTGCGATGTCTTGGTTGAGAGGGTTGAGCTAGTTTGAGGGGCAGATCTGGGAGCAAATCTCTGCCTGGCCTGGAACTCACTGGCTGACCATGGACCAGTCACATTCTCTCAGTCTCACCTAAACTTTATCCTATTGTAGGCAGTGTTCCCTCTAAGCTGAGTTAGTGTGAGCTAGCTTACAGTTTTTTAGTCTCCGGCTCACATGTTTTTGTCTTAGCTCAGGAAAGATGGCTCCAGAGCAAACTAATGTATGCAGTAGCCAAATCGCTTGCTCACAACTTCAATACCAGTAGCTCACAAAGTAGAATTTTTGCTCACAAGACTCCACAGCTTAGAGGGAACATTGATTGTAGGGCTCAAAATGGAGGTGGGAAGAGCCATTTAATGCTATCCTGACCATCTCGAAGGAAGGGTGGGATTAAAATGTACTAAATGAATTACATTTCTCTTTGGGATATGTTGTGTGTTGCTCCCTGCTGACAGCTGTTCAGGTTTCACTATTGTTTGACTCCTGGAGAAAATGGCCTTTGGACTATATAAGAAGAGCCTTGCTGGATCAGACCAGTGGTCCATCTAGTCCAGCATTCTGTCTCACACAGTGGCCAATCAGTTCTCGCAGAGGTCCAAAGCTGGACATAAAGGGCAAGGCCTTCTGATGTTGCTACCTGGCACTGATGTTAACTGCCTCTGAATGCAGAGGCTCCTTTTAGTCACCATGGCTAGTAGCCACTGATAAATCCATCCTCCATGAATCTGTCTAATCCCATTTTAATCACTTGCTGTCTAAGGGAGTATTTCCTTTTGTACTGAATCTAGTGCCTATCAGCTTCATTGGATGCCCTTGACTTTTGGGAGAGGTAGAAAAAGTTCTATTGTCAACTTTCTCTACCCCATGAATAATTTTATAAACCTCTGTCACGTCCCCCTTAGTCATCTCTTTTCTAAACTGAAAAGACCCAAACTCCTCAGCCTTTCCTCATAGGGAAGGTGCTCCAAACCTCCCCCCCCATCACTTGGGTTGACCTCTTTTCCCCACTCTGTGATGTCCTTTCTCCGATGAGTGTTATAATATCAGCCGTTTTATTATCAGTCCCTTTCCTAAAAATCCCCAACAGATAATTTGCCGTTAAAGCGCACTGGGTTGACACTTTCATTGAGCTTTCTGCTTTGACCTGAAGATCTTTTTTCCCTTCTTAGTCTCAGCAAGTTCAGACCCCATTAGCCTATACTTGAAGCTGGGATGTTTTTGGCCCAGTGTGCATCACCTTACACTTACTGATGTTTGAACTTCAGTTGCCATACTGTCACCTGCTCATCCAATTTGTGGAGATGCCCCTGGAGCTCTTCACAGTCATCCCTGGTTTTCACCATCATTTATTAATAAATTGAGTCATACCGGCCCAAATACTGATCCTTGTGGGACCCCACTGCTTACTTCTTTCCATTGTGAGAACTGTCCATTTATTTCTACTATATTTAACCACTTTTTAATCCATAAGAGAATCTGTACTCTTATCCCATGACTGATAAGTTTATATAACATCTACTGGGTCACTGTTCTCTATATGCTTGTTCACTTTCTCAGAGAGCTCCAAAAGATTGGTGAGGCAGGACTTCACTTTCCAGGCCATGCTGATTTCCTCTCAGCAGGCTTTGTTCCTCTTGTGTGCCTAATAACTCTGTCTTTGATTACAGTATCTACTAATTTCCCTAGGAGAGACATTAGGCTGATTGGCCTGTAACATTTGCTACTCTCCAGACTTCTGTTACAGCAGCTGAATTTAGTGATAAGTTACATGCACTGGTTAGTAGATCTGGACCCCCTTTTTAAAGATGGAGACTTTTTAAGTTTCCCCAACATGTCTAGAACTTCATCTCTTGCCATCTCCATTTAACTTAGTTCTTCAGACTCCCTTCCTGAAAATAGTCACTGTGGCATGAATACAGACCCCTCACCTTCCGCAGTGAACACAGAGGCAAAATATCAATTGAGCTTCTCTGCTATCTCCCCATCTTCCTTTACCAATCTCTTTATTCCTTGGTTGTCCAAAGGCCCAATTACTTCTCTGGCTGGTTTCCAGCTCCAGATATAATTGAAGAAGAATAAGAATTGGATTTATACCCCACCCTTCACTCAGAGTCTCAGAGCAGCTTACAATCACCTCCCACTCCCCACAACAGACACTCTATGAGACATGTGGGGCTGAGAGAGCTCTGAGAGAACTGTGACTGACCTGAGGTCACCCAGGTGGCTGCATGTGGAGGAGTGCGAAATCAAACCTGGTTCTCCAGATTAGAGTCTGCTGCTCTTAACCACTACACCAAACATCAGGAAATGTTTACTGTTTGTCTTGATGGTTTTGATTTCCCCAGCCCTCCATGCCGCAGCCCCCACCCAGCTTGCAAAACGACCCTTTAAAGGGTTTTTTATGAGCAGAGCCTGCCCCGCAACGTCCCCCTCCCTCTCCTGCTCGATTTAAAGGGCCGTCCAGCTGGTTGGTGGGCCATGTGGTCCCCACTGACCGACTGAAGCCCTTTAAATTGGACAAGAGGAGAGGAAGGGGGTAGCTGGGTGAGTGGTCGTTCTTGGGGGCGGGGCTTCCCCTGCCCGCCAGCTTAGTGGGGGCGGATTGAAGCCCTCAGACGTGGGCAAAACCCCACCCAGGGGTTGGCAACCCTATTCCCCTTTGAACCCCATTTTAAAAATTGGTGAAACATTTGCTACTCTCCAGTCCTCTGATACAGCAACTGAAGTTAGTGATAGGTTACATATACGGGTTAGTAGATCAGCTATCTCACATCTGAGTTCCTTAACTCTCGGGCGTGTGCCATTTCAAAATCAAATATTACCGTTCTGGACTTTAGGGGTAACTTTCCACTGACATGAATGCTGAACTTAGTAGCATTATGGTCACTGTTCCCAACTGCTGCAGCAACCCATACATCTCTCGGCAGATCTGGAGCCCCACGTTCGACTACAGCTGCCTATTCCTGATTTATACAGCACCTAGGCGTGCTGTTAGCACTATGAGGAACACTTATGAACTTGAGTAGAGGGGCCAGAAAGCCAGGGCTTCTGAGGCTGAGCGCACATCAAACACATGAAACTGCCTCATACCTAGTTAGAATGTCAGGATTGTCTGTTCTGACTTGGCAGTGCCCCAGGCAAGAGGCCTTTCAGGTCACCTTCTACCCGCTCTTTTGAACTGGAGATTGTCAGGACTGAACCTGTGGCCTTTCGTACGCAAAGCAAATGTTCTACCCCTGAGCCGTGCCCCCTGGTTGCTGGGATCGGTTTACCAACCAACCACGTTTTTATCTGACCCTTCCTCCAACAAGCTTATGGTGGTATCCATGATTCTCATGGGCTCCGTTTTTGTTTTCAGCCCAGGATCACCCAACAAACGTTCCCTGTACAGCAATGCTGCTGTGGGCATTTCCATATGGCACTACCTGCTTCCCTGTGCTGTATTTCCCAGAGCGTCGTTCCTCTTCAGCTCAATAGAGGCGAAGAAGAAGAGACTGACGGCATCAGTTGGGGAGACAGAGCCCTTTCCACACAACCCCCCCCAACTGGGCTAGAGACTGCCTCTTGTTTCTCACCAGTGCTGGGCTCATCCATCTTGCATTGTCTCTGGCCGGGGGAGGGGGAAGAGCCCATAATCCCATTAAAAGCCGCCAGTCTGTCTTCGCCTCATCACAGCAACCAGGGCTGGTATGTCAGGGTGGAGGGGGACAGCCAAAGCCCTGGAATGGCAGTGGGGGCAGCATCCCAGCGGGGGAAATAGCTGGCATGCCTATCCTGTCACCAGGGGCACCCAGCTTGCCCTTGCAGGGGCCACTTCACAGCTCTTTTACCTTTTCCTCCAAGCATTGTTGCAGCTGGAGCTTGCCTAGTTTAACATTGTACGGGGGAGAGAAAGGTGGTAATGCAGTGCTGGTGGAATGCAGCAAAACCAGTCTTCAGGGTACACAGTTGGGCGATGGGGACTCAGGTCCAGCAGGTATAGGTGTGTTGGGATTTGATCTGCCAACTTCCGGATTTTCCACTGTAACCACTCTTTTGACAGACGCTTGATGTGTAGATCCTAGTTAGGTAATCACGTTTTTCCTGGGCCCTCAAAAGCCCCCTGCTGGTTTCTGCGTATAAAGCAGTTCAAAGCACAATGGCAGTCTGATTATGTCAGGCTAGGATTTGGGAGACCCAAGTTTAAATGTCCCTTCTGCCATGGAAGTTTGCTGGGTGACCTTGGACCAGTCACAAACTCTCAGCCTAACCTACCTCAGGAAGTTGTTGTGAAGATAAAATGGAAGAAAGGAGAATGATGTAAAGTGCGTGGGGGTGGGGGTGGGATATGCATAATGTAAACAAACAGTGCCCAGGGCATGAACTTTAAAGTCTAGGATACAACCACCTTGCTGAAGCTAAGCAAATCTGGATCTTATTTTTGCCAGTACCCGGGAACCCTGGTTACCCTGCCCTGAGTTCGGCAGAAGGCAGGACAGAAATGTAAATCTTAAAAAATGTATTTAGATATTTATCTTTAATATTTTACCCCAATGGGGACTCGGAGCAGTTTACAACATTGTTCTCCCCTTCTGCATTCCCTCCACATCACAATCTCCCTGTGAAGGAGGCTAGGCTGAGGGAAAGTGACCAGCCTGAGGTTAGTCCACGAGTTTCTGTGACAGAATTGAGATTGGAAGCTGGGCCCCACACACACACCTTCAGTGGGCAGCCCTAGAGGTGACTGGAAGCAGGTTAGAGAAGGGATTGGCAACTTTTTGGAGGGACTAGTAGACTGAACACATGAAGCTGCCTTATACTGAATCAAACCGTTGGTCCACCGAAGTCAGTCCTGTCTACTCAGACATGCCGCAGTTCTCCAGGGTCTCCAGCAGAGGTCTTTCACATCACCTATTGCCTGATTATTAAATGGAGACTGAACCTGGGATCGTGTGCAAGCCAAGCAGATACTCTGCCACCGAACCCTTTGGCAAAAATATCTAGACTCTTAACTATCCCAGGGGCCCCATCTTTAGAATGGGGAATGGATCCCATGGCTTTCAGCTGGAGCTTGGCAACCAAGAGGCCTAGAAGGCAGTGATTCTATCTGTGTTGCAGTACGGGTTAATTCTTCTAACATATCCCTTTCCTATTTGTGGGCCTGGGTGGCTAATGTTTGTACAACATCTAGCAGAATGCAAGTTGGGTTAGTGATCCTTCCACAAGGACATTAGCAAGGTGAGAACAGCTAAGGCACTGAAGAACCTGTTAGTGCTGGGGATGGGGGCTCATAAATTAGCTCTTTGCAGCTTATGCTGGATACAATCTGGTTGGAAGACAGAGATGAGTTGTCACAGAGTGTGATGGTCTAGAGAAAGGGTGGACATGTAACTGTCAGGCTACCTTTCCAAGAAACCTGGGCATATCTCCCAGAAAGCGAGGGGGAAATAAATTGTTGATGTTCTGCTGCCACACAGCGGTGACAGCATCATATTGCACTTTTTAAAAAACCAATGACTCGCATCTTAGATCAATTTCTACTCTACTGGTGTCTGACCAAGGAAGCTTTGACTCTAAGAAAGCTTATACCCTGAAAATATTGCTGAGCTGTAAGGTGCTATCAGACTTGAATCTAACAAGTCTAGCAACAGAACAAAGTTTGAGTTCAGTGGCACCTTTAAGACCATAAAACTTTGTTGGTCTTAAAGGTGCCGCTGCTTCTTCATACCAACACAGCCACCCACTTAAGTGTAGGAACGTTGGTCTCCTCCAGTAGTCAGGTGCCCCCGAGAAAAGCAGTCAGATGCCCCCCCTTTTACCTCCAACATCTTGAAATGAGCAATGCTGCCATTGAACAATGGATGACGATGGCCTTTGTAGAGCAATCTTTTATGAATGTGTTTAACCCTTTAAAAATGCAATGCAAACCTGTGGCCACCCCCACCACCTCATCTGGTGGTAAGATAATTGTGTGGTACATGGAAGAGGCCATGGGGAGGCGTTCCTGGACATGGTCCTAGTAACAGATATAAACGTGATAACACCGGTTAGGAACAGTGATGGAAATGCTACTATGTTTTGCATTTATGTAAATAGGGAGTTGCCTCAAAAGACCAACATGACCACATTTAACTTTAGAAGTAGCAACTTCTCTTAAATGAGGAGGCTTGTGAAGAAAAAACTGGAAGGAAAGGTAAGGTGGGTCAAATCCCTTCAGGAAGCTTGGAGACTATTTAAAACTATAATACTGGAAGCTCAGATAAAATGTATACTGCAGTACAAGGTAAGAAGGATTCCTTTAAGCAATGGAAGGCTAGTCCGAGTGAGGTAAATAAAAGGGAACGCAGGCTGTGGCAAATATAATGCAAGTCAGTGATCAGACAGACAAAAAGGGACCATGAGGAACATATTGCAAAAAACATAAAAACCAACAAACATTTATTCAAATGCATTAGAAGCAGAAAACCAGCCAGGGACGCAGTGGGGCCCTTGGATGACCACGGGGTGAAAGGATCACTAAAGGATGAGGAGGAAATGGCAAAGAAGCTGAATGCAATTTTTTTCCTCTGTCTTCACTGTAGAAGACAGGAAGCGCCTGCCCACTCCAGAACCACCCATTTCAGGAGGGGTGTCAAAAGACCTGAGTTGGAAAGAGGTGATGAGAGAGGAGGTCCTACGACTGATGGACAAATTAAAAACTGACTATCACCATGTCCAGATGGCGTACATCAAAGAGTTCTGAAAGTACTCAAATATGAATTTGTGGATCTCCTGACAAAAATATGCAATCTTTCACAAAAATCTGCCTCCATTCCCAAGGACTGGAAGATAGCTAATGAAACCCCCATCTTTAAAATAAGGTTCCAGAGGAGATCCAGGAAATTTCAAGCCAGTCAGTATAATGTCAATACTGGGTAACTTGTTGGAATCCATTATTAAAGAAAGAATTAGTAGGCACATTGATGAACAAAAGCTATTGATGAAGAATCAGCATGGATTCTGTAAGGGGAAATCTTGTCTCACTAACCTTTTAGATTTTTTGGGGGGGTGAACAAACATGTGGACATGAGTGACCCAGTAGATGTTGTTTACCTAGACTTCCAGGAAGCTTTTGATAAAGTTCCTCATCAAAGGCTCCTAATTAAACTCAGCAGTCATGAGATAAGAGGACAAGTCCTCTTGTGGATTAAAAACTGGTTAATTAACAGGAGACACAGAGTGAGTATAAACAGGCAGTTTTCACAGTGGAAGGTGGGGTACCACAGGGCTCAGTACTAGGTCTGGTGCTTTTTGTTCATTAATTATTTGGAATTAGGAGTAATCAGTGAAGTGGCTAACTTTGCAGATGACACTAAGTTGTTCGGGGAGGTGAGAACCTGGGAGGAGCTACAGAGGGATTTGTCGAGTCTGGGTGAGTGGGCATAACATGGCAAATGAGGTTCAATATGGGCAACTGCAAAGAAATGGAGATTGGAGCCAAAAATCCTAACTATATAAAAGAAACTGGCGATAACTGGCCAGGAGAAAGCTCTTGGAGTCACAGTAGATAACTGACAGAACATGTCAATTCAGTGTGTGACTGCAATAAAAAAGGCAAATGCTATGCTGGGGATTATTAGAAAGGGGATTGAAAACAAATCAGCCAGAATCATAATGCCTCTGTAAAAATCTATGGTGCAGCCTCATTTGGAATACTGTGTACAGTTCTGGTCACTGTACCTCAAAAAGAGATATAGCATTGGAAAAGTTGCAGAAAGGGGCAACTAAAATGATTAAGGGGATGGACCACCATCCCTATGAAGAAAGGTTAAAGAGGTTGGGGCTCTTAGGCTTGGACAAATGACAACTGAGGGGTGACATGATAGAGGTTTACAAAATTATGCAGCATGGGATAGAGAAGGTAGGGAAAGAGGTACTTTCCTCCCTTTCTCACAATATGGGAACTTGTGGGCACTCAATAAAATTAATGAGTAGTAACCTTAGAATGGATAAAAGGAAGTACTTCACCCAAAGAGTAATTACCACGTGGAATTAATTGGTGCAAGAAGAGGTGGCAGCTACAAGCACAGACAACTTCAGGAGGGGATTAGATAAACATATGGAGCAGAAGCCCATTAGTAGCTATTAGCCACAAGGGATAGATGGAACACTCTGTCTGGGGCAGTCATGCTCTGTATTCTTGGTGCTTGGGGGGGGTCAATAGTGGGAGGGCTTCTGGAGTTCTGGCCCCACAGGTGGACCTCCTGATGGCACCTGGGTTTTAGCCACTGTGTGGTACAGAGTGTTGGACTGGATGGGTCACTGGCCTAATCCAACATGGCTTCTCTTATGTTCTTATCCTGTTTTTTGACCCTATAACCAATCGATTCATTAGATGACCTCAAGCATGTACAGAATAACCTCTCATTCTTTCTATATCATTAAAAAAAACCCTGCTTTTATTGATTTTTGTTAAAATGTCTTTCCACCAAGGAGTTCAGGACAGCTTACTTGGTTCTTCCACCCCCCACAAAGGGAGAAGGATGACAGAAGCCAAATCTGCATTTTGTCATACCATGAGGCAGGGTGAAGTAAACCATGAAAGGAGGGCAAATTGTCAATTATTTAATTTACTACTATATTTCTATCATGGGACAGAGGAGACACTAGCTTGCATTTTGGTATTACTCTTTATTGATGTCTTCTGGTTACATCTAGATTTGACTACTACTGCAATGCACTCTACATGGGGCTGCTCTTGAAAAGTGTTCAGAATCTTCCACTGGTGCAGAATGCTACTGCCAGGATGTTTACTGGAGTTGGTTATAGGGACCCTATCACTCCAGTCTTGGCCTTAGCTCTCAATTTGTTACCAAGCTAAGGTTGTCAGGTCCGGCCTGTGATCTGGCGGGAGGCTCCTGGGTCCAGACTGGGATCTTGGCTTCAAAAACATAGAGTTTGGCCCAAAACTAGAGTGTCACTCCCTGACATTGGCAATGCAATGTTGTCACTTTCAAGTGACGTTATTGCATCAGGGACGTTGAAAAGTACTGAGACTTAGTGAATTCCGCTCTCATACTTTATTTGGAGAAGAACAAGACAAAGTGGCCGGCTCACAGGCCAGCTTATATGCCCCAAGGAAAACACACCCCACACCCGTTAATGGTCTATTTACACTGATTAGATTATTCCTGGGGAGCCTAGGTTCCCAATTGGCTGGGAACTAGGATCCAAACGTCTATTGTGTTTGGGAGCGAAGCTCAGGTACCTCACCTGACCGCATGTGGAACTGGCCAAAACTGGATTGAGCACATGGCTAGGTCAGGACACAACAAAAGTCATGGTAGGCTTGCCAAGTCCCCCCGGGGGGCAGGGAAAACCCCGCCCCAGGGGCCCGTTCCCTGCCGCTGGTGGATCGGGCCCCGGGGGAAACCCCAACCCCAAAGCACGCGACGTGCACGTCACCCAGATGTGACGTGGGCAAGCTGGGGGCGGGGCCACAGTCATCTGAGGGAAAACTATGGTTTTCCCTCAGATGGTCGTGGCCCCGCTCCCAGCGTGCCCGGCGTGGTTGCGTCACTTCCGGGTGACGGGGTTGTGGTGCGCGTGCGCTTTGCGTGCGCGCACTCCCAAAGCAGCCCTGGAGTCCCCTGCTCCAGCGCCGCTTCTGACTTGGCAACCCTATGTCATGGGCTTTCCCCATCAACCAGCTGGCTGGCAGCAGATCTAAGCCCCAAAAATCATTGGAACCCCCACCCAGACTGGAGATCAACTCAAGGTGCTGGCATTGACCTTTAAAGGTGGGACCAACACACCTAAAGGACCGCCTACTTCCTTATAAACAAACTGATGTCTACAGTCATCTTCAGAGGCCCAGCGTTGAATGCCCCCACCTTTTGAGATTAGGCGGGTGGCAACTCAGGAGAGGGCCTTCCCAGTCATGGCACCAAAACTCTGAAACTCACTTCCCAGGGAGACTCATCGGTCCCCTTCTGTTGCCATCTTCAGCCAACGGGTGGTGACCTCTTTGTTTCATCTAGTGCTCCATCAGTGATCCTGCCTTCCTACCCAATGTTTTAATTATTTTTATGGTTTTGTATACATACCTTGGGATGTGGAATGGTATGGTATAGCCCAGGGGTGGCCAACTTCGGCTTGGGAGCCATATGCAGTTCTTTCACACATAGTGTGTGGCTCCCAGCAGGGTGGCTGGGGAAGTGAAAGGGAGGCATGCCTCCCTGATGGGTCTTCTCTTCCCCAGCCAGTCTTCCCCTCCCTAAGTAGACTTGAGGTGGGGGGGGGAGCAGAGAAAGAAAGCACTACTATAAATCAACTACCAAACCCCCCCCCCCCCCCCCGCAGGCTGGCTTAGAGAAGGCATTTGCCTCTTTAAATAAGCCAAGCCAGCTGGTGTGGGGAGCTTGGAGAATGCATTTAAAGTTAAAGTTGCTTTCTTTCCCCCTCCTCCCTCCCCCATCTATTTGCTTACTTTGTTTCTCCCTCTCTTTTTCTCTCTCTCTTTCCACCTCTTTCATTCTTTCCACCTCTCTCTCTCTTTGACAAATAAATATCATTACCAAGCAAATAAATACCATTGGACAAATAAATATCATTATCAGTATCTGTTTTTACCCCTTTTGTTTTTATTTTGGGCAGTCTCATTTAATGTTAATAAAAAGGCAAATCTGCATATTTTTCAATAAAAATGTGTGTGTGATATTTGTTCATGTCTTGCGGCTCTCAAACTTCTGACGTTTATTCTATGTGGCTCTTATGTTAAGCAAGTTTGGCCATCCCTGGCATAGCCCAATCTCATCAGAGCTCAAAAGTTAAGCAGGGTTGCTTATTGGATGGGGGACCACCAAGGAATGCTCTGCAGATGAAGGCAATCGCAAATCACCATAGCTTCTCACTTGCCTTCGAAGCCCCTTCCTGGGGTCACCAACGTCAGTTGGTTCCAACTTGACAGCACATATGTACATATGTGTATTTTAGTTCTGATTGTAATTGTTTTATTGATGTGTTTTTGCTGGTTTTAAATACATGGTTTTAATTGTGTATGTTTTGTTAGCTGCCTTGGTGGTCCTTATGAGGGCATAAAAACGGGGTATAAAGTTTGTAAAATTAAATAAATATATCCTGCCTGTCAGCCCAAGAGGTTGTCGAGGCAGCTAGTGTGAGAGGGTCAGACTAGGAACTGGGACCACAGAGGCTTGCTGAGTAACCTTGAGCCAGTCATGCACTCTCAGCCTAACCTATGTCACTGGAAGATGAAATGGAGGAGAGGATAATGATGGAAGCCATTTTGGGTCCCCCTTGGGTAAAAAGGCAGTATAAATGAAGTAAATAAATCTTCAGTAAAACAAATGAAACATTAATTAAAGCATAAGAATAGTGATAATATTAGCTAGCCAGCCATAGGTCTTTTGGGTGGGAAGATTTTAACCCATTTCCTGACCAAACTCAGCAAGTGGACAGATTGCCACTGAAAAGGAAACCAGCACAAAAGAGGTGCTCATCACCTTCCTTCTGATAGACTGGTGGTTGGCTCTGCAAAGCTTCCACATCAGGTGAGGCAGATTCATTTTGCAGAAAAAACAAGCGCATCCAGGAAAAATTTCTGGCACTTGTTGAATTAAAGGAGCCCTGCCAGGTTTAAGAACAACGGAATCCTTTCAGCCTTCCCCATGTGTGAAAAAGACTGTTTTTTATTTATACCCCACTTTTGTCTCCAAAGGAGACCCAAAATGGCTTACAACATTCTCCCCTTCTCCATTTTATTCTCACAACAACCCTGTGAGGTAGGTTAGGCTACAAGTGTGTGACTGGCTCAAGGTCACCCAGCAAGTTTCCATGGCAGAGTGAGCATTCGAACCTGAGTCTCCCAGATCCTAGGCCCACGCTCTAACCATTGCTAACAAATTAATGGCAATTTACAGTAGCTAGCAAAAACTAGTCTCAAATGGGTCCTTTAATACAAAAGTCCTCATATTAGCCATACCAAGTTAACATCTACAAGAAAACTGACTGCTGTTTTCTCCTCTAATCTGTGAGGGCAGGGCAACTAAACATAACTTCAGAGCCAGAAGAATTGTAGAAGCTTGGTTACCCAGATGCCTAGCACCTTAATCCTTTTCAGGCATTACATTTAACCACAAGGGTGAGAAGAAAGTCTAATGAAGGGCCAATATTAAAAACCTAGTTAAAACTTATAACCACGCCTATAGAGACAGCATGCTGCATGCAGTCTTCCTGATACACATGGTTGCCACTTGTGATTTTGTCTGAAAGCTTCAGAATCCTGATTTCCCAGCACTGTGGTATTTGTGTACCAAGGTTGAAATGACAAATGGCAATCACTCATATTGGAAGGATCATGTGTTGTGCATTCTCCCTGTAAAGGTAAAGATTCCCTTGCTCAAAAGCCAGTCGAGTCCGACTCTAGGGTTGCGGTGCGCATCTCCGTTTCAAAGCCGAAGAGCCAGTGCTGTCCGAAGACGTTTCCGTGGTCATGTGGCCGGCATGACTAAACACCGAGACGCACGGAACGCTGTTACCTTCCCACCGAAGTGGTACCTATTTATCTACTTGCAATTTCTTGCTTTCAAACTGCTAGGTTGGCAGCCAAATGTAGCACCTGATACTAACCAACACGCAATATGTACAGAGCTGGTGACAAAGAATTCAAATATTTTCCCAGTTGTGAATGACATACTGCAGTAGTTGTTTTCTTTACTTGAGTCAATTCAGAACCCAGACATGCCCAAGTTCTTGGGTTTTAGAAATCGTCCCCCCACAGATCTTCTGTTTTGTTTCTACCCTTCAAAGCCCTCCAGGATCAAATCCTTTGGCTCTTGCTCTAGAAATGACCTTTTCCTTTTTGGTGACTTTCTTGGGACATAGACAAGGTGACAGTCACCAACATGTTTACTTTCTATATCAGTTTTCATAATACAAATACAATCTGTGTCTGCAAGCAAGTCCCTGGGTAGAACTGCCCAGTCTTTCTAATTCTGTATGGTTGGTTACCAGGGCTGGATTAAGGCCAACTGATGCCCTAAGCACAGCCCAACAACGGTGCCCCTGGGCCCTGACATTGCTTAACCAACAAGACATTAAGACTCAGTAAGTGCTGAAGGTGAAATAAGAGATTAAAAATTCAGTTTTCACAACTACATCAAATATAAACTTTTTTTAAAAAAATTATTTATTTAACAAGAAATAACAGTAAGCAATCTAAGCAAATTATTTACTTACAATTAGACAACAGGAAAAATGCAAAATTTCAACACGTTTTAACTGCATTTCTAAATAAAATTGTTACAAGCAAAAAAGTACAAATACAAAAAATATATTGAAAACTATTTGAATCAACCTCCCAAAGATTATAAGGCAAAATATGATCTGATATTATCTCTACAGAAATCATATGATCTCAGGAGCATGCTTTTCAATTTTTAAAATCCTTTCTACAGAAATCAATGTTGGTGGACAATTTAAAAAAATTCTAATGGAGAAATATCAATGTTTGTATGAAACATCTTTTATTCCATTGCTTTCTAGCCTTGATTACCTTGAATATATATAGCATTTCCATATACATGGATAAAAAGATGCAAAATAATGCTTATTGTTGCCTACTTATAACTTTATTTATACTTTTAAAAGTTCTCTCCTGCTTTTTAAAATTGTAAAGTCTTTGATCAAGTCCTCAAAACTAATCTGGTGTAACAAATCTGCTTCTGTACTTAGCAGAGACAAGGCATCCACTCTTTCTTGTCGCGTAGTTGCCCCCTCCTGCCCCCTCCTGGGTGCTAGTGGTCCCACCACCTGTAATTTCTCATGAAGAGCCATAACAGAAGGAATGACTGAGAAAATTTAATATCCAAGGTGCCCCCCTTCCCTTGGTGCCCTAAGCACCTGCCTGTTTTGCTTAACGGTCAATCCAGGACTGTTGGTTGTCTTTACTTTTTAGCTGAATGCACGTTGCCATTTACAGGCTTTCTGCAGACAACTGTGGATATGAAATGAACTGTAACACAACTGAGATATCTGTACGCTCAGAGCGATGTGTGTATTGTTTTTCACATTAGTTGCAGTGGCAGCAGTTGGTGAGTCTGTAGTTTTGTAGCTGTGGCACAGGTATGCTGGATCTCCATTTCTGCTTATTGCCTGATGCCCAGGAAGCAGGTTGGCTATATCTGGTCTATTGATGGTTATTTGACCTTTCCTTCAGGGAGCTCAAGGTGGGATAAATGGTTCCCCCCCCCCCCTGTTATCTTTACAACAGCCCTGTGAGATACACTAGGTAGAGAGGTGGTAGCTGGCCCAAAGTCACCCAGTCGTAGCATGGTGGGCCTTTGTTTATTCATATAGATATATATGCACCACTTTCCTCCATAACAGGGATCCAAAGCAGCTTATGGTACCATTCTCCTCTCTTCCACTTTATTCTCCTAACAACCCTGTGACTGTGAGAATGTGACTGATGACCACCCAGTGAACTTCCATGAAGAGTGAGGATTTTAACCTGGGTGTCTCAGATCACAGTGTGACACTCTAACCAGCACACCAGGCAGGCTTTTGAAAAGGATTTCCCCCTCCCAGTTTGCCATTCTTTAGTAATATTAATATTAATGGTACTTTAGTAACATTAGTAGTTATGTAAACAGAAACTGGCTGGTGTAAGCTTGTCTTGCCGGGAAAGCTACACCTGCTGTCATCTTTGTCACTCTTAACTAGTACGTTTTTTTAAATTCACAATTTATTAATTCCTGTAGTGAACAATACAGAATATTGTTCTTATTTTCCACAATCTACTATATTATTCCCCCCCCAAATTATTTAGAAATAGAAAGTGTTCTCAAACTAATCCACTAACTCCTATTATACCCAGGGGTCATTTCGTAGAAAAAGAGCTAGGGGAACTCATTAGCATATGCCACACCCCCTGACATCAGGGGCCCGGCGGTGGACCTGCAAGGCCAGCAGGAGTGCGAGGAAGCCCCGCCAAGGCCCTCCCTGGCCCCAGGCAGGCAGGGGTGGGGAGAGGCGGGGAGGAAGCAACTTACCCTCCCTCTTCTCCTGCCTCCTCCTGGCTGAATGAGGGCTAGAAGCGGGGCGGCCAGAAGCAGGGGGCGGGGCTTCGTCATGTGCCCCGCCCCCCTGCACCTCACCCGGGGGAACTGCGTTCCCCCGCGTTCCCCCCCGAAATGACCTCTGATTATACCTAATTGCTAACCAAGAATTACCTCCTATTCTGAATCCTATTATCTTATACCACCATTCAGGCCTCGATTCCTGCCGGAGCGCACCGGAGCACCGCTCCGCCAGTCAGGAGCCCAGGGGGAGGGCACATAAGCCCCACCCCCTGCTCCCACCAGCCATCAGTTGGGACACGGTGGGTGGGGCAAAACATTTCCCCGCCTCCCTGAACCCTGGGGTGGTAGCCTTGGACTCATAGGGGCAAAGTCCACCTCTCATGCGAGAGGTCATTCTGGCTTCCCCAGCTCTCCTTCGGGGCTCCTTGAAAAGTTATGGCCACCGCCGCTGTTCTCAGCAGCAGCTGCGACGCGGGGGGGAGGGGCGAAACGTTTCCTTGCCTCCCTGAGCCCCGGGGTGGTGGCCTTGGACTCGTAGGGGCAAATTCCACCTCTCGCGTGTGATGTCAGAGCAGTGTTGCCGCTCGGACATCACACACGAGAAGTCATTCTGGCTCCCCCAGCTCTCGGGAGGGACTCTTTAAAAAGTTATGGCAACTGCCGCTGTTCTCAGCGGCAGTTGCAACGCGGGGGGAGGGGAGGGGCGAAACGTTTCCTTGCCTCCCTGAGCCCCGGGGTGGTGGCCTTGGACTCGTAGGGGCAAATTCCACCTCGCCACTTGGACATCACACGCGAGAGGTCATTCTGCCCGCGTGGGGGGGGGGGCGGGTGAAACATTCTCTTGCCTCCCAAAGCCCCAGGGTGGTGGCCTTGGACTCGTAGGGGCTAATTCCACCTCACGTGTGATGTGCAGCGTTGCCACTCGGACATCACACGCGAGAGGTCATTCTGGCTCCCCCAGCTCTCGGGAGGGGCTCTTTAAAAAGTTATGGCCACCATCGCTGTGCTCTGCGGCAGCTGCTACGCCCGCGTGGGGGGGGGGCGGGTGAAACATTCTCTTGCCTCCCAAAGCCCCAGGGTGGTGGCCTTGGACTCGTAGGGGCAAATTCCACCTCTAGCGTGTGGAATTTCCACCATCACATGCAAGAGGTCATTCCACCATCACATGTGAGAGGTCATTCTGGCTCCCCCAGCTCTCAGGAGGGGCTCTTAAAAAAGTTATAGTCGCCGCTGCTGTTCTCGACGGCAGCTGCGATGCCCGCAGTGGGGGCGGGTGATGTCAGGGTGTGTGGCATATGCTAATAAGTTATGCTAATGAGCTCCTGCAGCTCTTTTTCTACAAAATGACCCCTGCCTCCATTAAATGTAATTCCATCCAGTTTCCTGAGCTCTTTTCCCATGTTCACATTAGTTACAATACATATATCTACATAATAACTTACATTGGACATTCTTCAGTTTACTATTACATGTTTCTGTGCATATTTGTGTGGCCAACATTTCAACCAGCCCTTTTAAGTGTGTTCCCTGACTAACACCTTCTTAGTAGGGCATGAGTTTGTGTGCCCACTTCGTCAGATGCCTGGAGCAGATCCTCCATTGGGGTGCTGCCCAGTGCTCTCTTCAGCCAGGTCTCCTCAGTCTGCTGTTACCTCCACTCCTCCCATTCTTCTCCAAGCTACTGTTCCTCAGACTCCACATCTTTTGTTCCTTTAAGCTTATTTTTTTACATGGAACTCACAAGGTACTAGGTTACCTCCAGAGGTGAAGCCAGTGATTACCAGAGACAGGGCTTTTCAGTCAAAGATCTGGAAGGCTAGCAGTAGTCTCTCTCTCTCTCAGCCTAACCTACCTCAAGGAGTTGTTGTGAGGGTAAAATGAGGGCAGCACCTGTTGGCACCCCATTGCTGAGGAAAGTGAGGTATACAAATCTAAATGGCAGTCAGACTGTGGTCTCGCCTTCCCACAGCCACAGCCACAGCCACAGCCACTTGCCTGGCACCTATCCCTGTCAAAAGAAAGCCATACCTAAAATCAATGCTTGGAGTGCCCCCCCCCCGCCCGCAGAGTAATTAACAACACAGCGAGAATACACAACCTGATAAAGAGTGGATAAAGGTTTATTTAGGCACTAATATATGAGAGAGGAAAGAGGAGAGAGAGGGATAGGTTCCTAACCACATCTCTAGCTGAGAGACTAAAGTAGACTGGTGGGGGATGTGG
Source organism: Gekko japonicus (assembly GCF_001447785.1). Taxonomy (NCBI): domain Eukaryota; kingdom Metazoa; phylum Chordata; class Lepidosauria; order Squamata; family Gekkonidae; genus Gekko; species Gekko japonicus. The sequence continues at coordinate 1,541,121 of NW_015174272.1, read as the reverse complement.
CACTTCGGAGAGGGAAATTGCCCTAAGAGTAGCAATCTGGAGAGGAACAAGGACTGATACTTAACAGAAGAGAAGGTGCTGTCCTCGCTGTCCTATCTAGTTGTCTTCTTGCTGCCCCCTGCAGGGTCTTCTTCTCTTCTCCAGGCATCGCCTTCTCCAACCCCCCCCCCCCCCATGTGTGACTGCTGCAAAGATCAGAGTTGATAATAAGCACGTGGATCCCAGCTCCGGAGTTTTGCAAAGGAAAAGCCCAGCTCTCCGACGTCCCTTCTCCGAGGGGCCCCTGCTCGCTCCGTCCTCTAGGGCGGGGAAGAGGGCAGAAGGAGGCGGCGTCAGGAAAGCACCCCGGCCTTAGGTACAAGCCCAGCAGCTGTTGCTCTCTCTGTGCCACCGGCCTGCTGCTTCTTCTCAGCTCCTCTCGCCATGCTTCCCCGCCACCGCAGCAGCCTCCTTTTTTGCCTCCTCCTCCTGCAGGGCTGGGGGGCTACGAGCCCGGACCAGGAGGAGGAGGAAGCAGAAGAAAGCAAAAGCGAAACTCCGCTCCGAACGCTGCAGCTGGAGACCTTGGTGAGTCGTGTGTGCGTGGCGTGGGCCGGCTGGATGAACCCCCTCTCGCTTGATGCCACTGCTGGGGGCGGGGTGTGTGTGTGACACGGGGGGCGCCCCTTCTGCAGCGACCGGAAGGCAGAGGGGGGAACCGTGCGCTCAGGTTGTGGTCCTCCCTTCCCACAGCCAGTTGCCTGCCGCCTTAGCCCTGTCAAAGGAAAGCCTTACCGCTAAAATCCACGGCCGGAGTCCCTGTCCCCACCCCCGGGCAACGTGTGACAGTTGCAAAGATCAGAGTTGATAAGCACGTGGATCCCAGCTCCAGAGTTCTGCAAGGGAAAAGCCCTTCCCTGGAAAAGCCCAGCTCTCCGACGTCCAGCTTGTTCCCCGAGGGGGCCTACACTTGTTTTGGGGGGGGGTGTGGTGTCAGGGATGCCCTCGATTCCCGTTCTGATCCGAGCTGTGGCAGAGTAGAGAGCCTCTTGGCATCCTGGTATTGCAGGAACAAACTGATGCAATCTCTTTCGCGCCCTCTTCGCTCTTGCTGCTGCAGGTGCCGCCCCCCGAGGGTTGCGCGGAGTACTCGGCGATGGGCGATACAATTCAAATCCATTACACGGTAGGTGAAGGGCGCGGGGCGGGGCGAGGGGCGGCACAGGCTTGCCTGTGAGGAAGGGAAAGCCGCAAGAACACGTCAGCAGTTGTGCCTGCTGCGGGGTTTCCCCCACGCTGGGCGGTGTGTGAGGGGACGGATGTCAGAGGAGGAAAGGAAAGAGGCTATGTACTAATTGGCTGTTTCCACATTGTCATTTTTGTCACTCGTTTGTCCCGATTGCATCAGGGTTTCCCCCCCCCCCCCATGTGTTTTGCTCTCTCTAGTCATCCCAGAGGGAGCAAAAACATATGTGGAAAAGTGGGGGTGGAGGGGGAGGACGAGGACGAGGAGACGGGACCCAAAGCAAAAGGGACAAAGGAGTGGCAGAAATGACAAAGAAAAATGTGCATCTACATAAAACAAGCTGGGGGAGGATTACTTTTTGCTTAGGGCAGCAAAATATGTTCCACAGCTTTTAGTAGTGACTGGCTTGTGTTAGGCACTGACAGTGCAATCCTGAGAATGCTTTCCTGGGAGTGAATCCCACTGAACAGAGCTTAGTAGGACAGTGAATAAACCCGTTTCAAATGTTTCTATTAGATGTTTCTGAAGCGGCTTCTCAGTTCTGGAGCTTTCCCCAGAGGTTTGTTAAAGCCTGTCTGAGCATCTTCTACAGTGAATTAGATGTTTTATTTCAAGCAAGCTTTATTGGCCTGGAGAAAGAAGGGGCTTAGATTGACATAAGAATCTGTTAGTGCTGTCACTTATTTGAGGAATTGCATGGATGTTAGTAGATTAATCTGTTCATTAAAATGGGTACAACCGCACAGGGAAACTGTTTTGTAGGATAAATATCTTCTTTGTTTTTAGATCATATATGTGGCTACTATAGGATTGCAAAGAAGTCTGCAGAAAAATGTCCTGTTCCTCTAAATCGAGGCTTAATGTGTGGAAACGGGGTGGGTGGGTGAAGCTTTTCATGTCATGGAGGGAAATAACATCCCCCGGTAAAATAAATCCCATTAAACCTTTATTAGAGGGACAGGACAGTTGGCAACTCTGAGTTACTGTCTTGAAAGAAGAGGTCTTCTATTTGAGACAGAAGAGGGAACACCTCTTCTAAGGTGAGGTCTGTCACCTACTACTTTTAGAGGTATTCCATTTTTAAAAGGATGAACAATTATATATACAGTTGAAGGCTTTGATACACCATTTAAAACCACAAGCTTTCATGTTCCCTCTTGAATTGTTTTTTTTAATTGAGATATAAAAGTGGTGGCTGCTGAGAGCTGTGATGGCACTTGCTCAAGTCGAATAGGACAGGTGTATAGAGTGTTGTTCTTTTGCAGGGTTCTCTTGAAGATGGCCACATCATCGACAGCTCGCTTGCCCGTGATCCGCTGCAAGTAGAGCTGGGCAAAAGACAAGTCATCCCTGGTATGTTATGCCTTTGGCATTTGTATTTTGATACTAGGTACATCAGGCAAAGTCTTTCTGAGTTGGTTTGGGCTGCACCATATTGCAGGCAGAGTCTCACAGGACTGAATGTTCCTACATATATATATTTCTTCCACATAGAAAACCTGACGTCAAGGGAGAAAGGTTTGAACTTAGCCTCTCTTTGACACGGCCTGCGGTCACACGTGCCAGTTGAAGTGGAGGGGGCTATTTCCTCCATCAGAATTTGACATGCAGTTGTGAGATCACACCTCCCTTTGTAGCTGAGGGTTCAGCCCCTCACTGTGCAATCAGACACAACTGTGGGTGAGTTGGGTTTTTTTGGCCGTTTGTTTCCCATGCACATAAACGAGGAATCACACCTCCACACTGAGGGCCTCCTATGGAGTATGTGATGATGTGCATACTGAGAAGGGGGGGAATAGCCCCAAGCCAGGATGGCATGATCAGACCATCCCAATGGCATGAGAGCGTGCTTGCACAATCAGACAGGGGAAAGCCTGTCTGTGGCCGATCAGAACCCGTTAAAGCTGGACTTTCCTTGGTGTCTTTTAACTCCGCTTCTGTGGCGGAGCAGCATGGGTTGCTGACGACCATGGGACGCTTCCCAGATGTTGCTGTCTGATTGCCCCTTTAGATCCGTCAGGCACTCACACCTATGTCAGATCTAAAGGCACGTGTGATCACAGCCATGGTGTTTTTCTATGTGCATTATCTTTTTGTGTGTGGAGGAACATTGTCCTCTGAGCCCCTACCTGCAGTGTGTGTACTACCCAAATACAGGTTTATCACCTCAATGAAAACTAGGCCACCGTGGCCCTGTGCAAAGGAGCTGAGAGGGCACAAAGCCACAGAAAAACATCTCCATAACTTGCCTCCTGTGTGTTTCTTTCTTGTTTAGGCTTGGAACAGAGTCTGCTGGACATGTGTGTTGGGTAAGTAGCCTCTGGTATGCTTGGCTTGGAACTCGGTTCATCATGCCTGAATCCAGCATTCTACCATGGCAACACTTTGGCTTGAGCCCATTATAAAGATGGCTGTGTAACTCTCTGAGTGTATAAACATTAAAATTTTAAAACTGGTTTAATAGTAATTTCCTTTATTCAGGGGCCTGTAGTTTTTTAAGGCTGAGTTCTCTCACAAGAGACTCTTGGACACCTTCATCAAACTACGGTTCCTAGGATTCTTAGGGGTGAGCAATGACTGATAAGTTTCAAACTGAAGGGACTTTTGCTGCTTGCTTTGGATGGTGCAAGTCTTTCTCTTGGTGACTCTTGAGGTCTGGGGTTGCTTCTTGATCCAGTGCTGTTGCCAGAGAAGTGGAAAAAAGCCCCCCCCCCCCCCCCCCCAGTCACATCAGCCATGGAAATTGCCTCCCCTTCCAGAGCCTGCTTATCCAGCTAGGCTTAATTACTGCAATGCATACTACGTGGGGCTGCCCTTAAACACAGCTCAGAAACTGTAATTGGTCCAAAGTGCAGCACCTCATCATTTGACTGTAGTTAGCTGGCTTGAACATATCACTCTTCTTCATAAGTGGTTGTTCCCATCAAGGTACTGATTCTTACCTTCAAAGCCCTTCATGGCCTAGCACCCATGTATGCAAATGACCATCTCTTTATATGTGAATTCATGTGACAACTTTGTTCCTCTGAGCAATTCTTGCAAACTGTACCATCCCTCTGGGCTGTGAGATATTCCTCAGGCCATTTGCAGACTTTTCCTATAGTAGCCCCCCCATGCCCTAGAACAGCATTCCCAGAGAGGTCAGGATCAGCAAATATTTCTCACTGGTTTCCTTCAGGAAGCCATATTGGGTAGTACTATTTAGGACAGTCTTTGGATAGTGGCATTAGGAGAACAGGTTGGAAAGTTGAGTCTCTTTTTATTGTATAATGTTTTTATGTATTTACATGTGTTTTGGTTTGTTTGAAGGTATGAGATTATCTTGTTCATACGCTGGCTTGGATGTGTGTTTATGCAAGCTGCCATGAGACTCCCAATGAGGAGAAAAGGCAGGATATAAATACTTAAGTAGAATTGCCTATGGTCAGGGCCAGTGGAGGAATTATCTGCATATATTTTACTCTCTTTTGGAGGATTCTTTAGCATATCCAGAATCCTTTCTCCAAGACTTCATGCAGATCCCTAGTACAAGGTATGATTTCTCCTATTTCTATTGTAAAAGACTTCAACTTCTTAGCTTGGGAATGTTCACTGTCATCAAGTTTAGTAGCCTTCCATCTAGTCACACAAGCCCCTGCATAAAAATAGAGAACTCTAATACCAGAAGCAGGCCTGATGTGTCTAGCTTTTCTATCACTGCCCCCATTCTACCAAAAAAAATTCCACCGAAAGACTCTGTGCACAGCTACTCGTGTCTGAGGGGATTCCTACTGAAGTTGACAGGCTGGGTGCAAATGTCTAGTCTGCACGTGCTGATGACCCCTTTCCTCTTTGTGGCAGGGAGAAACGGAAAGTTATTATCCCCCCTCACTTGGCATATGGCAAACGAGGCTCCCCACCTGCTATCCCAGGTAGTATCCTATCAATAGTATCTACTCAGTGGCCATTCAGCACAATTCACTGGTATTTCATTGGCAAGATGTCTTGGTATAGGATCTCAGGGTATGTCTTTATAAATAGGCTTATCTGCTTTTATTATCTGAGATGTTCAGATGGGGGGGGGGACTGGAGGGGGGGAAGGGGAGGCAGATGAAATAGGATGGGGATTTTGAAGCAGCAAGTCCACTGTGATGCTGTAAGATAGCCAGATGTAAACGATTGCTGCCCGGCTGCATGACTCTCCTGTGTAGACAAGTGGCGGGGAAAGTAATGTAGTGCTGCTGGCCCAGTGCATTCTACTACCACTTTTTGCTAAAAGACAATTCCATTTCATTGCTCTCTTCCCATTACTAAATGAGTCAAGCAGCAGAAATGGGGGCAACAGCTAAACAGCTAAAAAGAGATAAGCTGGTTCTACAGTCTGCGGCTCAACTTGCTTTCCAGTGAGATTTAACAAAGGCGAAGATGCAGAAATTCAGGAACTGTGGGGCTAGATGGGATAAATGTAGGAAACCCGGTCAGCTGTGATGGGAACTAGGCTTGGGGGAGAAGCAGTAGTTAAGGTGTTAGTGTTGCTGAGCACACAGGATTGCTGACAAACAGCTCCAAATGACACTTCTTGCCAGCTGGGGTAGGAATGGACATGCCCTGGCTAGTGTCTGGAGTGGGGAAGAGTGAGATATCATCCAGTCTCCTAAGTGAAAGCGACCCTGCATTCATCACACCACAATTACCATTGCTTCCTGTACCCACCAGCAGTCCCCTTGGGCTGTGTGTACAAATGCATATGTGGTCGCAATCTAGTTCTTAGCTTAGTGGGTGAGGGGAGCATATGCGCTTGCCTTCTGGGAATCAGCTGGGAGGGTTGGGCATCACTGCAATTGGACAATCGCCTGTGTCTCTCTGTGTGTCAACCGTGGTAGCCCTCAGCCACAATGACCATTGCTCCGTTGCTTGGTAGCCCATACAGCCAATCAAGTCCTGCACCAGTGCTGAGTAAGGGAGCATTTTCCTCCCACAGCGGCAGTAGGTGTTCTGTGTCCCTTGCCAGGTAGGCACTCTGCTGTAGCTGTTGCAGGGCTTCTCCAGACTAATTAGACTGGTGTGCCAGGGGGCCTGTACCTACAGTCTGGCCTGGCCTAGAGTGGTGCTACATTGCCAGCCCTGCTTCATGGTGCCTCTTCCTCTCCCCAGCTGATGCAGTCCTGCAGTTTGAGGTGGAACTGGTAGGGCTCTCCAGAGCGAGTTACGGGCAGAAGTTGCTGAATGATGTGCTGCCCCTGCTATGCATTGGGCTTGTCCCAGCACTTCTGGGGCTTATCGGCTACTACCTCTATCAGAAGGCCCGGATGCCCCCCATCTCCAAGAAGAAACTGAAGGAGGAGAAGAGGAACAAGGCCAAGATGAAATAAAGCTTCCCTTCCCTTTTCCAGCATTGCTTTATGGCTGCTTCTGTTGCTGGTGAGAGTTGCTCACACTTTCACACGACAGTGGTTAGAGTTGGGAGGGTTGGACATCTTCTAGCAAGGCACCAGGGAGATGCAAATGGATATGACTTCATCTGCTGGGATCCAGTAGTTAGAACAGCCTTTAAGTGGGGAAGGGTGTCTAGGAGACAGTATTATGTTAAATCCATAAGAAGATGAGTCCTGCTGGATCAGACTAATCCATTCAAGCCAGCACCCAGTTGCACTGGAAAGCTCTCAAACAGGGCATGAAGTCAGTTTCCAGAGGGAAACAGCCTCTGAACCTTATTAGATGTCATGGCTAATAGATACTGGTAGTGCTCGTCTCCATGAACATTTATGTTCTTTTCTGAATCTGTTGTCAATCAGCTCCATTGGATGCTCCTGAGATCTAGTATTATGGGACAGGGACAAAAAGTTCTATCTGTTTTCTCCATATAATGCATAATTTTATGAACCTTGCCCTGTCTCTTCAACATCTTTGTTCTGAACTCAAAAGCCCCTTGATCATTTTGACCCCTTGATAGTTTTGGTTATTATTTTCTGTACTTTTTCCAGCTCTGTGAAATCCTTTTTGAGATGGAGTGACCAGATCTGTACTTCATATGTGGCTGTGCCATCAATGTTCACAAGGTCATTAAGATACTGGTCATTTTTTTAAAAAAAAGCCTGCTTCTGCACACTGAGTCGGCATTTCCATGGGACTGTCCACCACAAATTGAACTTCCTTTTTCCGCTCAATCATCACCAGTTCAGATCCTAGCAGTGTATATATGCACATCACTTAACAGTTACTTATAGTGCACCTCATGTGCTCTCTGTTCATAGTGGCGGATGGGATGGCAGGGGTCCCCCAGAAAGATCAAATGATTATTAAAACGTTTCAAGTCTGGAGTGCAAGTTATGCCCTGACTGAAAGTGTTCCCATGTCCCTGTGTTAGCATAATCCCCATACTACAGTTTTGTGATTACTGTTTTAACAATTATTCGATCTTCCCAGGTAACCCTTGGAACTGTAATTCTGTCCAGGGATCATGAAAAAACTTCTCAGTGCCCTTACAGACTACAGCTTTCAGTATGTGTACAGGGAGCTATGGTGGTTAAACTGGCATTAAAATTGATAAAAGCTTAATTGACAGTCAAGTGTCACTGCTATGCATAGTAGCTCATAGGGTCATGGTGGCTAACTGGACTGCCAGCAACATTGTTTTGTGCCCAGTACGACAGGGTCATGCTGCCATCTTGGTACTGACTCATATATATTCTCTTCTGAGCTCTTAGAGGAAAAGTGAAATAAAAATGGAGGGAATAGGAATAGGTCAGAGCCTGAGTACATTTCCAGACCCCATTATGCTGCTGCAGCCACTTCACAAAAGAGTACAAACAAATATTAACGCATATAGAGGCTGTTGCAGGATGGATTTAGGCCCACCGTAAACTGTAAAATTCTCCCATGAATTTCCTCATATGCCCTTTGCTCAGTGGGCTTGCCAGCCCAGGAAGAGAAAACTCTAGGATGTATCACCCAGCTGTGTTTGACTCTTTAATAGCCACTTCTTGTGGGAATAGCCCTCTGAGAGAGATCCCAAAACATGGGCTGCTTGGCTTTCCCATTGCCTAAGGGCCTGTTATTGGGGCAGGGGAATGAAAATCCCAGAGTCGCTCAGAGGATACGCTTCACTTCATGTGCTGCCTCCACTATGTTATAGATGGGTCGCTTGACCCGGGCTTCACTGACAGGCACGGTGTGAGGCAGAGCAGGGACAACGGTATGCTGGTTGATGATCATTAGTGGGTTGATCTGGCTCAGAACCTCATCATTCACGGAGATGCCGTCCAGGTATTGCTTGAGCAAGTGTCGCAGCTTTTGGTTGTCTTGAGCCAGTGCAGCTTTTGTCCGCTCCAGCGAGAGCTGCTCCAGCCTCACCTTATTGTACCTTTGCCAGAAGCGTTCCAGTCCCACGTAATCATCCATCATCTGTAAAGGACATGGAGAAAATAGAAGTCTGGGCTGGTTGGAAGCATTTATATCATGTATTTATTTTGGGGGGACAAATGGGCAGGAATTTGCCAGGGTAGGAATAATGCCTGCTTGGAGCTGGTGACTGCTGTGTGTGACACAGACTGCTCCTGGACACATTCTAAATCAGAAGGTGATTGTTTTGAATGGCTAAAAAGCCAGCAAGCTAGTTATAAAGGTTATTTCCTGTGGCTCAGTGACAGACAGAAGTCACAAAGAGGAGCATCACTTTATGCAGGAGGCGTCAGGCGAGGAACTATGGCTCAGTAGTACAGCATCCCTCAGTTCAGTCCCCAGCATCTCCAGTTAAAAGTATCAAGCAGTATGTAATGTGAAAGATCTCTGCCTGAGACCCTGAACAATCACTGCCAGCCACAGCAGACAATACTGACCTCAGAATATCAATGGTCTAAGTCTAAAGCAATGTGGGTATGTGTGTGGGGTATGTGTGTGGGGTTTGTGTGTCTGTCTAGACAGGGGAACAAGCAAAATGCATTCTGTGAAAAAAAACTAGGCAAAATTGGGGCAAGTTTCAGCCTTTTTTTGTATGTGCCTGTGTATGTGCGTGCACCTGGAAGTCATGGTGACCTCTGGTGACTGACCCCTACTGGGGGCATGAAGGATGCCCCCGCCTCCCAACTGCTGTTGTTCCAAGGAGGTCTCCCATCCAAGTACTTGCCAGAGTCAACCCTGCTTAGCTTCTGAGATCTGAGAAGACTGGGCTTGCCTGGGCTATCCAGGTCAGAGCAAGTTTCAGCATTCTTAATCCCATCATCCCTACTATTTCCTTTGCAAGAAAACAACAAGAAGCTCTGTTCGTCTTCTAACAAAACCCTGGAAGCTCAATTCAAGAAGGACTGATCCAGACAATAAACCAAACCAGCAGTGTCCTCTTTGTCTGTGGTGCCCACAGATATACACCCGAACCCTCACCTGAGCTAGTGGCTCGACTGGTTTCTCCAGGGCCACCATGTCTACAGTCTTCTGTTCCTCCCAGCCCAAGGAGCAGGCATAAAATGGCAGCACCTTCTCCTCTTCCGACTCCAGTTTGCGGCACATCTCAGCCAGGCGTAGGATTAGCTCAGCCTGTGAAGCCAGAAAACAGCAATCAGATACATCTTCCCCCTATAGTCCTGGCAAAGGATTGTGCTTTCCAGGGCTGCACTGGTGCAAAGTCTTAAAGAGTGGTTTAACAATAATTTCATCTGTTTGTGGAATTCTGGGAATATTTCAGGGAGACTTCGGGAGCTCTTGGAGAATTCTCAGGCCCCTTACAAAAGTTTGGTTCCCAGGATTTTTCAGAAGAACCTATGACAATCAAGTTAGTATATACTTTCAAAAATGTTGTAATGTAGATAAGCCCTTAGAGCAGAAATGTCAAACTCATTTGTTACGAGGGCCAGATCAGACATAAATGTCACTTTGTTGGGCTGGGCCATGTGTGCCATAAAACATAATGCCAGGTACTGGAGATATAAACTGTATAAAGGACAGCAGCTGGTAAGCTCCACACTGGTGTATCCTCACTGCAAGGACTCATGGGCTGGGAGGGGGATGCAAAGGAAAACCCATGTGGGTGGACTGGAGAGCCAGGGGTGCACCACTGGACAGATGCTCCCATGCTTCTTGACTGCTGCAGATGAGGTGGTTCTGCCATGCCATGCTGAAGCCACAAGCCGGTTTTGGCACCTATGCCTTAGAATCTCCAACAGCCATGTAAGAGCCAGGCTCTGAACTACACACAGACAGTTTGGATTAAAAAAGCAACATCCAGTGGGATCTATATAGTTGTTCAGGGTTTTGAGTTTCCAGCATTTGGGTCGAGGAGTCTTTATATCTCCAGAAAGAGAGTGTTCACCTTTCAAGGTCATATCAGGCATAATTTTCCTACCCTGAGATAATACCATGTAGAAAGGAAGGTCTACATTGTTATGTATGTCGTGGTGCAAACTGTCTCTTTTGCCACAATCGTGCAGCTGTTCTGCACCATGACTTCCACGTGCATAATATCAGGCATGCGGAAGTATAATAACAATAATAAAAACACTTTGCACAATTTTCACATACGATAGTATACATGGTACACATGTATCATACTTGTACACGCTTCAGGAAGCAAGAATTGGCTGCAGTTCCTTGACGCAACCACAAACCTTGGTTTCTGGTGCTTCCCTGCCTTAGAAATCAGGAACCTGAATCCAGTTTGATTTCTAAACATGGACTTCTCCACTAGTATCCAAATTCCCTTCTGGGGAATACCTAGGACACTCAGAGATCCAGTGACATCTGGAGGCTAGACTTACACATGGTCTCTTTATCCACCATCAGTTTTCCTACTTTAGTTTCCTTTCTGAATCTGCAAGAAGAAGAGTCCACCAAACTTCACCTTCTCCACCACACGCTGCAGTGATTTGAGAGTAGCACAACTCTCCATGGTGAGCTTTGCCAGATTGCTGCGGGCCTTGGCTCTTGCCCGGTTCATCTCACTCTTGAGCTTCTGCAGATGCTTCAGCACCACCTCCTTCTCATCACGGATCCGCCGATTTTGCTCCTCGCATTCCCGTGCATGAGCTGCAATCTTGTTCTTCAGTGAGAGAATGAGGTCCTGGTAATAACAGAGAGGGCACATTCGGGCTATAGGAAAATGCAATGTCATTGCAACAGAAAACGAGCACTTTGAGAGAAGATATCTGGATCCTATGCTAGAAACAGGTAGAGATTTAATGGTTAAAGAAATGATCTGTACAAAATAGGCCCATAATGATTTACTACTTCATGAATTCCCGCATACCAATCCCAGCTCTCCAGACTCAGCTGTTGGTAGGATAGAGTTCTGATAGTCTTTTGGATCCTTCAGATTTTCTCATTCTGTATTAGACTTCACCATCCTAAATCATATATTTGACCCCCCCATCAGTTTAATGGCTATTGGTGGAATTATAGCCTGGCTGGGATTTACACACTACCCATAAGGACGGAGTAGCTCATATCAATATGAAGAGTTTATCTGAAACCACTCCAATTTGCATATTGGCAGCAACCAATATGTGAATGACATCTAGTTCTATTTCTCCTTCACATCTGAATCGGGTGAAATATTGGACATTCTCAACAGGTTTTGGAGCCAATAGTGGACTAGATGAGAGCTAATAAAATGAAGCTCAATCCAGACAACATGGGACACTCCAGGCCACCCAAGACAGTGAAACCTTTATTCTAGGTGGGGTCATTGTCTATGGGAGACCTGTATGAACCAAATCACTGACTAGGAATCTAGATGATGGACTGGGGGAAAATGTGGCTGAACTGAATCACAGAAGACTGATTATGGTTTTGGAAGAACATAGCTATGCTGAAGGGACTTTCAGTAGTGCCATAATCTGTGATGGATTGCCCATAAATCTAATATCAACCCTGACTCAATAAGCCTCAGAAGAAACTCTCACCTGTATCTTCTGTAATTTCTTCATCTGCATCTCTATCTCCTTTGTGCTCTTCTCATCCTTTAATTTGAGGGCTTCAAAAGCGATCTTACGGTCCTCTGTTGCCTCAGTGTAGTTACGCAAGGCCTGTTGGAAGCGTTTCCACAACTCTTCCACTTTACCCTCTAACTGCATGCGCAGATAATGCTTTTCTTCCAAGTTCTGGGGGGGGGGGGGGAAACAAACAAAGAGTCAGTACTTCATCAGTCTTCCTTCCCTGCTCTGGAGTTGTCCAATCAACTGGCTCCTTTGGGCCTCAATGAGCTTGGCTATGGTCTCCTTCCCAAGCAGACTTCAGTTTCCTTAGAGGGAGAACAGTTTCAGAGGGTAGCCGTGTTGGCCTGCAGTAGAACGCTTAGATTTGAGTCCAGAAGCACCTTGGAGACCCAACAAGATTTTCAGGGCATGACCTTTCAAGAGTCAAAGCTCTGACGAAGGGAGGTTTGATTCTCAAAAGCTCATACCCTGAAAATCTTGTTTGGTCTCTAAGGTTGCTGCTGGACTCGAACCTTACAGGGAGAATTGATTATCTGAACTGGAGGTGTTAGCGTGATTGGGAGTCTTCCGTTACAAGACGCCTTGTAGCTGGAGAAACACAAGGATGACTTACCCATAGTCTCAGTTCTCCAGAAGCTGGCACTACTCATAGTGGAGTTCTTGGGGACTTACAGTTGAACTAGACATTACACAAAAAACAGCGGAGCTGCCTTTTTGTCCATTTCCTGGTCACATCATGTAGCATAATATAAAGCATGTCAGTGGCCTCCCCGGCCAGCCCGCCATGCAGACCCAGTGATGAGCCAGTACACGGTACTGGGGAATCGTGGTCCATGTTGTTAGAGGACACAGAATGGAAGCAGCTCCATGTTCCTTGTACAGTCTAGTTCTGCCTTAAAGGGAGCTGTGCAACAACCCATCTTCTGATTATAGCCACAAACAGAAAAGAAATCTGTATATATTGAGCACACTAATAGGGATGCAGCCCACCCCTCTCTATGGTTACAAATCTCTGAAGGAAAACTACCCAAGCAAAGACTATGGAGTTAGTGCTAGCAGGCAAGAGGCGGCATACACCTGGAGTTATAGTGGGGATAGTTGGTGATGCCTGAGAATCAAGTATATGAAACAGAGGATTTAAAATCCTGGCCTTTCCAGACAAATCCCTGAATTCACTACTGCTTGTTCAAACATATCCCCTTACCTTGTTCTTGACATCATCCCTTGTGCTCTGAAAGTCCAGCTTGGCTTCATATTCACTCTCCCCAAAGTTTTGTTCCATAGCCAGCAGCACATCCTGGAGGTAACGGATCTCCTGTTCATGATATTCTATAATCTTCCTCCTGGCAGAAATGGGGAAGTATGGAATCATGTATCATGCTTTTGCATCCACCTGCCCATGAGTCCTTCCCACCCCGGCACACTGCCCTCCTTCTCTCCTACCTCTCTGTGTCAAACTCCTTCTGCAGTGCCTCTAGCTCAGTGTGGTAATCTTCCTCTAGATAGCCCAGGCGGCAGTGCTGGAGCTGCAACAATTGATCTATGCTGTGCAAGTGGCTGCGCAAGGCATGTGCATATTGCGCTTCTGCTTCGGCAAGGTCCTTGGCAAGGGACTGGAGGGATGGAGAGAGAAAAGCCATGGCAGGAAAAGTCATGTCAGTCTGTCACAAAGAACAATCCGATTCAGCAATAAAAATAGCCCCCAATTTTAAAATTCTGTTATTTTAAATAAATGTTACAACATAGCTGCTTAATTTACACATTTTCTTATTGTGTTGTTTTCACAGAAGGTAAATTGAGCAATGAGTCTTGAATGAAAGATGAGAAGAAATGGGATTAACTAGGCAAAAAAAGTGATCGCAGATGTGGGAAATCAGGAAAATGCCCTCTCTGACAGTCTTCTGACTTTCTCCATCTTTTGTGTAGTTCAAGCTGTTTTTGCATTTCCCAGTTCTACTTTCTTACTAACTGCACCACCAAGACAGCTGGTTGGAAAAAGGAACTGCAGAAATTTCTGGACATAAAAAAACCAACAACCCAGACTTAGACTGACCTACAACCTGAGCTTCTGATACTAAGCTGAAACTTACTGGTCATGATTATGGGTGCAGATAGGAATGTGTGGCTCTTCCTTGCAGAGAGGGAAAATATTATTTGTCCAAGTACTAGTGTGGTTCCATCTCATCTCCAGCAACCCATTTATTTCTGTTGACCTGGCCCAGCTGCTTCAGAGTCAGCTCACCCTTTACCAGTGTGACAGGTAGATTTTTGCCTTTCCAATAAAGGTCTGTCGTATTTTTCTAGGCATCTCTTACTCACCTACACTCCCCGCACCACCAGATGCCAGTTTTGCTATCTTTCTGCCTGCCCTGCATCCTTGTTCTAGTCCCCTCTAGTCAGACTTCCAAGCCTCCCATTTCTGCTGCCTCTAAAATGATTCTTGTATGGACCTGCTCTGACACTCCACCCTGACTCAGGGTCTTGTGCTTGCTGGTACTTCTGTCTTCAGCTGTTAGCACTGAGGCTACTAATAAAGAACTGTTAGGTGTCATTGAACAAGATTGTACCAAGTGGGAACAACTTCTTCCTGTTATGCAGCTGTGCCCTGTTATTTGTCCATTAACCTTTTATGTCCCAATATTACATGGCAGCAACAAACCTTTGAAACGGCATAAAACTTCCTTTCCAATCTCTTGCTGTCTCAGACAGATGAGAGGAAGGTGATAGGTCTCATTTCCATAAAATATTTGCCTCTGTGCCCTGGAGGGAAAGGAAATAATTCTCTCCCTTCAACTTGTTTTTGCTGTTTGAACCAAAGCTTCAATGAAAAAAGACACAAATTTCTTCCTTTAAAATGTGTATAATAAAGCAGGGAGCCTGATTTCCATAGCTAAGAAGAGGCAGAAGAATTAAGCACCCTCTCTCTTCCCTGCATGGCCTGGAGGCAGACTGAGGATGCTTGAGCCAACAATTTGTATTTTATGGAGAAACAATGTTCACCTCTGTCAGAGAGCTCTGAGAGAACCATCTGTTGTTTCATAGTCCTCTTTAGAGGTCAGGGCTCACCTTAATGACACTGTCCTTGCAGTCCACTACTCGCTCAAAGGTCTGGCTCAGTATCTCAATGTCCTTGCGAAGCTCCCTGGCCTTGACTTCACGGAGCACCGTGCGCCACTGTAGGGTGATCTTGTTCATGTTCAGAATGCTGTTATGCTCCTCCTTAGCCAGCTTGTCCTGCATTACAGGCCACAAAATTACACTGGAAACCCGTACACACAGGACAGGTATTGCAAGAAAAGGGATCAGACAGACAGTGAGGATGATTGAGCTATTAACACTGAGGACCAAAGAGATGGTCTCATGAATTAAAGAAAATATATACATGAAACAATTACAGCAAAGCAGAATTAGGGCACTCCAGTTGACGGCTTGCTTCACCAGCAGTGCACAGTCTATTGGTTCTGAAGTGCCCAGTGTATCTGGCCTGTAGCTATTGGCTGCACTGAAACAACAAATGTTATCCCCTTGTTACAGCCAAGTGAGAATGCTTTTAGATCGGACACCAGGGTAGGCCAGATCACTGCAACGAACTATCTGGGGAACATGTGGGACTTCTTCAGAAGTACTTGTGGAAACTATGTACGCCACTTATCGGTGATGATTTAAGCTGAAGGAATTTTGCCACTGGGGTCTTTCAATTTAATGGTAATTTTTACTACAAGCTGTTTTTGCACTTCCCAGTTCTACTTTCTTACTAACTGCACCACCAAGACAGCTGGTTGGAAAAAGGAACTGCAGAAATTTCTGGACATAAAAAAACCAACAACCCAGACTTAGACTGACCTACAACCTGAGCTTCTGATACTAAGCTGAAACTTACTGGTCATGATTATGGGTGCAGATAGGAATGTGTGGCTCTTTCCCTGCATCTCTATAGTAAAAGCCCTACATACCTGGCATTGGCAAGTAGAGTAGCAACCAGTTCAATTGAATACTAGAAATACCAGCAAGGACTGCATCCTATATTCCTTGGAGCAGAATCTTCCTGAGCCAAGGAGACAGGTGATCAGGAGGAACCAACTACATCCTGTTTCTTCATATATAGCTACAAGGCCTCCTGCTGTTTTTCAGACTGATGAGCAATTTGACTCCAGGGGTTCTCATTCAATGCCTGCATTGTGTCTGCTAACCCATGGCCCTCCCTCCTTGCCAATTTACCCATATGTTTGTATTCTCTGTCTGCATTGTTAGGCAACCAAGACAAGCTCGTGCCTATGTGCACTTTCTCATTCTATTTTATTTAAAGCATTTACAGTGCGATCCTAAGGGGGAGGGGCGTGCTCAGGAGCCGACTGACCTTTACGCCAGCATATCTCTGCGATACTCCAGCGTGAGGTCCAGTTATGCCAGAGCAGGCCCCCAGCACCGATCCACCGCTCCTGGGCACTGGCACAGCCCAGCAGCAGCTGACCCTTGGCACAACTGAGGTGTAGGCCCCTGCACTGGCATGGCTGTGGGTGGTTCTGGGGCCCTGGCCAGAGTCAGTCGGCTCCCCAAGTTCTTTCAGCCCGGGGACACCCTGTCAGAGCTGGAAAGTTATGCCAACAAAAAACACTGTGTAGCCCATAGGCATCAATCGTACTAAAAAAATCAAATGCCAGCCCAACATACCACAGCCACACCCATGACGCCTGAAGCAGCTCAGGATGCCAAGTATGAGCATGACCAATCCCCTTCCTCCCTTGGGGTGGCCAAGACCCCTCCCCAGCACCCAATTGCTGCGTCCCCTGCCCTTTAAAAGCCAGGACGGCCCACAACCCGCGTGTCAGGGCATGCAGAATGGGACTCGGTCTCAGAGCTCCCTGCCATGTGGACTCAGAGCAAGTGGCAAGGCACTTTGGTGGTGGGGAAAGGGCAGGCAGTTCCAGGTGATACAGGCACGTCACGTTTATTTTCAGCGTTCCTCCCTGCTCCTGGTAAGTTCACCCTTCATCCCCCACTGGCAGGTCCAGGGGACTTGGCAACCCTAGCTTGGCCACACACACTCCACTGTGGCTGATGTCCCAGACCACCTGCAGGAGTGGAGTGGTGTTTCCAGCCTGCAATGTTCCATGTGGCTTTGCTGCACCTGGGCGCTCACCGCCCCAGGAGAGCACCAGTCCATCTTCCCTTGGCCCCTTGAAGGTTGAGTCTGGGATCCTCAGCCGCTTTCTCCATTAGCCATTCAGTAAAGTCCCCCCCCACAACACCATAGCATTGACTCAGAAAAAACATGAGGGAGATGGTGTCCGCTATTTGCAGCTTGTTAAGAGGTTGTTAATGTGCTCTCTGGAGAAAGCCTGAAATATCGGGGGGTCAGGAGGAAGCCTTGGAAGGCTCAGCTTTTAGGCCCCCCACAGCACCTATGGCCATCCCTCCTGTTCCTCTGTGTTCTGTGGCTCAGGCTGACATGTGCTCCCGCAGTTGCATGCTGCTGCATTTGTCAGTTTCAAAACTTCTTTCCACCCCCCCTGTCCACAGTTAGGCAGCTGCAACCTGGCCAAGTGATTGCCAGACTGAGGAATCATTAATTGCCAAGCTAAGGAGCCTACTGCAGAGCCCCAAAAGCAGCCCTCCCTGCATCCGGGGGGCCTCTGACTCATCATAATGCATGCTGCATGGGGTTCTGGTATGCTAATGGGCAATGGGAATTAGACATTGGGTTGGTTAAACTCCCCTAGGAGGACCCACCTGTTGATAATGGATGTGCTGCGTATGACCATGTGTGTCTTCTGGCCTCAAGCGGAAGTGTTTGTGACTGGGTCACTGTGAGCACTCGGGTCCCAGTGGCCACTGAGATGGTCCAACCTGGCATGTGATTTGGGATTTCTTGTCGGAACTCTACTGCACCAAAGTTCCATGTGGGGTTTCAATGCAGTTCTGACAGGCATCATACATAGTTACAGAATCACCCCAGCGGCAGCACCCACTGGACGGGGGTAGCTGGGGGGAAAGGCCTGTCCCGGGGAGAGGGGAGTGGCCAGGCTACCCACTCCTCCCTCCTATTATTGGTTAAAAATAGAGAAGAAATGCATATGGGCTCACCTCATAGGGATGATGAGAAATGGGTGTTATTTTTCAAACAGGCAGCTAGAGCATTCCTGATAAAATGGGCAATATTCCCTTGCCACCCTAGAGAGTTGTTGGTGGGCAACATAGCTCCAAAATGACCTGGGCTGGAGGCAAAGCCGCTGGCTTTCCAGTATCCTAGCAGTCATGATTGACCAAGACTTTTAGGCTGCTGTGGCCAGGAATCTAGTCAATGGTGGCTTCTGAAGCAACAGCGTTTGCCTCTCTTTGGCACAACCAACAGCAAGACAGGAGCTTGACACCTCATCCTGCCAGTGTCTCACTCCAGCTGATCCGTGTGGGGAGGCGTCCCTGCAAAGGACAGGAATGGCCAACATGGACAGTGGGTGGGGCGGTCTCTGTGGGTGTCCTAAGCACCTAGGATGCCAGATGTGTAGCAAGAGCTCACTGTGATGCATTGGAGGAAACTCATTGTCCATGGACATGTCAGAAAGGTGGCAGGGAGCAGCTCTCTTTTCTGAGATGGATTGGTCTGTGAATTGGCTGGCCAGGGCAGGAGTAGAAGGGAGGCCCCTACAAGGAGTGCCAGAGGGTTGAGCACCCCAAAAGCCAGTCTGGGTGGCACCTGTGCTAACGTGTTCCTGTACCCGCTTGTGTTCAGTGTGGCCTCTGAGATCCCGCCTTGCCACTAACTCCTCTGTGTCTTAGCCATCACCCACCCACCCCGATCCAGGGACACTCCGACATCCCCAGACACGGGGTGCTGGTAGCTGTTGGCGGATGGCAATATTGTGGAGCATAGCACAGATGGTAAAGAGCCTGGCAACTGCCAGGGGTTGCATGGTCTGCTGCCCCTCCGTATGGTGGAGACAACAGAACTGAATCTTCAGCTGGCAAAATGCTCACTCAGTGAACATGCGTGTCTGATAGTGGGCTTGGTTGTACGCTGTGCAGTCTGATGGCTCATCTTCAGGATATGGCATCAGCAAGTCAGGGAGGAGGGGATATCCACGGTCACCTGGCATAAATGGGCCCCTACCTGGTGCCCTGCCTCCCTTACCCAGACTGCTGACCCAGCAGCCATCCTTTGCCTTCTGGCCAGGAGGCCAACAGACTGTTGAGGCCTGATGCTGCAAAGATCTGTGCAAAGTGGACATTACCCAGAAACTTGGCCATAAGGTTCGTGAAAATGCCCTGGATGTGGTTGTGGTACACCTGTGGTTTCTCTCAGGGGCAACGGGGGCAATATGGGTGCAGTTCACAGCACACTCACTATGTTTGGGAAGCCTGAAACTGCCACAAACCCTGCCCGGATGGGTGTCAGCTCTGTCTTTTCTGTAGGAAAGTGCACATCCTCCTGTAGGAGGCCCAGCATGGCATTCAGGAAGCTGTGCAGGCAGCAGCTTGCCAAGGACTGGAGCACCTCCAGGACATCTGTCATGACTCCTTGAAATGATCCAGTGGCCAGGAATTTGAGGGACAGCTGGTCATTCTGCAGAACATGGATAGCGCAGGGAGCGGGAGCTTGACTCTGGAGAGCTGACCCAAGGTTCTCAGTCCAGGTGGAAGCAATCCACACAGAAGCTGTCTGACAGTTGCAGCATCTGGATGTGTGCCCAGTACTGCTGAACATAATGCCTTTTCCACCCTTACAGTTTCACCTGAACATAAAGGGCTGGCAGTAGATGGATGAGTTGTACCCATAGCTCAGGTGGAAGAGGAAGAAGGGGGCACCATCCCAGGGCACTCTGGCCAGAGCCTGCAGACAGAGGTCAAATAAGGTCAATCCAGTTGTGACTCAGCCCCCCCGCGTGCCCCCTTTTACCTATCTCCTGTCCATGCAGGTAACTCCCCTGTCTCCACGGACTCGTCCTGATGCCTGGTGTGCATCATGGGAACAAGGGGGTGCAGGGGTGCCTGGCCCCACCTCCACATTCCCCTGTGTATGGGTGGCATGGCCATGCTGACATCTGGCAGCGGTAATGGCCAATGCCAGCCTAACTGGACTGAGGCTGAGAAGGTGCTGCTGTATAGGTTGGTGGTCGAGCATGTGAGTGTAACCCTTACGACCACCAGGACCATCTCAACCACGGCACGCCGCTGTGCCTTATGGCACAGGTCTCTGCCCTGGGACATGTCATCCAGATGGAGATGTCAACCCTGAAGTGCTGGAATTATTCAATCATCACTGCTCGGAAGCATGCGAGTGCCCTCATAGCCCAGTGGGTCCTTCATGAGTGGGCAGTGGCAGAGGGCCTGCCCAGAGCTGAGGCCGCCATATGTGTGGTGATACAACCCATGGTAGTGGGCAGTCACGGCATCGAGGTGTTGTGTGGTGAGTAAGAGGAGGCCTGCCGCCCCCTCATCTCTGGAGGGGGGCCACTCCCCTGTCGCAGTCACCCACACTGGCCCTTCCCCCCACAGGCAACTCTCAAAGTGGGGACACCGTTGCAGGGCCATCAACAGAAGGACTGGAGGGGTGCCAGGACAGCCAGTGCCCTGGGCAGCCAGGAAGGAGGGGGCCTCCACCATCACGGCCAACTCATCTCCCTTGGCGGGGCGGTCATTAGGGACCCCGGGGCCCGATGACCCAGGCCTCTGTCCCTTTGTACTAGGAGGCTGAAGTTGGTTCCTTATTCGCAGTTCCTTATTCATTCTTTTTTTGTGACTTATTTGTGAAATCATCCAGAAAAACTGAGGAGAGTTGGAAAGCTCTGAAACCCAAAATAAGGTCTGGAACGCCACATTTCATATACCCCCACGTTCAGGGGACTCTCCCCTTCAAGAAGATATATCCTGCTGGCTTCCGGTCTGGCTAAGATGGAGGACTGAAGCGTTTCGCGATCGTGCGAAGCGAGCGACGGCCACTTTTGACAGTTTGGGCAATACACAGCCCAACGCATCACTCCCCAGCGAGGGGGGGGGGGACAAGCAGGCAGCAGCGCCCTAGAGGGAGTGTGAGGTTGGCGTAATCCAGCTTCGGAAGAAGCTGAATTGGGCTTTGACCTCCTCCCACGAAGAAGGCAAGTGCCAAGCAACTCTATAGTGGCCGATCGAGCCGGATTACCGGCATAAATTCTTCGTCAGCCGACCTCTTTGAAGAAGGACAACAACTGTGAGTTAAAAGAAACAATGCGAAACCCGTTTTGAACGTGCTAGATAACAAAAACGTGCCGCTTACCTGAACTGAGTTTGGAGTCAATTTGAATTAAGCGGTTGAGCGGAAAATGAATAGTAAATCCCAGAAATCCGATTCCGGAGAGAAAAAAGTTGATTGAAGCCTTTAAAAACTGTAAAAACGCTTATTGTTTAACATTCCTGTGGTGAAGATGGAGCCGTGTGCGCAACTGTAAAATCGAAACTCACGAACAATAGCGTGGGAAGAGCAGGCTGGTGTCACAAAGAAAGAGGTCCGTGTGAAACATCCAGGAAGTTGAATTCCTAGACGGGCATTAGCGAAAGGAAGACAGTGGAACTTTTAAAGGTGCCGGACCGGAAGTGAGTTTTATGCGGAAGGAAGGGCCTGCAAAATACCAATCTGACCTACTCTACATGAAATTACCATAGAGAAGTTGCGCCCGACATTTTGAGGAGGACTTCAACTAAATTTGCTTTTTTAATATATTTCTAAGGGTCTTTGGAAAGCGTAAACAGAGAGGCATGGAGGACTAAATCTTATCATCTAGAAGAGTGCTTTATTTTGCGAATCTGTGAATTGGAAAGAAATCGCCAAGACGGAGACCAGGAGAGGCAAGAAAAGAGCCGACTCAGACCCAGAACTTAAACCGGTTGTGAGACCTAGGATTGGATCTACTTCAACCCCCAAAATGTCAAGGTAAAGAGAGAAAAAAGAGATGCAAGCCTCCATGGAAGCAATGGAGAAGAGAATGACAGAGGCAATACAAGCCATGGGGGAGCAGATAGAAAAAACATTGGGGGACCAACTGGAGAAGCAAACTCAGATTCATCTGAAACATCTAGAAGAAGTCCAAGAGAAGAACATAACAGCATTGAAGGAATTGGTTACTACAGAAATAACTTCAATCAAGCAAGAAATGGAAGGAGTTAAGAAGGATGTTCAAGCAAATGCAACCAAGACTACAGAGACAGAGGAGAAGATACAAAAAATAGAAGAGAAACAAGATTCTTTGACTCAACAAATTACAAGATCAGAGACAATGATGGAGTTCAGAAGGATGCAGACTCATCTGAGATTCAGAGGCATTAAGGAAACAGAGAATGAGAACTTAAAAGAAAAAATGATGGAAGTGATAACGGCTTTTCTGGGCGAGGAGGAAGGGTCAATGGACTCAGACTTTGATTTGATTTATAGAGTGAACTCCAGAATTGCAGAAAAGAAGAATTTACCAAGGGATGTAATTGTACAATTTGTAACAAGATCAATAACAGAGGAGATATTCAAGAAGCAATTCAACGTCCCTTTTGTAATAGAGGGAAACAAAATTATGGTGATGAGAGAACTCCCAAGAACAATACTGCAAGACAGGAAAAGGTATAAATCCTTGGCGGACAAACTCAGAGCTTTGAGCATCAGATATAGATGGGAGATTCCACAAGGTTTATCCTTTACGTATCAAGGTG
This sequence comes from Gekko japonicus, assembly GCF_001447785.1. Taxonomy (NCBI): domain Eukaryota; kingdom Metazoa; phylum Chordata; class Lepidosauria; order Squamata; family Gekkonidae; genus Gekko; species Gekko japonicus. The sequence goes on along the minus strand of NW_015174272.1, from coordinate 1,518,321 downwards.
GGAGGATTCAGATCAGATCGATGATGGACTTTTATAAATTTAAGGCGGACAATGCGGACGTCTTTGGAGAACTTTAAAATAAAACGCATAATGGAGTACAAATTGTTGTCATGGAATGTTAATGGATTAAATTCACCAAACAAGAGGAAAAGAATCAATCATTGGATACAGAAACAGAAATGCAACGTGATATGCTTGCAAGAAACACATATTAGAAAACAGGATATAAAATATTTAAAGAATGCTTTATTTGGAATTGAATTTTGTTCTGCGGCCTCAAACAAGAAAAAAGGAGTTGTGACATATGTGAAGAAGGAGTTACAACCTACAGAAATTTTTAAGGACATAGATGGCAGATACGTGGGTGTGGAATTAATGATTCAGCAGAAAAAAACATTGTTGATCAACGTGTACGCACCCAATGGAGCAAAGGAAAAATTTTTTAAGGATATAACTGACCAATTACAACAATTGACTTATGAGCAAGTTATTATGGCCGGAGACTTTAATGGGACAATAGATCGTCTAGACAGAAAACCACAAAAGGACAACGAATTCAGCGGAAAATTGCCAAAGAATTTTTTTGAATTAGTTAAGCAAGAAAAATTAGAAGATGTTTGGAGGAAATGGAACCCGATGCAGAAAGACTTTACTTTTTATTCCAATAGACATTGCTCTTTTTCCAGAATTGATATGATTTGGATGTCTGAAGAATTATCAATGAAAACACATAAGACTGAAATTTTGCCAAGATGTAATTCAGATCACAATCCGGTGGTATGGAGTTCCACAGAAAGGAAAAAACCCTTTCTGTGGAGGATTAATGAAGACTTGTTGGATAAGAAAACGGTAATTGAGATGTTAAAGGAAGAAACGAAACAATTCTTTCAACAAAATTTAAATAAAGAAACACCGATACAGATTGTATGGGATGCTTATAAAGCGGTGATGAGAGGAATTCTCATCTCGCAAAACGTGAAGCAAAAAAAGGAAAAACTTCAAAAACAAACAGAAGTGTTAGAAAAAATTGCTCAGAAAGAAAAGGAATTAAAAAAGAAGCCTGGAAAAAAGCAAATTATTAAAGAATTAAAGTTGCTGAAGGAACAACTGAATGAGACTTGGAATCAGGAAATGTATTGGAATTTAAAGAAGTTACAACAGAAATCTTTTGAAGGGGCGAACAAACCGGGAAAATACTTAGCTTGGCAACTTAAGGCTAGAAGAGAGAGAAGAATGATAACCAAAATAATAGAAGATGGAAAAGAGTTCGTTGATCCTAATGGAATAAAGAGATGTTTCTTCAAGTATTATGCTAAACTATTCCAAACAACTAGAGTTGATCTTGAGAAGATTAAAACATATTTAAAGGAGATTCCACTACCAAAAATAAGTAAGGAATACAAAGATTTATTAAATGGTCCAATTCAAAAAGAAGAAGTGATGAAGGCAATAGAAGAGACAAAGTTGGGGAAGGCGCCTGGGCCGGACGGATTTACAGCGAAATTCTACAAAAAGATGAAAGAAGAAATTTCCCCGGTCCTGGAAGCTTTAACCAACGAAATAAGAGAAAACAAAAAGGTGCCGGACTCATGGAAAGAAGCAATTATTTCTTTGATTCCAAAGGAAGGACAAGATTCAACAAATGTAAAGAACTACAGGCCAATATCTCTTTTGAACAACGATTATAAAATCTTTGCAAAAATTATTGCAGAAAGGGTGAAAAACTATTTACAAACGGTAATTTCTGAAGATCAAGCGGGCTTTTTACCCAAAAGGCAGATTAGAGACAATGTAAGAATAGTAATGGACGCAATTGAATATTATGAAAAGCACCCAGAAAAAGAAGTAGCTTTTCTGTTTGTTGATGCAGAAAAAGCTTTTGACAATCTTAATTGGAATTTTATGCACCAGATGATGGAAAAGATTGAAGCGGGACAACATTTTAGAAATTGTATTGAAGCTATCTATTCTGAACAAAGAGCTAAAATAAATGTGAATAAAGAACTGACAGATAACTTCAAAGTACAGAAAGGAACAAGGCAAGGTTGTCCGTTATCACCGTTATTATTTATCTGGGTATTGGAAATACTTTTACAAAAAATACAGTACGATCAAGAAATAAAGGGCTTGACACATAAAGGACACCAATACAAATATCGAGCATTTGCAGACGATGTAATGTTTATGGTGGAAAACCCAACAGAAAAATTGACATTGCTTTTTCAAAAAATAAAGGAGTTTGGAGAATTGGCCGGCTTTTACGTAAATAAGAATAAAACAAAACTTATATGTAAAAACATGATCAAACAAAAACAAGTGGAACTACAAGAACTGGTACAATGTGAAGTAGTTAAAAAAACAAAATACCTTGGAATTGAATTAACGGCAAAAAATATAGACCTATATAAGAATAATTATGAGAAATTATGGACTAAGCTGACTCAAGATTTTAAGAAATGGGATAAAATGAACTTATCACTGATGGGAAGAATATCAGTTATAAAAATGAATGTCCTACCACGTTTGATGTTCCTGTTCCAAACAATACCAATTCTGCATAAAACGGATTTGTTGGCCAAGTGGCAACAAGAGTTGTCAAAATTTGTTTGGGCAGGCAAGAAACCAAGGATCAAAATGAAAATACTTTGTGATGCCAAAGAAAGAGGAGGTCTACAAATGCCAAATCTTAGACTATATTATGAAGCGGTTTGTCTAACATGGATGGATCAATGGGTGAAGCTTGAAAATGACAGATTGTTGGGGTTGGAAGGGCATGATTGTAGATTTGGCTGGCATGCATATTTATGGTATGACAAGATAAAAATGGACAGTTTTTTTAAACTTCACTTGGTGAGAAAAGCTTTGTATATGGTATGGACAAGATATAAGAAGTACCAGAGTGACTTAAGACCATTGTGGATTGTACCAGTAGAAGTGTTGATATCTTACTCAAGACAGCGAGGTAGAGACTGGTTGCCATATAGAGATTTAATTAAAAAAGAGGGAACAGAGTGGGTAATGAAAAAGCAGAATGAAATTGAATATGAATATGAGTGGTTGAAATATATGCAGATTTATGATCTTTTTAGATCTGACAAAAAAAACTATGGTTTTAGAGAGGAAAAAAATGAAATTGAAAAGGTATGGGAGAGTGGAGGAGGAAAAAATATTTCTAAAATGTATAAGGTGTTGTTAAAATGGTATACTGAAGATGAAACTGTTAAAGAACAAATGTTAAAATGGGCTATTAATATGAATAAGGAAGTGGATATGGAAACTTGGGAATATTTGTGGAAAAACTCTATTAAGATCTCGACATGTACTAATGTTAAAGAAAATTGTTATAAGATGATGTATAGGTGGTACATGACACCTAAGAAGATTGCAAATATGAATCAAAATATGTCAAACAAATGTTGGAAATGTAAGAGGCATGAGGGCTCATTTTATCATATGTGGTGGACTTGTGAGAAAGCTGTAGACTTTTGGACAAAAGTCCACAATGAAATGCAAAAAATACTGAAATGTTCTTTTAAAAAAGCACCGGAAATTCTGCTTTTGGGACTCAAAATGGAAGAAGTCAATACGACTAAAAAAACTTTACTCTGGTACCTGATAGTGACAGCGAGAATGATTTATGCTCAGTTTTGGAAGACAGAAAAGGTACCAGAGGTTGAAGAATGGATACAAAAAGTTCTGTTCATGGCACAAATGGATAAGATTACAAAAAAACTGAATAACAAAGAAGACGATGAGTTTTTTGGAGAATGGAATGATTTTAAAATTTATCTGGAAAAGAACTGGGATGTGAAACAAAACTTAATATGTTTAGATCAATATTAAGTCAAACGATGTTATCTTTAGATTGTAATGATGAGAAACTGATATTGTTGATGATATGAAGTAATTTGGAGCAGGGGTGGAAGCATTGTGGGAAGCCATTGGAGGGAGGGGAGGAACTGGGAATGGGGTAGACAATTGATAGAATGAAATGTTTTATATGTTGTATTCCTGAGAAAATAAAATTTGTTTACCAGAAAAAGAAGATATATCCTGCTTCCTGGTCCAAAGCACAGTTCTTGTGCCAGCAGCTCCAAAGTGGGGTGCCCCCAGGAAAATCACACAAGCAGACACTGGGGCAAGGCTGCAACCCCTCCACCCTCCTCTTTGTGCTGAGCCTGGAGGAGATGGAGTTCAATGATGAGGAGGTGGACCAAAGCACTCAGGCTGCTGAGCCAGGGGTGAGAGAGGTGAGGTGGCCTCGGAGTATGATGGTGCAGCTGCCCAGATGAGCTGAGGCACCGCTTTCTGTCCCCACCCTAGGGCCCTTCTTGACATTCACAGCTGATATTGTGGATCATTTCCACACCCTGAACCCCTTGAGATGAGCTGTGGCAGCCGGGTCAGTTGTCCTGCAGATACACAGGGTGTCATGGAGTCTCCAGGGCCAGCAGCTGAGGATGAGGCCACGGAGCAGGTGGACTAGACAACTTTGGAAGGTGGCAGAGTGTGGGAGCAGTGGGGAATGGGGAGGGTGGAGGTGGGAGAGGCAGACAGCAACCTCCGGAGCTGGGTGGTGTGGCCGCTGGTGGCCCTGGCAACACTGGGGACTCTGGGCCCTCGCCTGGGTTCCAGGCACAGGGACTATGGCCAGCTCAAGCCATCCCCCCGCCCTCTCTTCCATATGGGCGGCGATCAAGTGGAAGCGGCTGGTGACCCTCCACAAGTGGCAAGATGCTTTCTCCAGGAGTCACCAGTGCATGGAAGGGCTGGCAGTGTCTGTGATGGCAGCTGCCAGGCACCTGGAGGGGCTGTTTGCTGTCACGAGGGATGCCAGGTACAGACAGGTGTGCAGCAAGAAGGCTGCTGTTAACAGTGCTATGGGCCCCCATGCAACACCCCACCCCAGCACCCCTCCCAATAGGGGTGGCCCAGGGGTGCCCTTGGCAGTGTGGACAGGCTGCTGAGAGGCGCGGCTACCAGTGAGCAGAGCAGCATCTCCCCATGCCCCTTCTGAGGTGAGGGCACCTTTTGCACCATGTGGCTGAGGGCCTATGTTGTGTCCGCCTACTTGGGGTCTCTGCGGGAGGGGGATTGCTGGGGTCCTTGCCAATTCTGTCAACTGACCAGGGACTTGCAACAGGACTTGGTCCCTTTAAGGGGTGGTGGGGTGAACTGCAGGTACACAGCCAGCATCTCTAGCCTCATCCCTTTCTCCCCTGGGCTGTGACGAGCACTGGGCTAGCCCCCAGGCCTGCTGGCCTCTGATTGATTCTGCCTTCCCTGTCCAGCATGGCCCAGCCATTGCAACACTCCTGGATGGGATGCTATGGTGTGGTTGCTGTGGACACTGATGTGGCTGCAGCCTCAGAAACCCAGCTACAAACTCTTTTTCCTGCCGTCTGCTCACTAACCAAACCCTTCAGGGAGCAGAACAGTTACATTTTAGGATTGCACTGGTAGAAAATATTAAAACCAACTTGTAAAATAATACATGCACATACAGGAGGTTCAATAAGAGAACACCAAACAATGTGAAAATGTCTTCACCCACTGGTGAAAGGTAATAACAGACAGAGGAGGGAACGCTACAGTTTTGGTGCCACAAACGAGAAGGTCCTTTCTTGGATTGCCACCAATCTAGCCTCAGATGACGGAGGGCACCTGAAGCAAGGCCTCTGAAGGTCAGGAAGGGTCACATGGTGGTAGACAGTTTTTAGATCCAACACATTAGAAAAAGGCAGGAAAAATGGTGGAAACCTATATTTATCAGGAAATCCACAAATTCCAGATTTTTTTAAATCAAAACTCCTCCCCAGAGGAGTAATGTTTGAAAACAAAAGTAGCTTTCTAAGTAATAATCTATTAACATAGCTTGGTTATCAAAGAATTCTCCCCCAAGGAAGAAGAGTTTCAAGCACAGAATGTGTTGGGACTTTGGGGATTCTCAAATAAATATTGGAACATGTCATTTGGGGTTTTCCCCTCCACTTACCTGTTTGACAGCTATTGTTCCTTGTCCACTAGCTTTCAACTTTTGCCCACCCACAAGCTCTCACCCCATCCACCATGCTCTTCTGAAGCCTTCAATCACTGCCAAAGCTTGATTGCACAGAAGCCTGGGCACACAGTGCTGGGTTTTAAAATGGCTGTCTTCCATCTTCTATTCCTCATTAAAAATGTTCAGGAATGCTGCACACCTGACTTTATAGTGTCACTGTTGCAAACGTTCTATGATTCTACAGTTTACCCTATTTCTTCATGTTTTAAAGCGATTCTATTTAAAGACACCCCTGTGACAACAGGTTGAATCCAACTAGCTTTTCTGCTGGTGAAAATGGAAGGAGGGGTTCCCCTTGACCAGCAAAAAAGTTATGATGGAATCATTGGACCTGCACACACAAAAGTAATGCGGAACATGGGATGTAGTGAGGAGAGCTGGCAAGATGGAATGAAAAAGCTGGCTGTATCCAACCCGTGGTTCTCGATTCTGAACAAATCAATAAATGTATTTATATTATTTCTTGCCTATATTTTAAAATCACCAGACCACACTTCCTGTAGCCTCAGTGCCTCCACTGCTCTCTTTGCAGCACAGCACAACCCATTTATCTTCATGCTTCCCTGCCTTGAGGTATGGTGCTCCTCAGGTCCAAATAAACCAATGGTACCTTTAGGAACTGGGCCAGCATGTCCTCCTTTTTCTTATTGAGCTCCTCTTCAGCCAGCTGCTTCTGCTGCATCATGAGCAATCGCTCTTCTTCCGTCAGTGGAACCCGTTTGCGTGCCTTCTTCGGCATGGTTGCACCTAAGCAAGGGTAGGAGAAGTGATATAACAAAGTCTGGATCCTATTCCAAAGACATGTTCAGTCTAAACTACACAGAACAGAGTAGACTGGCAAATATCAGCATCAAATATCACATGCCAACATGAGTAGACCTTAGATCCCATTCATTGAGCACTATAAATCCTTTATTTATCCTACTCTCCCTCCTAGAATCTCAGGGTGATATACACAGTGCCCCCCCCCCCTCCTCACAGCAACCCTGTGATTTGGTTAGGCTGAGATATAATAGCTGAGAGAGTGAGCTTCAGAGATGAGGTAAGATTTAAGCCTCAGTTTCCCCATTTAAGCCCACTGGTTCCCCCTTTTCCTCCCTTTTTCTTTCCTTGCCTTCAGTTTTTATTGCAATCTCACTGCTGCTGGATTTCTAACCTTCTGCCTCAGGCCACAAATTTGGATCAGCCTTCTGTCTCTCTCATGCACAAGCCTTGATAGTTTTCCTACTGTGCCACCAGAGCTCTGTGACTTTGCAAAGGGTCATGTCTGATGAGACTTTGACAGCCAGAAACATCTAACTGAAGAGAGGAAGAAGCCATAGGTGAAGCGCACCTTGCCAGAGATCTGCTTGGCTCAACAAAAACACAGCCAAAAAACAAACAAACCCAGGGCATAAAACAGCATACAAACAAACTTTGAGCTGCCTAAAATGATATTTATAGAACACCCCTCTGGCTAGAAGTGGCTCATAAAACAGCTAAAGAAGAAAAAAACATCTCAATTAAAATCCTGAGTGAAAAGAAACATTTTGCCCTGGATCCTATGGAAGGTAAAATAAATGCCCGGTGAGCTTCAAGAGAAAGGACATTCCAAAGGCAAGGTGACACCTGTGAAATAGCCCTGTCTCTGGTCACCACTCACCCCACCTCTGCAGGCAGAAGCACACAAAGGAAAGCTTGAGGAGACAATCGTAATTGGCAAGCAATATGAGAGGAGGTGATACCCTGTCCCCAAACTGTTATAACCTTCAAGGATTATCAGCAGCAACTGGCACATGTAATATGGGCCTAACCTGGCAGTCCTTTCGAGAAGGGGCAGAGGTTCTGTGTTTTAACAGCTACACATTGGGCAGAAACCCACAGGGGAAGCTTTCCCCATCATGGCATTTTCATGGATTTCTGCGTATCATGAAGTTGTCACAGAGCATGTAAAAGGACATCTCTCTGTTAACCATGTTTCATTCTCTGTAGGAAGGATCCCTCCTGTGATCATGTTCTCCCTCTGTCCCACGCTTTTGAGTCTACTGGTTCTGCCCATCAGCACAAGTATGCTAGATTTGCCAGCTGCCTATATACTAATTCCCAAACAATGTGCCATAAGAGAGCTGCTAATATACCATAAGAAACAGATTAAATAATTAAAGACTTCTATGTAACAAAATGACCCACTGGCAGAATAGGCTGCCGATCATCTCTCTCAACTTCCATTCAGTCTCCACTGGAGGAAGGCAGTTTTGCTGTGTTTCTGCTTCAGGTATGACTGGCTCCTTATTCATCACAACGTAGAGATGCTGCAAAATTATCAGTCTTACACATGCCGATTAACAAAGAAACACAGGGGCAGGGGAGATAGGATCCTCTGGGGCGGACAGTTTTAATCTTAAATCCAATCTTCATGCTTTTCAGGGATAGGAGTCAAACAGGCTTTTTGGATTTTAAATTCGGAATGAAAACCTGTCTGTCAGAAGTTTGGGAAATATCTTTATTCCAGACTACAAAATTTCTCCACGTCTTTTGAATAAAATACAGATCCCTATTATGGAAATATCAACAACATAATCTTTTTGTACATTTTGAAATGTTGAGTGGCAATACCTTAAAGACAGGCAGGCAGGCAGACAGTCTGTCTGTCTCTCTCGCACACACACACACCAACACACTCGACTCTCTCTTAGGAAATGGCACTAAAATCTTTCCAGCAAGGGTCTTATCCCACCCTTGGATTTCACATGTAGTGATCTGAACTACCTCCTTCCCTCCTGCACCCCCCCCCCCTTTTGCCCTACACCACCCTCAGCCATACCTCTCTGTTTTTCCAGGCCGAGTCCTTTCGGTCTCCTAGCAACAGCGTTTCCTGGCAAGAGAGCCAGTAGGACCGAGCCAGCGTGGGAGAGTCAGAGCGCCCTCTTGGTAGAACTACAGTGTGCACAGCACTGGAGTGAAGGACTAGAGGCCAGGAGAAGAGTTTAGAGAGGGGTGCAGGAATATCACAGCTCACGCAGGGCCAAGTCCTTATCCCTTCCCTCCCCTTTTCACAGCAGCTGTGAGGGGCAATATAATCCTGACCAAAAGAGCGGATGCTGAACTGACTCTTATTTTATTGTGGTTTTAATATTTCAGTGTCAGCATTCTTTTCTCTTTTTTTGAAACCCCCGGAGGGGTATTTTTATTTTTTCAATGAGACTACAAACTATAAAGAAACATATAGGAGGGGAAACTACAACTATGGAGAAAGAAAAGGTACCCACACTAACTAAAAACCCAAGAGTGGGAGACCCCCTTCATGTTAAGCTAAATATTAGTATAAAAAGTGTTAGTAAAACAATATACTTGTAGAGGTCTTGTTTTTCACATTTTCTGTATTAGTAAATTAGTTATTTTGAGAGAACTTTCTGAGCATCTTCTTTACTTCAAAGAGCCATTTATCAGAGTCTTTCTGCCCTTACTTCGGCTTTCTGTCTCTAAAATCATATACAGTTTTCATTCCTCCCGCAGTGTCAGCATTCTTGATCTTCAGAAAGGCAGGATAGAAATGCTTTAGACAAATAAAACGAATGCTGCAGCTCCCCAGAGCACCAGCTTTTGCAGCCAACTTTGCATTATTTCTTAAACAGGGTTCAGAATTCTCTGGAAGTTATACCAACCTCAGCTCTGGAAGCCCACAGTCCCAATAACAGGATTTGGTTCTAGTTCTGTGAGGAGGGGAAAATACTGGACATCTTCCAAGGCTGAACCTGGGTACTGAAAACCAAATTCTGAGGCGAAGACCTGGTTGAACCTCTGCTGCAGTATTCCCAGCCCACCACAAACACTTGGCAAAAGTATTAATTCCCACACCTGCTTGTCTCCCTCAGACACTAATAGCTACCTTCTGCTTTAGAGGCTCTTTGGAGATGAGCAGGCTGCAGTTGCCATGACAACGGAAGCTGTCTGGTACCCGGTACTGAATAGCCAGACACTGTCCAGCCTCCACTGAAACAGCAGCAGCAGTCTAAATATAGCTGGGGATCCTCCTGTCACTGCCAGGCCAAACCCCAGACACTCCAGCATAGAAGCCTCAGTTTCAGCAGAATGTACAATCCATGAAGGCAACTGGAGTAGGTTAAAATGGGATGGTTTAGAGTTGAGAGTATTACTTAGTGAAGGGCCTGTCTTTCATGAAGAGGATGCAGTTGGCTTGCACATCATTCCAGGGCAGTGAATTCCACAGGTTAATTCTTATACAGTTATATAGCTTCTATATAGGCAACAGCTGAAGTACAATTTATTTTGTTTTTAATTTTAAATTTGTACTATTACTGCTACTACTACTACTACTAATAATAATAGTATCAAAATTATTTTTAAAAATCTTAAGAATTAATAGGCAAGAATAAATAATGCACTTCAGTTCCATCAAGCTGTTTAATCTCATTTAAAATCTGATGCCAAAAAATCTGCACACTGGGTCAAGTCCATCAAACGTATCAAATATGCCCACCGATCTCCACAGCTTTAGCAATCAGTGGTGCTGCTGAACAGATCTTTATAATGCCCAAGGCATGAGACGCTTTATGTGAAACTCTAGAAAATCTGAAGCACATGGATTTAGACTGGGCGGTTAAATACTTTATAGAACCCTATGAAAGAACAGAGCATGAAACTAGAGCAAATGGTGTTAAACAGCAAAAGTCAAATATTGTGTGAACGCTTTAGGTTGCTGAGAAGTGTTGCCTGCCCTTCCCTTGGTAGTCCATTCAAAGGGGAAGTATCTGTGGCAAAACAGCCTGCCTGAAAACCTCTTCATCCCCTACTCCCTTCCCAGTATGGTTCTGATTGCTTCACAGTGTAATCCTAAACAGAGTTACACTCTTCTAAGCCCATTGTAGTCAATGTACTGTACTGTGTTATGGTATAACCTTTTGTAGGCAACACCCTACTTCATCAAATGCAATTCATTGTATATTATATGTAATAAATATGCCTTGCAGAGGGATTGCAGAAGATTCAACACAGGAAATATCACTTTGGGCATATAAAAACATAGTTATCTGAGGAAAGCGATGTCTTTCTTGCAATAATTTAAATTAACCATTGGTCGGATTGGACTGGTTTTTGAGCAAGGGAAACCTTTACCTTTACTTTACTTAAAGTAACAAGTATTGCTTCACTTATTCTTCCATGAAGATAGTTCAGAGGGTAGCCATGTTGGTCTAGAGTAGAACAGCTAGATCAGCACCTTAGAGAACAAAAAGATTCTCGGGGTATAAGTTTTTGGGAGTCAAAGCTCTCCTTGACACCCGAAAATCTTGTCGGTCTCTAAGGTGCTAATGGACTCGAATCTAGCTGTGTCACTTATTCCAGGGGCATAAACTCGGGGGGGGGGGGAGCAGGGTTTATGCCCCCTGGGCTGCCAGGCCCTGCGGTATTTCCTGCTGGGGGCAATATGCTTCCTGGACTGTCAGGTAGCATCATGAAGCTGCTCAGACTGTCAAGTTCTTCAGTCAGTCCTGTTTGTAGCGACTTAGTGTGTTCATAGGAGGCAAAGGGCTTGTTTGGTTTGTTTGTTTTTGGAAAGATAAGAAGGGGAAGGAACCTTCAGTGGATAATGCCATCTGTGAAGAAACCCATTTTAGAAGCTAGCAATGCCTTGCTTTGGAGAAGGTGTGGTCAAGGCTCTCCTTAGGCTACTAATGAGTGGCCAAAAACTTGGGTGGAAGACTAATTCACTGATGGGACATCTTTATTTCTACAACAGCACAGGGTCTTACAAAGCCAGGTACTCATCTAGGTCTATTAATGTAATTTAATCAGCAAAGGGCAGTCTACCTGAGTGGAAGATCTAATTACTATCAATCAAGGTGGGCTTGATTACCTTTTGTAACTTTGCCTGAATATCTCCTAGTTTACCAGCCTGCCTCAGGCATGGTTTAAGACTCCACCCTGACCGTACTTTTGTCCTCCCTGCCTGGATGCAATCACCTTTTGTTATGTTTCTGGGATGCCCCCCCCCCTAAATCAGAGCCAGAAAATCTTCAGATTATCCTAGACTCACCATGCATTCTTGGACCTCGTACTATCACTGCTCTACCAGACAAAACTGCAGTTTCATACCGCTGTATGACACCCAATGTGACGTAGCAGTCAGGGCTTCAGCTATTAAAACTGATGTCCAGATGACCCAGATCAGTTCTCTTGGAGACAATGGCTGCTTTGGGCAGTGGATTCTATGGCATTATACCCTACTGAGGTCCCTCCCCACCCCAAATCCTGCCCTCCCCAGGCTCTACCCCTCAAATCTACAGGTATTTCCCAACCCAGAGTTGGCAACCATGTAATCAGCTATGGAACGACTTTCTAGACCCTTGGAACCCAGAAAACATGGCACAGGAGGAGGTGTTTTTCTACCTTAGCTGCCACTGCATAACACCCCCCTCCCACTCAAAAAATAAGTCAGAGGTGGAGAGAACCATATCTGTTACCATGAGGCTGTCCTCCCATTCTACCCACTTGGGGCAGCAAAATGACTTGAGACAGCCCTACCTTATAGCTAAGCAGAAGGAAAGAAACATGGCTTGCCTCCCTCCATTTTCCGCTTCCCTCTGCTGCCCCACCAGCCACAGTCGGGACACTCATCTGGAGCTTCCTTCTAGATCTTGTTGTATTTCTTCCCACAACGGGCATTACTCCTAGTAAATACATAATACCATTTAAAATATACTTTAAAATCTTTAAAATTGTGCCAGACGGAGAAAAGAGATGGAAGTTTTCTACAAATTTACTATGTAATTTTATCACATGAACACAAAACGTGGCTATTTCCCTGGAGATAGTTGGGTTCTCATCTATTAAAAGTCAGGCAGGCCTTATTTACAAAAACTGTTGGTCTATCTGAAAGGGGAGAAATAATCTTGTCCTATAGTTCTTCATAAAAGGGGCAATGGAAAAAGACAGGTCAAATACCCAGTATGTGAGCGATGTAGTAGTTAGAGTGTTGGTCTAAGACTTGCAGGCCAGAGTTTAAATCCCCATTTAGCCATGAAACACACTATATGACTTTGGGTCAGTCACACAGTTCAGCCAAAGTTGTGAGGGGGGAAAAGAGAGGGAGGGAGGATTTCCTTCCATACACAAATCAAATATTACTTTAATTGTTTAAGGCCCCTGCCACACGCAGGGGAAAAGGCGCTTGAAGGCGCGGCTTTTAAAAGCCGCGCCAATGTTGACACGGCGCGGCGGGATCTCACGGATCCCCCGGCCGCGCCGCCTTTTCTCCCCGGCGCGATCAAACGCCAGGGAGAAAACACGCCCTACCCGGGGGCCGGCCGAACTGCGCATGTCCGGGCATGCGCAGTTCGGATCCGGGCCGGGGTTGAGCCGGCGCAGGGAAGCGGCGGCGATCAAACGCCCCGGTTGCCGCGCCGCTTCCCTTTAAACCACCTAGATAGGTGGTTTAGTTTGGCACGGCTTATCCCGGGAACGGAACAGTTCGGCCACGGAAGCAAGACGCTTCCCAGATGTGGTGGTGTGATCGCGCCAGTTTGATCCGGCCCCGAACTGTCCCGCTCCCGGACCAAATAGCCGCGTGTGAACGGGACCCAAGTTAAGAATTTCATGACATCTTTCCTCTCCTCTTACAGAGCCCTCTTTCTTTGACTGACATTCAGACTATAACGTGGGGAGAAATCTATTTTTAAAGCCACATGATAGATTGATGGTATATGGTTTTTAGAAACATAAATAATTTAATATTGAAATACTTTAATGTAGAGTACCAAGTATGGGCTTGGGCCAGGTTCAGTCCCATCTCCTCCCCTGGAAACTATGCCCCTGTTCCTTATTGTGTGGGACTGACAACCACTCAGGGTTTATCTGCAGAGAATTCCTTGGAGCTGCCAGTGTCAACAGGCAGAAAATCCAGGTGGTGCCCACATAGTGACAAAAATATAATATTTAAAACATTGATGCTTTGTTGCCCTTTAATGGTAACCATTAATCAGCAGCTTGAGGTGAATTGCTTCACTCCATGTAACGAAACAGCCCTGTGACTAGGCCCTAAAGCAGGGTTCCCCCCCACCAACATAGTGCCCATGGGTGCCATCTGGTGTCAGTAACTACTTTCTTTGGTGCCCACCAAACTTTTCAGAAAGTAGGCGGGGCCATTTAAGGTAGAGACTGTTTTTGGCTGCCCTCATTCAAATGAAAGAGTTTTCCACCAGAGGATCCTGGGCTTTCCTTAGTGAGTTCGTAGTTCCCTTCAGGCTTTCCTTCTTCCCAGGAGGTGCGAGAAGGGAGGTATTCTGATTCTTTCTCCCGTGGCAGCTATTTTGGGTTTGGCTCCTGTGGCAGCCACCGCGAGGCGGCACTCTCTATCCCCTGTCAAGTTTCCAAAGGTTTCCATAGGTCCCAAAAGGTTGGAGGTCTCTGCCCTAGGAATTCTGTCAACAGTTACTTTCGCATGTGGTTAAGATGCTGAGCTGCAGACCGGAAGGTCTGTAGTTCAGCAGTTTGAGACCCTAGTGCCGCGTGACGGAGTGAGTGCCCGTCTCTGGCCCCAGCTCCTGCCAACCTAGCAGTTTGAAAGCAAGAAACTGCAAGTAGATAAATAGGTACCACTTCGGTAGGAAGGTAACAGCATTCTGTGTGCCTTGGCATTTAGTCATGCCGGCCACATGACCATGGAAACATCTTCGGACAGCGCTGGCTTGTCGGCTTGGAAACGGAGATGAGCACCACCCCACAGAGTCGGATTCGACTAGCTTTCGAGCAAGGGAAACCTTTACCTTTACTTTAAAACAACATTGATCACTGCACACCACATAATGTTCATTCCAAAGAAATGTGATTTAATGACTGTATCATCTGCATCTGCTCTCCCCTATAAGAGATTCATTATAAGGGTTTCCCTATTCTCAAAGCATAAAAGTGTCTGTAAAACCAAGTTCTAAAGGTCAGAGTTGCCAGAGCGAGCCACTCTTGAGAAACTAAAAATAAAGGCCAGCAGTGTTCTCTGATTCCTTCCCCGTAACCGTTCCAGCTGAGATGAAAGCATGGAGATGGTGGATCACCAGGTTTTCTGTAAGATTCTGTCAAAGCCAGTCCACCCCTTCCTTCCTTTAGTGGCCAGAGTCCTGCCACTGCCCTATAGGATCATCAAAAGTGGCTGGGTCATTTCCCCACACAAGTACCAAAAGAGACAGTGAAAATTTAAAGGGCATATTTTTGAAATGTTATAACACTGTTCACAGTGTTCCAGGTTTCTTTGACAAATGTGCAGATAGACCTTGGCGACAATCTTTCTGCAGAGCACAAAGTAGGGTTCAGCACAAACTATACAAGACCACAAGGTGGCAGCAATTTGAAAGACTCAGCTGGATGAGAGGTTTTGGTAAAGAAGGGAAGCAAAGTATTAGCTTGAGTGAGATTCCTTCAGAACAGCCCAGCTGTTCCTATTTTATCCAGGTCAGGTGTCCACAGGTGCCTGCCTGCTGGAAAATAAAAAATGACAGCTCTGTTCAGAGCAATCCCCTCCTTCTGCTGTAGTCTGCTGAAATATTGTTCCTGGAGGTCAGTGGATCCCTAGGCGGCACACACAGGAGGCCAAATGAGGGCCTGCAGGAATGGGGAGAAATTGTTGCCTCCTAGGAAACGTTGGAGCTGCGGTGGCTCAAGTGGTTAAGACGCTGAACTGCAGGCTGTGGAAGTTCAGCAGTTCGAGACCCGAGTTGCCGAATGACAGAGTGAGCTCCCGTCTCTAGTTCCAGCTCCTGCCTACCTAGCAGTTTGAAAGCAAGAAATTGCAAGTAGATAAATAGGTACCACTTCGGTGGGAAGGTAACAGCATTCCATGCACCTTGGTGTTTAGTCATGCCGGCCACATGACCACGGAAACGTCTTTGGACAGCGCTGACTCTTTGGCTTTGAAACGGAGATGAGCACTGCAACCCTAGAGTCGGACTCGACTGGCTTTCGAGCAAGGGAACCTTTACCTTTTTAGGAAACGTTAGTTTTTGGAATGTGTAGGCCAGTGAGTTTACAGGTACAAAGGTATCTGAAAGGAAGGCCTAGTTCTTAATGATTTGCTAAGCTTGTTTTTGGACTGTAGATTGGGGTTCATATAACTGACTGCTCCTCCACACCAAAATACTCCCTCAGAGAGAACTAAATTATCTGCTAAGGTACATATGTACAAATGTAGACACACTGCACAAGAAATGTCATTGTCTAGGATTAGCATATTTTAATTTCTTTCTGGCCAAGAACTATTTTGCAGCACACTTTGCCATGGAAACAGGTAAGAATTTTAATTAGCTATACCATCAATCTCTTACTCTCTATCATACTTTTTAAAAAATCATTGCTTTCCCCTTTGAGTGTTCCATGGAGATAGGGAGATGTGAATTTTGGTAAAACATGGAAAATGTCAGTAGCTAGATATAAAGAAGCAGGGACGCCGAGAAAGAAATTGCCTGTGGGTGGGAAGATGGCTAACCTCCAGGTGGGGTCTGAAGTTATCCCAGAGCAACAACTGATCTCCAGACCACAAAGATCAGTCCTGCTGGAGAAAATGGCAGTTTTGGAGTATGGCCTCTGTGGCATCACATCCCTGTTGAGCTCCCTCCTCTCCCAAACGCTGCCCTCCCCGGGCATTGCTCACCCCAAAATCTCGAGGAATTTCCCAAGCCAGAGGTGGCAACTCTACACTCAACTGTCTATGGTGTCCAGGACATCATCATATTCAGGGCTATTTTGGGGCAGGAACGCACAGGAACGGAGTTCCGGCTGGCTTCAGAGTTGGCCACACCCACTACAGCTAAATCCTCTGCGTGCGTGGCTACAGAGGAAAGGAAGGCCTGGAGAGCGCCCCCCCCAGCGACTCCGAAGCGGGCGGGCGGGGGGGGGGGCTGGAAGGATCGGGGAGGCATTTAAAGGCCGGCTTGCCAGGCATCCCACAGCCGTGGGGCACCTGGGCAAGTCAAGGGAAGACACGGGGTGTGGCCTAATATGCTAATGAACTGTGCCGTTGGGGTGTGGCCTAATATGCTAATGGGTTTCTGCTGTTGGGTGTGGCCTATTATGCTAATGAGTTCCTGCTGGGCTTTTTCTACAAAAAGAGCCCTGAATTCATATTTAGCATTTATATAGCACTTCTGAGTGCTTCTCAGCCACAGTTCATTGTGCTTCACATAAAATAAATTGTGTTATGATTTCCAAATTGTAAATGAGTCTGAGAATAAGAACTAGTGGCTTAAGACAACCAAGACAACTCATAGCTGAAGTAGGATTTGAACCACAGATTTGTAATCCATTCTGTTACCTACTAATATGACTTTCTGCCTGGACAAGTTCCATGAGAAATTATTAGAGAAGAAGTGATGACCAGAATTCACCCACTTTCAGGAAGTCACCATGCCGTTCATAGTGTTTATATAGTTTTCTGAATCAGTAGCTATCTTGTGAAGATCCCCAGAAAAGAATTAGGCACCTGTTCAATGCCATCGTAAAAACACTTTTGTGGGAGTAAGCCCCCTTGAATAGGCCTGAGTAGGAGTCTGTGCAGACCTGCTTAGAATTGTTCTCATTAACAAGCACTTCTGATCCAAGCATTCCGCCACCAAGGGGTTTTCTGCTGTTGCACATATTTCTGGAACTCATCAGAGTTTCCACATGTGAGTCCTGAACCAGGGAAGCATCATCAGGAAATGAAACACTGAGCATGCCTTCCCTGTTCATCATGGTACTGGTGCTTTTCTGTTCCACCCCCTCCCCCGTCCCCCAGTGGCATTACAGTAGGAGCGAGCTGCAGATGTATTCCCAGTCTTTCCTGACAGAATGGAATTTGCAGGACTCCTCACTTTAGTCATTGCTTCTGCCCCCTTAGTATTCCATGTACAGCCCCAGTGACGCAGTCAACTGTGTGCGAGCAAAACCAGGTTTTTTAATTTAAATTTTTGTATTTCTAAACATTTGTTAGCACTTGTGTTTATAATGTTGGATGTGTTTACATATACTTCGTTGAACTACATAGTATGTGCTCCAGTGATTATTAAATTTTATTTAGGAGACACATACATGCTGTATTACCCATAGTACGTGTTTAGTATATTTCTTTCATTATCATCATTCTCATCTATCCCCTAACCTGGATGGCCCAGGCTCGCTCGATCGCCTCAGATCTCAGATGGCCCTGGTTAGTACTTGGATGGGAGACAGTCAAGGAAGTCCAGAGTTGCTAAACAGAGGAAGAGAACAGCAAACCACCTCTATTCGTCTCTTGCTTTGAAAACCCCATAAGGGGTCCCCATCAGTTGGCTGTGATGTCTCTTGACAGAACTTTCCACTACCACCAATCTATCCCCTGATGAAGAGCTATTGGGAGGAGGGATTGCAGTGGCTCAGAGGTTAAGACGCTGAGCTGCAGACCAGAAGGTCTGTAGTTTGGCAGTTTGAGACCCTAGCACCGCGTAACGGAGTGAGCTCCTGTCTCTGGCCCCAGCTCCTGCCAATCTAGCAGTTCGAAAGCAAGAAATTGCAAGTAGATAAATAGGTACCGCTCTGGTAGGAAGGTAACAGTATTTTGTGTGCCTCAGCATTTAGTCATGCCAGTCACATGACCATGGAAAATGTCTTCGGACAGTGCTGGCTCTTCGGCTTTGAAATGATGAGCAACCACCCCCTAGAGTTGGATTCAACTAGCTTTTGAGCAGGGGAAACCTTTACCTTTACCTTTATTTCAGGAGGAGTGCGTTATAAGGACCCATATTGGATTAGTCATTAAAGTTTTTTACTTGCAAATTTGCTTCCAGACACACTTCAGAATCTTCATGGGCTTGGGTAGATGAAGGACCGCCTCCTTCCCTTACGGTTAAGGTTGTCTTCTGAGGTCCAGTTCTGTGTACCCCACTGCTGGAAGTAAGGTGGATCAGGGGCTTTCTGCTGTTGTATTAACATTTTGGACCTCCTTCCCCACCAAGATTCACCTGGTACCAAACCTGTGATTTTTATTCTCCAGGTAATTTTTTTGTATTATCCCAAGCTTTTTGTTGATTTGCTCTGCCTTGCCTCTCCCTTTGGGTTCCTTTCTATTTTTTAAATTACTGATGTATTGTTTTATCTCTGCTGGTGGTCACAGTTATGGATCAGTTTAGAATGGAATGTTACTTCTTTTATTATTTTTAATAATGTAATTGCTGTTTTTCATTTATTTTATCTTATTGATTTTATTTTATGTTTGGATGGTTATCCCAAGCCAATAACCTCATCTTGATTTGTTTACACAAATCATTGTTTTCTCAGAATCTGAGTTAATATTATCTGAGGACTGTAGCAAAGCCCATGTGAAAGCGGGCTCTCCTGTGGCTTTATTAGGTATTTAATTAGGTATCTGTGGCTTTATTGGGTATCTTCTGCTACATGACCTGACAGAAGGTCTTCCAGTTCCCATTCACTTCTATGTAACATAGAAGTGAATGGGATGTTTGCAGTACACCTGTGTTTAAGGTTAAGTTTTCATGATTTCTGGTTTGTGGAAAGTTCTGCTTCCAGGAGGTCGCTCTTGAAGCAAGAATATTAAAAATATAATTATCACACTAATATGCAGTTGGGCATACTTCTGTCATCAAGCCACAAGCATCATAAGAAACTTTTAGAGGCAGGCAGGAAGGATTAGGACAGTTGGGAATTTTCTCTGGGAGGGCAGCCCTGTTTTAGCTAAAGTATAAAATCAACATTGCAACATCATGAAAGTCTGAAGAAACTAGCAATAAATCTCTTCAGTGAAATGTGCCAGGATATAAGCCTGTTTGGATGTTGCATCCTCCCTCCAACCAGAAGATCCTTCCCCTAATCCTAGATATGTCCAGGCTAGCTGTGCTTACCCAGTAGTGATTGAAAGGTACCTTGACCAATGCTCCCTCTAAGCTGTAGAGTCTTGTGAGCAAAAAGCTTTGTGAGCTACTGGCATTCAAATGGTGAGCGAGCAATTTGGCAATTTGGCTACTGCATAAATCAGTTTGCTCTGTAACCATATTTCCTGAGCTAAGACAAAAATGTGTGAGCCGGAGGCTAAAAAACTGTGAGCTAGCTCACACTAACTCACCTTAGAGGGAACACTGAGTCCTTGACCCTCCTCAAAATCTGTGTTTTGTTATTAATAATGCACATGTTCCTTCCAGTATTGAGCCTCAGTGCTGAATTGGATTCTTGTCCAGTCATTAGTAAAGCCTGTGAGATAAATTTTGCTGTTGGTTTTTATCCCAATCCCTTGTCCCAGGAGCACAGGGTCAGAGAAGCATACTTTTCCTGTCCCTTTGCCCTCCCACCAACTCTGCAGTAGGCTGATACGTAGTGACCAGCTCAATGTCACACAGAGAGCTTTGTGCCTGAGCAGAGTTTTGAACTTGGATCTCCCTAGTTTAGGGACCAAACCACTAGGAGATCTATGAATAGATCTTCCCAGCATTTTAAAAATGGGAAGAGTAGCTGCAATTGGGGGGTGGGGGTGGAGAGAGGGGAATAACTCTTCCTGCTCCATGTGGATTTAGTTCTGGAAAACAGAACTAATAACAGCCTACTGGAGAGACAGTTCAGTGAAATTACTTAGGGATAGAAGGGTCTTTAAGGTCCTGATCCAAACTGAGGCTTTGCACAGCTGGTTGGGTTTTTTTTTTTTAAATGCTGGGGGACTCTTCCAGCATCTTGCTTATTTTGACTCTTCAGAACATTTTAGCTATTGTAATGTATCCAGTCCAGACAAGTCCAGACAAGTCCAGAGACAAACGTCGAGCTTCGCTCCAAGAGACAATGGACTATGCAGATCCTAGCCTGCTCCAATCAGGGGGCTAGGTCCCCGGTCAAGAGCCTATGGGACTCTCGGCCACTGTAAATAACCTATAGGGAAGTAGGGGTGTGTTTTGGGTGGCGGTTTCTCGGGGGATATAAGCCGGCCTGTGAGCCGGCCAAAGTTGTCTTGTTCTGGATAGAATAAATTAGGCTTTGCTGAAATCACTCTCCATTTGCATACTTTTCACTGGCGATGAAGGTGGAATCCATCTCCCTCGGAACAGAGACCACGTTCAGGACATCGCCGTGAGCCGCCACGCCGAATTTGCCACCACTGCCAGCATCGAGCATCTTCAAGAAGTGCCGCTCATCGCACCGCTCCCGAGCTCCGAGCATCGCACCGCTGACCCCGAGAGCAGCACTGCATCGCTTTGCCATCTACACCGCTCGCTTCCACATGGAACCCGTAAGATGGCTGCCGCATCAGAGAATCTCCCATTCTTCAACATCTCCCAACCCTCGCTGTGGGAGACCTGGCTGGAAACTCTCAAGAGCCACTTCACCATCCACAAAGTGGTGGAGCCAGATATAAAAAAGGCATACCTCACCCCAGGCCCAACTCCCGGTGTCCAACCCCCGGGCTCTACCCTTGGTTGAACCCGAGACGCCTCTTCTGGAGGCGCCGGGGACGCCAGCACCGCTGCCCCCGGCTCCTCTCCCGGCCAGCTCGCCTCCGAGGGCTCCTGGGGTAGAAGCCGCAGCAGTCCCTGAACCTCGCCGCTCTACCGCACCAGGAAGTTACCAGCCCACGTGAAGGACTTTGTCTGTGGGTGCATTGTGGACCAAGGGGGGAGGGGTGTAATGTATCCAGACCAGACAAGTCCAGACAAGTCCAGAGACAAACGTCGAGCTTCGCTCCAAGAGACAATGGACTATGCGGATCCTAGCCCGCTCCAATCAGGGGGCTAGGTCCCCGGCCAAGAGCCTAAGGGACTCTCAGCCACTGTAAATAACCTATAGGGAAGTAGGGGTGTGTTTTGGGTGGCTGTTTCTCAAGGGATATAAGCCGGCCTGTGAGCCGGCCAAAGTTGTCTTGTTCCGGATAGAATAAAGTACGCTTTGCTGAAATCAGTTTGCGTACTTTTCAGCTATCATACCACATTGGCTCTAAATATCCTCCAATCAGAATTTAAGGACTAAAACAAGAGGGCTCAACCTTTTTTTAAAGAATTATGCCTAACCATTTGACCAGGAAGCCACAACCCCTAATCTCAAATGTGTGTATGCTATGATGAGGAAAAGACAACTCGACCTGCACAGTTACTCCACAAGTTCTATCACTGTGCCTTAGCATGGCTGATTACACGGCCCTAGAAGGTGGATCCTATTATTATGAGATGCCAAGACTGTTGTGTCCTGGAAACGCCACTAGGCAGTAGCCAGGTGAGCCGAGCTTGATCCCTAATGAACAATGGGGACTGGGCTCCTAAAGTCCACTAGGGAAACCAATAGAAACTTTGGCGGGAGATTCAAACCCTCCAATGGAAACTAGGGGTGTCCTCTGGGCTATGTATATAGTTGGCCACTTGGCCGTTTGCTCTCTGTCTTATGTGTGAAGTACTGAGTAAACGCGTGTTTCTTATGTCGTGGTCCGAGTCGTGATGTATCAAACTGAGTACTTTACAAAGACTATGAAATTATGTTCTTAACTCTAGGGGAAAATGATAAATAGGAAAGGATAGAACACTAGATCCTTAAGATCTCTTTTTGTGCTCTTGAAAGGGAGCAGTGGGAGTGATTTAGAGCTATCAGCTGGTTCCTGACAGGATAAGCAAGAGAGCAGTCTAGGGATACACAGTTCCAGGAAACAAGATCACCATCGGGCAAGGTGCAGGAGCATAGTAGTAGCCGTGTACCTCTTCTTCCAGTTGACTGCCTTGTGTGTGGTTCTTCTGAGCTTCTGAGCATGAAGGGTGACAACTGGATTCTCTTCTTAATTTGGGCAATGGGTTTGACAGCTCCAGACACAGAAAATGGCCTCCTGCATAATAGCTTGCAATTGGTTGCCTTTGACATTGCAAAATTACACTTTATTGTTCTGTGCCCTAAATTAAATCATGGGAGAAATGTTATTATCCATCCCTTCCCCCAAGGAACTCAGGATAGCATACATTCACTCTGTTCTTTTTATCCTAACAACACTACAAGGGAGACTAGGCTGCAACATACTGTCTGACTGTTTTGTCCCATTGAACAAAGCTCCTTTACCAGTTTAAGGGGCTGTGGTTGTTCAGTACTGAATTTTGTTGTTCAGTCGCACAGTCAAATTTGACTCTTCGCGACCCCATGGAGCAAAATAAACCCTTAAATAAATAAAATTAAGCAAATTCCAGAGCACGACAGAAGACAGGAGGGCCTGGCGTGATGTGGTCCATGGGGTTGCGAAGAGTCGGACTCAACTGTGCGACTGAACAATAACAACAAAACCTTTTTAGCCCCCCACACTAAACCTGAAATAATCTTAAAAGTTATGACAACTTGCTGTGATGTTAATAATGGGAAAGTGGTGAGTCAAATTGTACAATCGAAAGTGGAAGCGTCTCATACAACCTTGACAGATTGTTTATATAAGGACCAAATCTATTTAACAAATAGGCTTCCAAAAACAGGCTAAGGATGGTACTTTCCAGGTCCATTCATGGGATGAGCCATTGGGAATTTCCCAGAATGCTAGCTGGCAGGACCGAACATGTCACCTGTAGCAAGACCGGCTTGCACTAGAGAGAGCATTCAGGTCAGGACCATTTCAGGTCAGGAAAAGGGCAGCCAGAGCGGTGCTTAAACTGTCCTCTGTGCCAGGGTCCTGATCCAAACGAGTCCTGAGCACCTGCCACATTACCCACAAAAATTCTCGGAAGCTCCAGACATGGAATTTCCAGTGTTGCATCTGTTTTTGGCCCTCTGCCTGTTTTCTTGAGTTCCTTCCTCATTGCATTGCAGTTTTAAATAAATCATTAACAACTTTCCTCTCCTCCAGGCTTTGGGAGCTGGGAACCACTTAATGCATGTTATTTGGTTGTTGGTCCCCCCCCCTTCCTAAATTTCTTAATAATTAGTAATTATTTTAATGAATGTCTAAAATGGATTTTAAATGGCTGCTATATTTTTTTATTATTTACAATGCTTTGAATGCAGAAAAGCAGGGCATAAATTAAAACTAAGCAAAAACGTAATAGCCAGCATAGCCTCTTCTTTCCAATGGATTGTTCTTTGTAGGTTTCAGAGCCTAAGATGACAAATGTATTCCTACTTGGTTCCATGTGGTGTCCCCAGATGGGCTCCTACTCTTAAATGTGTCCTTCCTTCCCAACAGTCCTAAAATTATATCCTTTTGCGTTCAGTTCAACTTCACAGTTTCACACAATCAAGGGATAAATATGGTTGAAGAGGCTTTGTGCTTGGTACTGAAGCACCCAAATTAATTATTTGTGTTTTTATATTGATATATTTCACCATCATGGGGAGTTGCACTGAAAGGGTTTGGGCTGTCTCTGAATGGTGACCATTATTTCTCTGTTCAGACAGACTGCCTGCTCCTGGCAGTATGCTTAACCTCTCTTCTGTGTTCCTGACCCCACTCTACAATGACAGGTACTTCACTAATAAATAATGTCATTGTGCAGGACAATGGGAATACTGCTGAGTCCTTGTCTCAAGGGCACTGACACAAAACAAACTGGAAAGGGAGTGGCCTGTTTGAACATAAGAAGCAAGACTCTCTAACCAGATAAAAGGTGAAGGACTAAGGGTTGGGTGGCTGGGGAGGTGATGGTGACCAAGCTCAAACTTCAGCACTTGGCTAACAATGTTTTTTCCCAAGAAGGCTTACTGATACTGCATGTATCAGAGCATTG
The DNA here is from genome assembly GCF_001447785.1 of Gekko japonicus. Classification (NCBI taxonomy): domain Eukaryota; kingdom Metazoa; phylum Chordata; class Lepidosauria; order Squamata; family Gekkonidae; genus Gekko; species Gekko japonicus. The sequence continues at coordinate 1,493,586 of NW_015174272.1, read as the reverse complement.
CTGGCTTCCAACCTGTTCCCAGACTCAGCTTGAGGTTGCGTCTACATAGGGGTGATTCTCTGGTGTGGTCTGTTCGGCACTGTGAATGCAAAGGCATTTGCAGCAGCAATGGGGAGGATTCTCTGTGGTATCCTTGCACATCTGCCATTCCCACCTCCCTTTACTCTGGAAGTCCTTTTAGCAAGCTTTACAAAAATGGGTAGAAATAACACTATACTGATCAACCTACTAAAACAGTAATACTTCATACATGTAAGTAACCTTGAGCTTGCGTAATCCATTACTTGACAATTTATTTCAGCTCTCTTGCCATTGCTGAGCAATACAGCATGTGTCAGGCAGACTGTCCCAGATTCTATCCCTGGCATCTCTAGTTTTTGGAAAGAATCTCTGGTACAGAACCACTGCTAGTCACAGTAGACAAAGTTTGGGCTAGCAGACCAATAATCTGACTTGGTATAGGAGCATCATATATGAATCTCCAGTTAGGTTTAGGGCTAGATGCAATGATTCTGCACCAAAATATATGTTCAAGTTCACCCCTGCCTTTTGAAACTAGTGACATCACCATCAGATGCTTTTGATTACTTACTTTGGTGAGCACTCACAGCTTAGACAATGAGGCATTTAAGCAAACATAAATCCAGTTAGTGTCAGAGTCTTGGATTCCAGTCTGTTGGGACATGAGGATGTAAAATTGCCCTCTAGAGAGAAACCCAAGTTACTGTCACTCTTAAAAGAATAGACATATTTGGCTATTCCACAAGCATTAAGGCAGGAAGCACAAATAACAATCATATTCGGCCCACTGACTAAAAAATAAACTGTGCCAGAGTGGAAGTTGAGCCTGTTCCGAGATCCATTGGTCAGCACTATCCATTCCTGACCAATCAGGTTGTTGTGTCTACACTGGTGCCACTGAATGAGAGACAGAAAAACCTGAAATGATACATCTGGCAAACATGCTGCTTTGTTTCCTTAAGCAAAGGTGTTCACTCAGAGCCTTGCTTTCATTTTACTTTTAATTCTGTGTATGGACTCTTAGAATAAGTGTTGGAGCTCATATTCCATTTGGTGGGATGGTTAGAGGCAAAGGGTGTTGAAGAACATGGTTTCATTGAGCTTTTTTGTATATCTGTCAGTCTACATGTACAAAACTGTTGGACTATGTGAATACCAGCCCGGCTTTTTTAAGGGTTCCTGATCCCAACAGAGAGAGCCCTCCACAAGTACAATAGGGGCTGTGTAGATCTTCAAATGAATATGCATAAGACGGAGGCTGCCACCACAATTCCACCACCCCACCCCACAAATGTTCATTCTAACCAACATTTTGAGAGCCAATGTGAGACTGTGGTTAGCGCGCTGGACTAGGACCAGGAAGACCCAGGTTCAAATCCCCATTCTGCCATGGAAGCTTGCTGTGTGACCTTGGGCCAATCACATACATTCAGTCTAACCTACCTCGCAGAGCTTTTGTGAGGATAAAACGGAGAAGAGGAAAACAATGTAAGTCACTGTGGCTCCCCACTGGGGAGAAAGGTGGGATATAAATAAAGTAAGTAAATAAAAAATCTACAAAATATAATATGAAATTAGCCTGTTGATCTTGTATTGTGAGTTTGAATTCATGCAGCCTTACGCAGTTTCAGGATAGGCTTCTACGCATGGCACTGTGGATAGAATACTGAATAGAACCCTTGTTCTCCTGTCTCTTCCGTACCAGGACTACCTTCATTTACTTGGCACTGGGTTCAGGAATGGTTAAGGGGTGCCCGCCTCCTGTCTCCACTCCCTCTGATGTCCTCAGCAGTCTAGGCATAACATGCTTTCCAAATTAATATCTGATTTGCTAATGTAATCTTTTATCTGTATTACCCCTCACAGTGCAATTTCTAGATGGCAGACCTGGGAAAGATCCTTTTAAAAAGTACCTGGAAGATCTACGGCCAGTCAGGATGGACAGCACTGCCCCCGGCCTAGGTCATTAGCCTGACTTAATAAAGAACGAGTTCAGTAGGCTTCCGGTCGGGCTAAGATGGAGGACTGACACACTTTCGCGATTGTGCGAAGTGAGCGACGGCCGCTTTTGACAGCTTGGGCAGTTTTTAGCCCAACGCATCGCTCCCCAGTGAGGGGGGGGGACAAGCAGGCAGCAGCGCCTAAGAGGGAGTGTGAGGTTGGCGTGATCCGGCTCCCGAAGGAGCCGTTTCATGCTTTGATCTCCTCCCCCGAAGAAGGCAAGTGCCAAGCAACTCTGCAGCGGCCGTTCGAGCCGGATTACCGGTTTAAGCTCTCTACCAGCCGACCTCTTGAAGATGGGCAACAACAGTAAGTGAAAAGAAGCAATGCGAAACCCGATTTGATCGTGCTAGATAACAATAAACGTGCCGCTTACCTGAACTGTGATAAGATAAAAATTGAAACAAGCGGTTGAGCGGGAAATGACCAAACATTCCCAGAAATCCGATTCCGGCAAAGAAAATAGTTGATTGAAGGCTTTAAAACAGTAAAAAAGAACATTGTTTAACATTCCTGCGGTGGGAATTGAGATATGTGCGCAGCCGAAAACCGAAACTGACGAACTGTATCGCGGGAGGAGCAGGCCGGTGTAACGAAAAAAATACTCCGAGGTGCTGGAACAGGAAGAGGAAGCCCTGAAAGAAGGGCTGAAGCCAACAGGAAGCCAACAGGAAGAGACTCGGAGCTACAAGAGAGCAGAACCGGAAGTGAGTGTATACGAACAGACGGGACCTGGAATACGGTAACCTGACCTACTCTATACCCGAATACCATAGAGAAGTTGCGCCCGACATTTTGAGGAGGACCTGACTTTAAATTTGACTTTAAACTTCTTTTAGAGGGTTTTTAAAAGCGAAAATAGAAGGGAATGGCTGATTGAAGGCTACCCTTTAGAAGAGACTGTTTGTTTGTGAATTTGCGCACCGCAGGAAAAGCACCAAAACGGAGACCAGAAGAGGACCGAAAAGAGCTGACTCTGATCCTGACGTTAAGCCAAAAGTGAGACCAAGAACTAATTCAACACCAACTAGGCTGACACCAACCCCCAAGATGTCAAAAGAGAGGGAGAAGGATAAGAAAGAGATGTATGCTGCCATGGAGGCAATGGAGAAAAGGATGCTGGAAGCAATACAAGCTATGGGAGAACAAAGTGAAAAAAGGATGGGGGAACAGATTGAAAAGCAACTGGAGGCACAAATGGCAAAGCAGACTCAGATTCATCTGAAACAACTTGAAGAGGTTCAGGAGAAGAACATAGCGGCAATTAAAGATTTGGTCACTACTGAGATAACTTCAATCAAGCAAGAAATAGAAGGAGTCAAAAAGGAGATTCAGGCTAATGCAACCAAAACTACGGAAGTGGAAGAGAAGATGCAACAAGTGGAAGAAAAACAGGATTCTTTGACTCAGCAATTTAGAAGATCAGAAACAATGATGGAGTTCAGAAGGATGCAAACCCATCTGAGATTCAGGGGCATTAAAGAGAAGGAAAATGAAGATATAAGAGATGAAATGATGAAGGCAATAACATCATATTTGGAAGAAGATGAAGGGACAATGGACTCTGATTTTGATTTGATATACAGAGTGAACTCCAGAATTGCAGAAAAGAAAAATTTACCAAGAGATGTTATTGTACAATTTGTAACAAGAACAACTACAGAAGATATTTTTAAGAAACAATTCACCGTCCCTTTTGAAATGGAAGGAAACAAGATTATGGTGATGAGAGAACTCCCCCGAGCAGTACTGCAAGACAGAAAAAGGTATAAGCCTTTGGTGGATAAACTGAGGACTTTGAATATTAGGTACAGATGGGAAATTCCACAAGGCTTATCCTTTACTTACAAAGGTGGGAGAGTCCAGATCAGGTCGGTGACGGATTTTTATAAATTTAAGGCGGACAATTCTGACGTCTTTGGAGAACTTTAAATTAAGAATCTACAATGGATTACAAATTGTTGTCATGGAACGTGAATGGATTAAATTCACCTAACAAGAGGAAAAGAATCAATTATTGGATACAAAAACAAAATTGTAACTTGATATGCTTGCAAGAAACTCATATTAGAAAACTGGATGCCAAATATTTAAAAAATGTTAAATTGGGATTAGAATTTTATTCCTCGGCCTTAAATAAGAAAAAAGGTGTGGTGATATATGTGAAAAAGGATTTACAACCTAAAGAAATTTTCAAAGATTTGGAAGGAAGATATGTGGGTGTGGAAGTGATGATTCAACAGAAAAAGACACTGGTGGTCAATATATACGCACCCAATGGAGCAAAAGAAAAGTTCTTTAAGGACTTAACTGAACACCTACAAGGACAAACTTATGATCAAGTTATTTTGGCCGGAGACTTTAATGGAACTATAGATCGGCTGGATAGACAATCACAAAAAGGCAACGAAATTAGTGGAAAATTGCCAAAGAACTTTTTTGAACTAGTCAAACAGGAAAAACTAGAAGATGTGTGGAGGAAATGGAACCCAACGCAGAAAGATTTTACTTTTTATTCCAATAGACATTGCTCTTTTTCCAGAATTGATATGATTTGGATGTCAGAAGAATTGTCAATGAAAACACAAAAAATAGAAATCCTGCCTAGATGTAACTCGGATCACAACCCTGTTTTGTGGACCTCTACTGAAAGGAATAAATCCTTTCTTTGGAGAATAAATGAAGATTTGTTGGATAAAAAAGGTGTTATGGAAATGTTAAAAGAAGAAACAAAACAATATTTCCAACAAAATCTGAATAAAGAGACTTCAATACAGGTAGTGTGGGACGCTTACAAAGCTGTGATGAGAGGGATTCTCATCTCACAAAATGTGAAGCAAAAGAAGGAAAAACTTCAAAGGCAAGTGGAAGTATTGGAACAAATAGCCCAAAAAGAAAAAGAACTGAAGAAGAAACCGGGGAAAAAGAAGATTATTAGAGAACTACAGTTGCTGAAAGAACAGCTGAATGATTTTTTGAACCAAGAGCTTTATTGGAATTTAAAGAAGTTACAACAGAAATCTTTTGAAGGGGCGAATAAACCGGGGAAATATCTAGCTTGGCAACTCAAAGCAAGAAAAGAAAGAAGAATGATAACCAAAATTATAGAAGAAGGAAAAGAATTCGTTGACCCTAATGGTATAAAGAGAAGTTTCTTCAAGTATTATGCTAAATTGTTTCAAGCAAATAGAATTGATCTTGAGAAGATTGAAAGATATTTAGAAGAGATTCCACTATCCAAAATAAGCAAAGAGTTTAAAGATTTACTAAATGGGCCAATCCAAACAGAGGAAGTGAGGAAGGCAATTGAAGAAGCGAAGTTGGGGAAGGCGCCAGGGCCGGACGGATTTACCGCGAAGTTTTATAAAAAAATGAAAGAGGAACTTGTCCCGGCCCTGGAAGCTTTATCCAACGACATACGGATGTGCAAGAAAGTGCCAGACTCATGGAAAGAGGCAATCATTTCATTGATACCAAAGGAAGGCCAAGAACTAACGAATGTAAAGAACTACAGGCCAATTTCTCTCCTAAATAATGACTATAAGATCTTTGCAAAAATTATTGCAGAAAGAGTGAAAAACTACTTACAAACAGTGATTTCAGAAGATCAAGCGGGCTTTCTGCCAAAAAGACAAATTCGAGATAATGTAAGAATAGTAATGGACGCAGTGGAATACTATGAAAAGCACCCTGAAAAAGAGGTAACTTTTTTGTTTGTGGATGCGGAAAAAGCATTTGACAATCTTAATTGGAAGTTTATGTTACAGATGATGGAAAAAATTGATACGGGACAACAGTTCAGAAATTGTATTGAAGCTATCTATTCGGAACAAAGAGCTACACTGAATGTAAATAAAGAATTGACCGATAGCTTCAAGGTACAGAAAGGTACTCGGCAGGGTTGTCCCTTGTCACCGCTATTGTTCATTTGGGTGTTGGAGGTACTTTTACAAAAAATACAACAAGATCAAGAGATTAAGGGTTTGACACATAAAGGTTTTAAATATAAATACCGTGCTTTTGCAGATGACGTAATGTTTATTGTGGAAAACCCGACGGAAGAGTTACCGTTACTATTTCAAAAAATAAAAGATTTTGGAGAATTGGCAGGATTTTATGTAAACAAGAATAAAACGAAGCTTATTTGCAAAAATATGACGAAACAAAAACAAGTGGAACTACAAAATTTGGTACAATGTGAAGTGGTAAAGAAGACGAAATACTTAGGCATTGAGTTAACTGCAAAGAATATAGACTTATATAAGAACAATTATGAAAAACTATGGGCTAAGTTAACCCAAGACTTTAAGAAATGGGACAAAATGAACTTGTCACTGATGGGAAGAATTTCAGTTATAAAAATGAATGTCCTACCACGTTTGATGTTCCTGTTCCAAACAATACCAATACTTAGTAAGACAGATTTGCTGCAAAGGTGGCAACAAGAACTATCAAAGTTTGTTTGGGCAGGCAAGAAACCGAGAATTAAGATGAAAATACTTTGTGATGCCAAGGACAGAGGTGGACTACAGCTACCAAATCTCAGATTATATTATGAAGCGGTTTGTATGACCTGGTTGAAGCAATGGGTGAAATTAGAAAATGATAAGCTATTGGGGTTAGAAGGTCATGATTGTAGATTTGGTTGGCATGCATATTTATGGTATGACAAAACAAAAATGGATAGCTTTTTTAAGCATCATGTGGTAAGAAAAGCATTATTTGTGGTATGGATGAGATATAAAAAATATTTTGGTGATGTAAGGCCACTTTGGATTGTACCAGTGGAAGTGTTAACATCTTACTCAAGACGTAGAGACAAAGATTGGTTGCTGTATAAAGACATAATAAAAAAAGAGGGAACAGAATGGGTAATGAAAAAGCAGAATGAAATTGAATATGAATATGAATGGTTGAAATACATGCAGATCTCTGACCTTTTTAGGTCAGACAAAAGAAATTATGGTTTTAGAGAGGAAAAAAATGAAATGGAAAAGGTATGGGAGAGTGGAGGGGGAAAAGATATCTCTAAAATGTATAAAGTGTTGTTAAAATGGTATACAGAAGATGAGACTGTGAAAGAGCAAATGTTAAAATGGGCAATAAATATGAACAAGGAAATTGACATAGAAACCTGGGAATATTTGTGGAAAAATGCTATTAAGATATCACCCTGTACCAATGTTAGAGAGAATTGTTATAAAATGATGTATAGGTGGTATATGACCCCAAAGAAAATTGCAAATATGAACCAGAATATGTCAAATAAATGTTGGAAATGTAAAAAACATGAGGGCTCATTTTACCATATGTGGTGGACTTGTGAAAAAGCTACACTCTTTTGGGCAAAAGTCCACAAAGAAATGCAAAAAATACTTAAGTGCTCTTTCAAGAAAGCGCCTGAAATTCTGCTTTTGGGACTAAAAATGGAAGAAGTTAACTCGACTAAAAGGACTTTATTCTGGTACCTTATTACAACAGCGAGGATGATTTATGCACAATTTTGGAAGACTGAGAAAGTACCAGAAATCGAAGACTGGATACAAAAAGTTCTGTTCATGGCAGAAATGGATAAAATTACAAAGAAGTTGAATAATCAAGAAGACAACGTGTTTTTTCAAGAATGGAATGACTTTAAAATATATCTGGAAAAGAACTGGGATGTAAAACAAAACTTAATATGTTTAGATCAATATTAAGTCAAATGATGTTATCTTGAGGTTGGATGATAACAAATGATGTGTTAATGATATAATGAAATTTGTAAGAAGGGGGAGAAGCATTGCGGGAAGCCACTGGAGGGAGGGGAGGAAGGGAATGAGGTAAACAATGGACTGAATGATTTAATCTTATATGTTATGTTCCTAAGAAAATAAAAATTTGTTTACCAAAAAAAAAAGAACACAAAAAAAAAAAAACGGGTTCAGTAGAGGAAATCCAGTTTTTTCCCCCCCCCCCCCCCCGCTGCCCATACTTTACCCACATATACCTGTATATCCTTAACCACACCAACCAAATGGGCATGCCTAGACTAGATTCTAGGGACAGAATGTAGGGTTACTCGATGTCATTCTGTTTCATCCGTGTTTCCTGCAGAGGGCACTGCTTCCCGTGGCCAATTTGTCTTTGAGCTAACATGAACTTTTGTATATATTAGTCAAAATTTTGAAAATTTAGAAGAAAAAATGAATGGACCACGGGGGGGGGGGGTTTTGGGGGCGGGAATGGGAATCAACCCCTCAAATGTCATTAATCCACTTGTTACACTTGTACCTACAAATCTAATAAAAAAACTTTTTTCCTTCTTCTGAAAAGAAACGTACTTCCTGGGAACATCTAGTGTTTTGGGGGGCGGGAATGATACTGCTTGAAACTTCTCCCCCCCCCAAGAAACTCTGTCACCAAAATTAGACCACTGACACACAAGTAGGAGCTCCCCCGCACAAGGAAATTTCCCCAATCTAGGGGGAAAAAAGACTGTAGAATTTACATTTCTAAAAATCGACGTCAAAAGAAAAAAAAAATGCGATGTTCTGACTTCTGCGTTTATGCACATTTGACCCTTTCGTCCTGTCAGCAGACAGACAGACACCCCCCCCCCGGGGGGGCCCATTCCTTCGAAGAGACAGGCTCTTGGGTAGAACGCTGCCCGCTTTCCTTGGTCATCGGCTCAACAAACTTAAGTCCTCGAGTCGAATGACTCAACTGAAGCAACGAGGTTCCTTGAAGGCTTTAACCTTCCGTTCTAAGGCTCTGTGCTACGTGGAAAAGCAAACACAGGCGGGCCTCCTTAATTGATTTACAGTTGAGCATCATGACGGCGCTTCCCGCCCATCCCTCCCCTCCGGCTTCATCTGCGCAAAAAAAAGTGAGAAGTCCTTTCCCAGGCGTCGGAATGTATCTTTAAAAGCGCGGCGCGGGGGAGGGGGGGGGGAGACCTCTGACTCAGGCAGCCGGCTCCGTCGCCGGTCATCAAGCCAGAGTCCGACTTCTCCGATTGGTGGCACGAAGTCCCTCCTCCGCCTTCCATTGGCTTCTCAAATTATCTATAAGAACAGCTTTCACTACCTCCCCCCTCCCGAAGCCCGCGGCTCGTTTTAGCCTGCGAAAGAGAGCGTGTCTCGTGAGGACTATTTTGGGTCTTGCTGCAGCATCTCCGTAAGTGGTGCAGCAGGAGACGCCGAACGAAGCCGCTATGAGGGAGAGGAGAGCTCTTCAGCCCGCAGTGGCGAGATGCAAACTGGTTCTTGTAGGGGATGTACACTGTGGGAAGACTGCCATGTTGCAAGTGTTGGCTAAAGACTGCTACCCGGAGGTGAGTGGAGTTGAATCTGAAAGGAAGCGCCTCTGGATCTGTGCCCTCCGATGCGGAAGGTAATGGGGGGAGCTTTACCCCCGGAGTCTGCTGGCTTAAACAGAAAATGCCTCTGACCAGCTTCTTAAAGTAGAACTGCTTATTAATGTTACTGTTCCATCGGAAAGATCGGAGCAGGGGCTGGGGAGGGTCTCCTGAGCAAGCGGAGGCTTACTTATTTTTTTTTAACAGTATTCTGCCTCTTCAGGTTTCTCTGGGACTGTTCCCCAGCTCGATCTCTGGCCTGCCCCACCACCCTGCCTTTTTCTGTTCTCTCTGCCCTTTCCCCCAGAGCGATCTGTGCATGAGAGGGCTAGCAGGGGGAGTGGGTAGACTGTGCCTAATCTCTTTTTAATCTCTTGGTTCTGCTCAAGAGTCAATATGGCTTCTCCCGTTCTGTGGCATGGACTTGATGCGCAGAGCTGTGCACCAGAGTGCCTTGGTCGATCAACTCCTGGTGGCCTCTTCAGGTTGTGTTGATGGGGTGGCTCTGAGCCTTGCCACACTGTGACCCCTCATCAGATCTTGGCGATGGGGAGGCGGAGAGTAGGTCCTTCTCTTCCTTTTGATGCCTTCACTTCCTCCCTAAAGTAGGTCACACAATTTTAGAAGTTCTGGCTCATGACCCCCGGGCTGTCTTTTTCTTCATTGCAGACATATGTCCCCACCGTTTTTGAGAACTACACGGCGTGCTTAGAGACAGAGGAGCAGCGGGTGGAGCTCAGTCTATGGGATACATCTGGTGAGACATCTTTCTCCTTTTGGACGTGGTTGGCCAGGCCTACACCTGCCGGTTGTGCTGCAGTGAAGCTGCCTGGATAGTATAACTTGTAGAAGGGGTGCATCGGTACTGAGAGTCTGTGGCTGTGGATGATGAAATACACATTCCTCAGTGGCTCCGGGTTTGTGTTGGGAAGGGAGAGGGCATCTTGATAACAGCAGCTATAATCAGTGCTTGTTTTGTTCTTCTCTCTTCTTGACACATCTTAGCTTTGGGTACAGGAGAAGGTGCTGCAGATGGGTGTAAATTAAATTCCTCTGCACCCACCTTGGCTGTCATAAGGTGCAGGAGAAGGCTTGGCTAGCCAGAATAGATGGTTTGGATGGAGATGAGTGGGTGTGTATTTCCTTGGTCTTTCAGATGATACTTGCACGATGCAGTGCAGTCCTGAGCTCTGAGACTGGAAATGGGGACATCAAACAATTGGTATGCATAGCCAATGCCTCCTCCTAAGAGAGTGGGGGGGGGGGGAAATCTGCAGATTGCAGGCAGAACAGAGACTTTAGACCTTAAAAGTTGGCATTTTGGCCAAATGGAAACAGTCCCGGGAGACTTCCCCTAAAATTGCCTACTTTGGCTTTAAGGTTAGAATATCTGTAAAGAGATGCTGTGCTGCTGATGTTCCTTTATTGGATCCATAGATGCTGTCCCCCAACCTGAGTCAGAATGAATACCTGAGGGCTAAAGTAATTTTTTTTTAAAACGCTCTTATAAAAAACAAACCTTCCCTTCAGGATTGTGGGGATCTTGAAGGTTGTGAAAGGTGCATGCTTTTCCTTGGTTTAGTTTTTGCTCCATTCCTTCATTTCTTCTTTGGAATGCAAAGGGGGGAGGGACTTGCCCATTGTGCGTGTATTGGGCAGGAACGGAGCGGGGCTCAATGGACTTTGCTGGAGAAATTGGGGGTGGGGGAGGAGGATTGGGGAAACAAGCCCCTCACAATAAAAGGCTCTTGAAGGTATTGTGTGTGTGTGGAGGGGTACAAAGCAGTTACCCTAGCAACTGGGATTGACTGGGGCAGGCAATGGAAGCTCCTGTTGCTTCTGCATCCCCTCTTTTAAAAGGGGCCAGAGGTGGGGGTCCCTGGCTACTTGGATCCCCTTTGTTGCCATGGTGATTGTGCTGGTGCAGGGAGGCAGGGGCTGCTTGCTATTCTACGCACGCAGTGTCTGGACTGCAGAAGCATTTTTGGTTGCTGCTGTTTCTCACAGCCCCCCCCTCCCTGGGATCCAATTGCCTCTTCTTCCCCCTGCACCTATGCAGTAACACCCCCCAACTCTGGGCAATTCCCCCCTCCCATTTTGCAAGCATGTCATCCCTTGCACATCTGCAACCCCTTTTTCTCTACTCACTGCTGAGAGAGATGTTGCTAAGCAACCCCCATTCCTCCCTGTCTGTTAGATTTCCCTTCCTCTCCCTAGATACTGGGGGCATTGTACTCCTCCTGCCCTCAATACTGCTTTGTGGGGAATGAAGAGGGGAGAAGAAGATGGCTTTGATTTATATAACCCTGGCAAAGCTGTTTCCTCTCTTCAGAGCAGACTGAATGCTGAAGGGGTGGGTGGGGGGTGGATGAGGAGAGCCGTGCATGAAAGCGACTGGGGGTGGCTTCAGGAAACTCTTGACCGCCTTATTTTTGCTATTCTTTTGGTAGTAGATAAGCAGAGAAGAGTCTGGTTCATCTTTAAAAAGCATTGTTCTATCCCGCTCTTATTGGAAGTTTTTTACTTTCGTTGATTCTTTTGGCCAAGGGGTGAGGGCTTTGAGCAGCTGTGTAACTTTCCTATCCCCTTTTCCTACAGGATCTCCCTACTATGACAATGTACGCCCTCTGTGTTACAGTGACTCGGATGCTGTCCTGCTGTGCTTTGATGTCAGCCGCCCTGAGACCATGGACAGTGCTCTGAAGAAGGTGAGATCTGTGCACCTGCCCTAGACCATGTGACCCCTGCCTATAAGGCTGAACTTTGTATAATGGCTTGACTGAATGTTTAAAGGTTAAAGGCTGAATGTGCTGCATACATAATGGAAAACAAAGATACTCCTTAATAAGGAAGCGGCGATCCACTACACATGTTTAAGGCATTGCCACTTCTTGTTGGGTCACAAAAGCATGTGAGCTCTCAGAGACGATCGCCAACACTACGGATGCAGAATGTCTTAGGGCAGAGGGCTCAGTGGTACACTACTACCTGGAAAAGACTCCAGTACATTTTTATCTGGCCCCTGGTGGTCCTACCAAGTTTTTTTTTAATCAAAATTTGGTAGCAAAAAAAGAATGTGCTTTTGAGTTTAAAGAGAGTGACCCACACTTCCATTTTTCAAATTTTGTTTGTGTATGTGTGGGCAATATTTGTATGTAATAATTCTGATGGCTTTGTGCATGCTCTTCATTCTGAATTTCTGTTGAAAATACTTTGAACACCTTGTGCACTAAAATGGTAATGTAGTTAGTCCTGGAGTAGGCATCCATTAACTGTGTTCTCTGGGTCAAAACTGTATAGCCAGGTTATCCTTGATTCTCTGGTATTGGTGTCATGTGCAAAAGTGTGCTGTAGTGGTTAGAATGCTAGGTAAGGGTCAGGGGGACTGGGTTCAAATTCTCATGCTGCCGTGATGCTTGCTGAGTGACCTTGGCCCAGCCATTCTGTAGACCTAAGAGACTTCACAGGGCTGTTGAGGATAAAATGAGGCGAGCCACATATGCTGACTTGTGCGGCTTTGAGGAAGTGTAGGACAAAAATGCAATAGATGAACATTGAAATCGTAGTGGAGGAAACAGGTGCCAAGGGCAATATATGCCAAACAGTAATAGATGCTGTTAAGGAGAAAACTTGGGTTGATCAACCCTGCAAGGCATAGCAGTCTACCTGTAACTTGGTAGTTACTGCTGAAGTTAGCATTGGTTTGTCCTAGATTAAAAATTGCATATTAATTTACCATAACACTGAATCACTGCCTGTGGTATTCAAGTCTAAAGAAAGGAGGAGGAACAGTACAGAACTTAAAGAAATTTGCTAATGACACCCAATTGATACTATGCTTAGAATGTCTCTTCTAGTAGCAGTGTCTTCAGACATCCTGGTCCACGATTAGTCCTGATGTTTAGAGATCTAGGGCTGTCTCCCTCTTAAAGACTAAATTCTTCTTTTCATTTTTAACATGGCCCAGGTTTAGAAGTGTTGAGGGTATGTGGAATGTAAGTATTCGTCTTGATGCGTCAGATCTCCTTGTGGAATTGAGAATCCTTGAAATTTCCTTTAGAACTCTGCTTTAAAATCTCACACCCTTCACGGGTCATTATTAGAGAGGAGGTGACAGTGATCTTGTTCCTGAATCTTCCCAGTTCAGGATGCAGATGTCAGCTGAACCCAGAAGGGTGGGGTGATTTGTGCTTTGATGGCATGGCAACGTCTATACTTGTTGGAATATTTGGGGCTCAAGTCACCTCCAAGATGTTTCTCCCTTTCCAGTGGAAGACAGAAATTTTGGACTACTGCCCAAGCACCCGTGTGTTGCTGATTGGCTGCAAGACAGACCTTCGTACTGACCTCAGCACCTTGATGGAGTTGTCCCATCAAAAGCAAGCTCCCATCTCTTATGAACAGGTAAGCAACTCATTGTGCTGATGCAGATCTGTCACTCGGGATGAAGCCTTTTCCCTGGAAGCACAGTCGTCTTCGTTTTTGTGTGGTCAAGTGGTGCTCTGTGTTGGCCTACTTGCGCTTTGATTATGGTAGCAAGTTTTATTAAATTCAAATTCCCCACATGTTCCAGATGCAAGAATTCTTTGGGGAAACCATTCCTATGGTATAAGTCTGTAAGAAACTCCTTACACACTAAATCACATGGTATGTGAAACACAAAAAGGTATTTTGAACAATCCTCTTTTTTTAAAAAAAAGTATTTTGTCCCAGGATGTCTCTTTAAAACCATAGATATTGTTACGGGAATCATACAGTGAGTAGAATAATACTACTTGCTTATGGCTGAGTTGCAAATTTTAAAAGCTTGAAATCCAGTGGGTTTATACCCATTTGTAGCCTCACTTCACTTCAAAGATGTAGTGTGCCAGAACTGGGTTGGCTATGGCTCTTGGCACACATGCACCTCTAATATATGTATAGTCGAGGCATTCCATGCATGACAGTATCCTGGTACTTGCAACACGCATGTAACCTGTACATATTTCATAGGTGCATCCAAAATGCAGTTCATCTGCAAATTTCTACTATGGAAATTCTTGCATTTCCTATATGGCATTTTATTGTTCAACAAGTACCATGGGAAGTCCCAGAGGGGTGGGAGAAACCCGATTGGAAAAGATGGTGTGGGGGAGGAGGACTTTGAACTGAACCACACAAATCTCAGAAGCTAAGCAGGGTCAGCCTTGGCTAGTATTTGGAAGGGTGACCTTCAAGGAATACCAGGGTCATGACACAGAGGCAGGCAATGGCAAACCACCTCTGAAACATCTCTTGCCTTAAAAAACAAGTCTAGCTTGCCACTAAGTGTTGTATAACGCTAAAAGAGCTAGAACTTGTGGCTGCCAGACAATCTTAGGATCTCCTAGCTATACTACACACAATAATAATACAAATCCCACATCCCCAATCATTAAAGGACACTTTTTGCCAATATTAAAAGAGGATCACAAGTAAATGCAAGTGCCTAGAGGTTCACATTATAGACTAGGTTCACATTAGCTCCAGTGTTCTAAATTGAACTGCCTTAGCAATAGAGGGGTGGCACTGCTGCTGCTGTTCTCTCAAAACAGCCACGTTCCCTAGGGTTGTCAGCTCCGGGTTGGGAAACACCTGGAGATTTTGGGGTGGATCCGGGGAGGGGGGGTTGAGTAGGGGAGGGACTTCACTGATGTATAATGCCATCACGTCCACCTTCCAGAGCTGCCATTTTCTCCAGGTGAACTGATCTCTGTTACCTGGAGATCAGTTATAACAGCAGGAGATCTCCAGCCACCACCTGAAGGTTGGCAACCCTAACATTCCCCATTCTGAATTCCAGTGAATTCTCAAAGGGCCCAGATAAAAAGCAAGAGATTTGTTGTTTCCCAGACTGCATAAGTGTGGGACATTGGACTGCTTCATGGGAGCATTTAGCATAATAAAGTCTAGGCACAGTAGGGGTGACTTGCCTAGTGAAGGTACCATGCAAATACTGCTCTGTGTAGGCACAATAATTGCTACCCAAATGCTAGTGCCATGAGACACACTCCGGTGTGCTGAGAGCAGTCTTCTGTGTCATGTTGTGTTTTCCCCCCTGGTTCCGACGCCTTTCCTGTAGGGCTGCTGGCTGGTTCTTATGTCCTCTGCTCTCTCTTTGCAGGGCTGTGCTGTGGCCAAGCAGCTTGGAGCAGAGACCTATCTGGAGTGTTCAGCATTCACGTCAGAGAAGAGCGTGCACAGCATCTTCCGGACAGCGGCATCTATCTGCCTCAGCAAGGCTGGCCCCCAGCCTCCCAAGAGCCCAGCCCGAAGCTTTCCCAAGAGACTCCTCCGCTTGCCCAGCCGATCTGAGCTCATCTCTTCCACTTTCAAAAAAGAGAAAGCAAAAAGCTGCTCTGTCATGTGAAGGGCTGATCCGCTTCTGGGAACAGAGGGTAGTGGTGGTGGTAGAACAGCTGTGGACTTTGGGCCCTTCCGGTTGGCCCTTCTGGGGGCAGGGAGGGGGGCTGCCTGGCTCCCGTGGGCCAGGCCTGGAGAATCCAGAAAGATCAAATTCCCCATCCCACCACCACCACCACTCCAACTTCAGCAGGCCTGTCCATCCTTTCCACATTGCAAACGCTTCCCCACCATGCAGCTGCAATGTGCGCTTCCAGATAGACACGAGGGGGAAATCAGAGTTTGGCTGGACAGTGAGGGCGGAGGCTGGCCCAAGGCACGACCTGCTCGTGAAGGCCCTTGAGGGCTGGCGTTGCACCATCTTGGACAGTAATGGCTCCTGTGGCTGTTCCACGAGTCTGAGGGTTTCAAAAGTATTCCTCCCCTCTTCCGACGCACAGTTAATAATCTCCCATTGGCCCTAGTCCCCTTCTCCATCTGCTTCTTGTCTCATTTGCCTGTCTGAAGCAGGCTGATTGCAGATACCTGTCCCTCCCCCTCCCTTCAGGTGCCCTCCCTTTCATCTCCTCTAGAGTGGAGGCGTCTGTGTGTCCTCTTTGTCTCCCCCAGGAGATGACAGGGGGGTGGGTGGGAGAAGGGAGTGACTGTTTTATAGACATTGTCTCTTTGTGTGTGGAAGAAATATGGGGGAGGGAAGAGGAGGGAAAATCTGTTAAATGTTCAGTGTTATTAAAAGGAAACCTTATTTATTAATGAAAAATATAATGCAGATTAACAGCCTGTTCAAGGGGGTTTCGTATTTGTCATTTTCATTCTTGGACTTTCCCAGGCATGGGGAATGCAGAAGAAAGAGGCTTACAGATACCAGGCCAAGATGAACCTTGGATTTCCAACTAACACCTCCACCTTTAAGAAACCTGGCTTATGTCCAAAAATGTTTACAGAGGCCATCATTCAGTCAGTGTGTGTGTGTGTGCATGCTTTGCATGTAGAAGTCCCCAAGTTCAATTCTTGGCTTTTCCAGTGAAATAATTCTTGAGGTGTGGAACTAGTAAGGATATCTGCTTGAGGCTTTGCAGAAGCACTGCCAGTAATATGATTCTGTATAGGGTAGTTTTGTGTGTTCGTATCCAACCCCTTTGTTACCTTCTTGATCTGAGCCTGCAGAGCAGTTTCTCAAACTCTGCTATAGTGAACCTCCTTGATTAGAGCTGAAAACTAGACTTCTTGAGTATAAATCTGGTCATCTTGGGCTGAGTCTGCCCAGCTGTTAGTTGGCAATGCTATGCATTGACTCTAAGGCAATATGCAAGGGAGGCAGGGAATCTCGAAACCTGAGATGGATTCCACTACTGGTGGTTCAATCTGGTTGCTTAAATTGGGGGGGGGGATTTGCCCATGCCGCAGCATTCCTATCTTCCAAGGACCTTTGTGCCTTCCTGTGACATGAGAATGGGAGAAGGATATGGTGAAGACACAGATTTAGTATGTGAAAGTTGATGGCCATTTCTGGCTTCCCGGGCAGCCCTATCTAGTGTGCCGGTTAGCTTCATATGTCCATTCATGTGTGTGTGTGTGGGGGGGGGGGTGCACGCACTTGTGTTGCCAGGTCTAATCTCTCTTTTATTTGCTGTATCCCTGTTTATTGGTGGCAGTTAGGGCAATTTCAGTGGATGGCTTCTTTAGCAGCTGCCATTGTCTGTCCTAACTTACTTCCAGCAAGGCTAAAAATGTTAGGGTGCAATGCACAGGAATATGACTTGATCAGCAGCTTTCAAGCAACCTGTTTTCACCTTGACTTGTCTGCAGTAGAACTCATATTATACTGAATCCTGGGGCATGTTTTAGGGTGCACAATAAATTCATGTGACCAGGTTGATGGGACATTATTGCTGCCTAGTGGTAAGCTGCCCTAGAATGTATCCAACCATCTCCTGCCACTGGAAGATCACTAATGATGGATATGCTTCTAGTGAATCTTTTCTACCACTAATTAGTCTTCTAATTAGCGATCTGGAAACAGTTTAATTCTGCTGCCTGACTAAGGTTCCAAAATGACCGGACCTAGTAGAGAATGGAACTGTTGCCCTCCAGATTGCAGGGCATATCTGTCCGCAAAACAATTTCTCTGGCCCGAAATGAAGACTCATTGCCCTGTAGGCAGGCTTGGAAAGGAATCCCTTTGCTAGGATTTGCCCTTTTATGATCAGTTGACTCACTCTAGACAACGATCAGGGTTGCCACTAGGCTGAGGAGGTGGTTGTGGTCTAGGGTTTGGGCTGCTTTTGAGCATCAGCTTCTGAAACCATGACCGTCAGGTGGCTTTCATGTAACATTGACATACAAGATATCACTCTTCCCTTCTAGTGGTTGCTGTATAAATGTACCATGACTCTGTATACAGGAACCATTTCTCCCATTTTTGTTTAGTGCTGTATAGTCAAGAACTGCCCTAGACTTCTGGCTTCTCATATCCACAATTCTGCTAGCAAAGTACATTAAGGATTCTAACAAAGAGACGGCATAATTTTAAGTGGGGTGGAATGCCTTGGACAAAGGAGGTTTATCAAACAGTGTTATTGCTGTACTTGGCCAAAGGAACATCTGGTTTTTCCTGGAAATATTTCCTGAAATTTTAACAGCTGCTGGGATATAACTACTCACTATGCTTGAAGGTGTGAGCAAGCTTTTCTTTTGTGGTCACTGGCACATCAGTTCAGCTGTCCTGGTATTAACTGCATAGAAGTGACTATGGCAAAATTGTCTTCAACTGAAGTGTTCACAGGGAGTGCTAACTTTCAGAATTCTAGCTTTTCTAATAAAAGGTAGAAGTTTCCTAGTTTTCATGATTATGGAGATAAAATTAAGATAACATCGGCTACCGCAGGTATTAATGGCTGGAATTTCAGTCTTGCAGCTGTTTCTGCCACCTCAAGGACTGAGCCTGTATCCTTTTACTACCAATTGTCTTCTGACAATTGCACTCATTTTGCAACTAGGATAGTACCTAACCACTGGAGGTATTATTCAATAAGTTTTCATTTTCATAGATGCCCAACAGAGTTGTGCATAGCAAATAAAAATGGCATTTATTTGATAATCAGCTAGTAATTCACATACCGGTAACATGTAACCAACATTTTATCTTGTTTATGGTTTAATTTTACTAAAGACTGTAGCTTTGCTGGTGGTTTAAGCCTGGCTTATGAGTGAAGATTCTGTAACTATTCAGAGTTTTCTAAAATGGGCTTTCTGAAATTCTTGTAGTTCTAAAACAGAAGCCGTCACATCCTGCTAGGGATGATGTAGATCCGCCCCTCTGAGTAAGAGAGGGTGACTTGGAAAGTGAGGTATATTTCCCACCCCACCTCTGTTGATTTAAGAGTCTGTCTGCATTCTGTTGCTATTTGATATATACTGAAGCCAGGCAATAACTGCTCTACTGGACTTTACCCCCTGACCAAATAGATGCCTGGTGTCATATTCAGCCTACACATTCTTTCATGGGGTAAGGCATCTGTTTGCACAAATGACCACATAGGAACTGACTACATCACAGAAGAAGACTTTTATTTGTTGGTAGTGGCTAATGGCTTCCACAGGTAGGGTCCTGCCATAGTTCAGGGTGGGTGGGATGTTCTCTGCTACCAGCCAAGAAAGTTCGTATGGACAACTTGGAGTAGCACCTTGCTCTGAATTTAAGCCTGCTATTGATAGTATATCTGATGCAACAAGTAATATGCAGAAAGGGAAAAAAGAAAACCTGGTGTGTGTGCTATGGCTCTACGTACAAAGGATTAGGACCCAGAGATGATTCTGACAGCAATTTTTCTGTCAGCCAGTTCCCAGTCTGTCCCACTGTAGCATGACCAAGAAATATAGCCCATTATGGGTCTATGCGAGTAGGGGCAGGCTTGATTCTTCAGTGGCTGGGCTTAGTAAGGGAAGGAAGCAACTTCAGTTTCTTCCCCAATACCATGCCCAACAGAACCCTTTCACTCTCCCACCATAGATTTAGTGGCTGCTATTCATTCTTGGTGTGAGAAGTAAAGTAGTGTACTTGGGGAATGCTGTTGTGGTTAGGGCAATCCTTGGCACTAGGTGACCCAGCTGTCTGTAGAGAAACCTGCCTTGATTCTGGTTTGGGAGACACGTGTGCTACAAGTGCCCTAAATTCTTGCAGAGACGTGTAATGTGTCTGTGCATGAAATGAAATAGAGATGCACAGTGTTTCTTATCCCTCTGTTTTTGCATATACAAGCCCTCCTTCCACTTACATGTTTCCTTAATATAACTGACATTTTGCTAGTCCCTAAATACGCAGCACTTCAACAGCTTGAAGTGTGATGTTGCCCTTCTGTTTCAGTTTAGAGCAGCTCTCTGCTTGAGTTGCCATTTTTCCCATTTCATTTCCCCCTCATACTGTGCTTTTGAGAGGGAGATCTTAGACCCAGTTTTGTCTGCTTTAAAAATTACACTCGCTCTCCCCATTCCTGCCACCAAGTCTGTATTACACTGTCTCTCTCTGTTATGGTATGTACAATTGAGGATTAGGTAGATATAGGGAAGGTGGTTGAAAGTACACTGGGTTTTGAACTCAAGGGTTGCAATTTTGCCCTTGTAAGTCTCTAGCCACCCTAGCCTGGATAGCCGAGGCTATCCTGGTCTCATCATATCTCAGAAGCCAAGTATTCGATGGGATTCCTCCAAGGAATACCAGGATCGTGATGCAGAGGGAGGCAATGGCAAACCAGCTCTGAACATCTCTTGCCTTGAAAACCCTATGAGGTCACCATAAGTCAGCTGTCATGACAGCAAAAAAAAGAGTCTCCAGCTACCTGGGTCAATAGCAGCAAACACACCAGAAGATAAAGATAGAACTCAATGAAATCTGAACACACTGGAAAAGTGGGCGGATGTGAACAAGATGCAATTTAACAAGGATAAACAGCCAGTTCTACATCTGAGCAACAAACATGAGGAACACGCATACTGGATGGGGGGATACACTTCTGTGTAGCAGTGTGTGTAAACAAGATCTTGTGGTGCAGGTGGACCATACGTTAAATATGAGCAGCCAGTGTGATGCTGCAGCAAAAAAGGCTAATGTGATCTTGGGATGTATCAAGAAGAAGAGAAGAGATTGGATTTATACCCCGCCCTTCACTACTCAAAGGAGTCTCAGAGCAGCTTACAAACTCCTTCCCCTTCCCCTCCCCACAACAGACACCCTGTGAGGTAGGTGGGGCTGAGAGAACTCTGAGACAAACTGCTCTTTCAGGAACAGCTGTGCTAGAGCTTGTGACTAACCCAAGGTCACATCAGCAGGTGCAAGTGGGGGAGTGGAGAATCAAACCCGGTTCTCCCAGATTAGAGTCCACACGCTTAACCACTACACCAAACTGGCTCTTTTCTACTGCTTTTCAAAGCAAATGCAGGGCCATAACATCCAAATTGCAAGATAGTCCTGCTGCGGTGGCTCAAGTGGTTAAGATGCTGAACTGCAGGCTGTGGAAGGTCGGTAGTTCAGCAGTTCGAGACCCGAGTGTGCCACATGATGGAGTGAGCTCCCGTCTCTAGTTCCAGCTCCTACCAACCTAGCAGTTCAAAAGCAAGAAATTGCAAGTAGATAAATAGGTACCACTTCGGTGGGAAGGTAACAGCATTCCGTGTGCCTTGGTGTTTAGTCATGCCGGCCACATGTGTATAGGATTCTGCCCCTCAAGCCTGTCCAGGAATGAGAGGGAATCCTATACTTTTACAATACATTAAACAACAACCCACAGAGGTAGGCTACCCTCTCTGGATTCAGAACAATAAGCCACCAGAACCTCTTTTAACTAGAGTCCCCGTTCAGCCTAAGAGCAAGGTTCAGACTCTTAGCTGGCATCTGGGTTTTACACCTTAGCACCTCTATCTAGAGATGCACGCTTAATTCTTACAAAGGTAGCTCATAGGGTGAGCAGAAGGGACAGGAGTTTAGCCTTGGAACTCAGTTACACATCCGAGACCATTTAAAAACAAGAATAAGTTTTATTCGACACAGAGCGTTGCAATTAGACCATAAAGATTTCAAAATAACAAGCCTAAGGCAGTTTGCCTTGACTACACAGTAAAAGATACATATTTACCAACTTCAGGAATCCATCAGTCCAAATAGTCCAAGGGATTTTGAATAACAATCCCATCTTTGCACTCCATGTGCTTTAAGTCACAAAGCAAGTCTTTGTTCTCCAACAGACA
>NW_015174272.1:1432435-1471011 GCF_001447785.1 Gekko japonicus | reverse complement strand
TTATTATTATTATTATTATGTGATGAGAGGGATGCTCTCCCCCATCTCTCCCCTACAAAGTAAAACAGATCAGGCAGTCTCGATTCCAAACTCAACTCGAAGCCAGTATTAATCTAGCCAATCCTGACAGATCCAGTCTGATTTCCTCACTCATGAGAGGGCTAGTGCTTCTTTTACAAAGTAGATAGGAAGTATCTACTTCTCCCAAGGAAGTATTGACCACGGGGGCAATGGTTTTCTGCCAGCCCTTCAGAGCTAGCTGATGTAAGCTGAATAGGCTTGTTGATGGTCCTGTGGAATCATTTGTCCACATCCCCGTGTGCTGGGAAACGCATCCAATAAAATCGAAAGGAGAATTTGGACCTCTTTGCTATTAACTGTGGTGGGGCCACAGTCAAAGTGGATTTAAGCAGTTGAATCTACAAAATGTACCCTGAGCTATCAAAGGTTCTACTCATCCCCAAGAAGTGGGGAGTAGATGACTACACAATGTAAGAGCTTAATGTTCAGCTAAATAAGATGGTGGCAGAGAAAAGTAAGGTTTCTTATTTATTTGATTTGTTTTTATTAGATTTTTTTACTGTCACTGTCACAGCACTGATCTCTGAGCCCTACCTGCCACCTCATCACCGTAATTAAACTACAGGAAAAGGAGGTCAAGGAGTTATTGTTTCAACTGTTTAACTCCCTTTTCCAAGGGTTCATTATGGTTATGCTAGGCCACTGCACCCACCCTTATTTGGAAACCATTCAGATGCATAAGAATCTGGAGATATACTGTCTTAATGATTTTGCACTCCTGAATGTTTGGTTTTAAAAGAAATGGATATGCTACAACACTTGATTGTTTTGATGCACAACCTGTGCTCCAAACAAGAGGTT
This sequence comes from Gekko japonicus, assembly GCF_001447785.1. Classification (NCBI taxonomy): domain Eukaryota; kingdom Metazoa; phylum Chordata; class Lepidosauria; order Squamata; family Gekkonidae; genus Gekko; species Gekko japonicus. The sequence continues at coordinate 1,470,129 of NW_015174272.1, read as the reverse complement.
ACTGTTAGGATAGAATACGGAGAAACAGAATGGTTTCCAATTGGCAAAAGTGTCAGACAAGAATGTATTTTATCGCCCTATTTGTTTAATCTCTATGAAGAACATATTGTAAAGAAAGATGGATTAGATTTAGAGGGAGGTGGAGTGAAAATTGCTGAAAGGAACATTAAAAATTTGAGATGTTTTATTTTTATGTATTTCATTTTATTAGATTTTTATCTCACCCCTCCCACAGAATGGGGCACAGGGCGGCTCACAATGTGACATTACAGTAACAAGAACAGAACCATAGTTCTAATAAACTCCTATCCAATTAAATTAAAATCCAATTAATTTAACACACAGCTGTTTGCATTAAAACCCACCATGTTGTTAGTAGAGTCCACCAGAATGTCATTGCTGGAATGCCGGCTGGAATAACTCTATTTTACATGCCCTGTGGAATGCAAACAAGTCTTGCAGGGAATGAGTTCCCTCAGACAGAGCATTCCACCAGGTCAGGGCCATGATGGAAAAGGCTCCCACTCTTGTTGCACTCAGACAGGCAAATCGAGGGCCAGCCACCACCAAAAGCCCATGTGTGGCTGAACGAAGACACTGGGGGGGCTCGTGACAGGAGAGGCGGTCCTTAGGTATGAGGATCCCATACCGTTTTAGGGCTTTAAAGGTTAACACCAGCACCTTGAATCTGACCCAGAAACCAATTGGAAGCCAGTGAAGCTGCCGCAAAACGGGCTAGATGTGTGCAAGTCACAGTAAATTAGTCAACAGCCTGGCAGCAACATTCTAAACAGCCTGAAGTTTCCAAAGCGCCCTCAAGGGCAGCCCTGTGGGGTCAAACTGTAGTAATTGAGTCTCCAGGTGACCGTCGCATGACTCACTGTGGCTAGGTCAGACCTGGACAAGTAGGGAGTCGACTGACACATGCACACTATTGGCAGAAAATAGTGAAGACTTGAAACGGCTGCTGAAGGTTAAAGCAGGATTGCCAAAGCAAGATTACTGCTAAACATCAAGAAGACAAAAGCACTCAGCAATTACACAACTTTAAGCCTGAGGATGAAGAACCTGCAGTTATTCAAGATTTTCTATTCCTTGGCTCCATCATCAACCAAAAGGGAGACTGCAACCAAGAAATCAGAGATTGTGACAACTTGCTGTTGAACCACAGGTTGTTTCCTTTTTGTTGGCTAACATTAGTCCTGCAATTATGTGATCTCTGGACAAATTATTGTGTTATAATATCTTTGAGTCATGTGACAATTTTCCAGTTTTACTGGTGGCATAATTTTCTTTTATCATCATTTTGTATTGTTATTAATATTTGTACTGTGATTTTATTGTATGGCTCAAGAACTCTTGTGGTAGGATCTTATTGTTAATAAAGGAAGTGAAGTAGGCATTTATTATTCCTTGCCCATATAAGGGGATAGTTGCTGTTCATGTTCCAGTCATAAGGGGGCAGAAGTGAGCTTGTGTAGTTTGGGAGGGAAAAGTAAGCCTAGTCAATGGAAAATTCCACTTTGGTGATGTAAAATGTGACGTGTAACCTTGTTGCAGTATAAAAGCCTGGAGCCTGCATTGCTCTGGGTTCAGTCTGTTTAAAGCGTGCTTCGCTGACTGAACCGGCGCCAATAAAGTTCTTCTCCTTCTGTTGATCTGGTGGTCTGTGCTTGGGCTTAGGCCCCTTTCTCCGTGCTACATTTCTGGTTCCCTGACCGGGAAAGGGGGGAGCACCCAACCAAGGCCGGGTTGTTGGGGCCCTCCTGAGCCACGATTTTGAAGAGAACCGCACTGACTGAGGACTGTTTGGCGGCAAAGGCGCCATTTTCGATTTCGAAAAGCCGATCATTCACTCCTCTCCAGGGCTGGTTCTCACCAAAGTCGCTTGCTCAGTGAACTCAGCCAGGAGGAGAACATCAGGGGAAGACTCCGGAGTCCAGTCTGGTCAGAGTCAGGTCAGTATTAATCGGTATCGGTCCCCTTCAGTTGAAGGGAAGAGGAAGCCTGATCACCTTCCTATCGGGTCAGTTTCTGTCAGGCAGGCTAGGAAAGCCTTGGCTTTCCTATGATCAGGGTGGGATCTGTGTTGAAGTGAATGCATGGTGTGTGAGTGTGAAAAGGCGGACTCCCGTAATAGGAGAAAGTCAAATTGAATTGTGGTCACCTCAAGCTCGCATTTCTCAGTCGAGAGATCGCATCTGAGTCGGGTACAGGTGGAAGCATTTGTGGTTAAGGTCTCCCTTTTATGTGTCTAGGAGCAGTGGACCCCTTACCACTCTCCCTGTTTACCCCACCCTCTGTATACCCAGCTGTCTGTCTTTTGTCTGTTCAAAATGGGAGGGAGTCAGGCAAAGCCCAAAACCCCTCTTCAGTTTATGCTCAAGCACTTTGAAGAAATTTTTGGCACAGCCACTCATGGCGTAGTTTTAAATCCAGTCTGTCTGCAGACATTTTGTGAGGTAAACTGGCCTGCGTTTACAGTGGGATGGCCACCAGAGGGCTCCATGGATCTCTCTCTGCTACACAGAGTCTATCTGGCAGCTACGGATCCCCAAGAGGACCATTCCGATCAGCAGCTCCATTATGTCTACTGCTGGTATGAATATGTGAGGAAAAATCCTTCCAAGGCCAAGCGATTTAAAACCCGACAGGGCTCTGCCCCAGCAGCCAACCAGCCTATAGTTTGCCCAACACCAGGAACTATGCCAGCAATTTGTCCAACCCTGAATACCCCAGAAAGCAGGCCCCAAGGCCCCCAAGTGACTTGCCCGCCACCGGAGGATGATTGGCCCCCACCATACTCTGCTGGGCCATTGCCACCGCCTCCTCTTCCAACTCCGCCCCCAGAAGCAAGAGTGACTAGATCACAGACTGCGCAGGCCCGTGCCGCCCAAGAACTTGCAGCCCAGGAGCAGCTTCAGGAACTGCAAATCAGTGAAGCGCTTAGCCCTTCAGTGCCAGTCTCCACCATTTATCCATCCTTAGTGGACTGTTTGGCTACTGCCTCTGCTCCTGAACCTGAGACCCCTGTCACTCCCATACCTAAGACAGTCCTTAAGAAAAATCCGACAACAGGGACCTGGAGCCCCGCCACTCATTGGAGTCCTACATCAGGACTCAGTGAAATGAACCCTTTTAAAGTGCCTGTAGGCAAATCTCAGGAAACTGGCAATTTAGCAACAGTCTGCCCTCTCCGTCAAGTTCCAGCAGGAGCGGATGGGATTATGAGATGGGTCTATTCTCCTTTCAGTACTGTCGATCTCTGTAATTGGAGAACACAGACGACCCCATATAGTGAAGACCCCCGACCCATGACAGATCTGTTTACAACAATTATGGCTACACATGCCCCTACCTGGCGAGATTGTAGCCAGTTACTTACTGCTTTATTAACTTCAGAAGAGAAGCGGAAAGTCATGGCAGCTGCTAAGAAAACTGTTGAAAACAGAGTCCCTGCTGACCAACAGCCTAATGCAGCTGACTGGGTTCGTGCCCGCTTCCCAGATATAGACCCAAATTGGGACCCCAATGTAGATGCAGATAGAGGAAGATCAGAGGAATACCGAACTGCCATCCTCTTAGGTCTCCAGGAAGCAGGAAAGAAGCCCATGAATATGGCTAAATTGAGGGAGGTCATTCAAGAGCCAACTGAGCCACCCTATACCTTCCTTGAAAGACTGTACAAGGCTTACCGCCTCTACACTCCTTTTGACCCAGAGGAAGAAGCAAACCGTACAATGGTGAATGCATCTTTTGTTAGCCAGGCTGCACCTGACATTAGACGCAAATTACAGAAGTTAGAAGGGTTCCAAGGGATGAACGTGTCCCAATTAATTGAGGTGGCCCAGAAGGTTTTTGTGAATAGAGATAAAGAAGAGAAGAAAGAAGAAGAAGCTAAGCATAGACGAAAGGCAGCAATTTTAGCAGCAGTGATCCAAGGCCATGAGTATGACCGCCCGTCCCCAACATCCAACCTTGAGCCCCGTGGTCCTAGAACCCTAGGCCGGGACCAATGTGCATACTGTAGAGCGGATGGCCACTGGAAAAACGAATGTCCGAACCGCCAGTCCAGACTCCGGGGGAGGGGAGGATCTAGAGGCCAAGGAAGAGGACAGAGCTTTAACCACCTTCCAAGAGGGCAAGTTAATGAAAGCCGGTACAGCCGCACCTACCCTGCAGGGAAGTCGGAAGATGGCTTTGTTGGTATGGCCGGAATGAACTATGATGATTAGGGGCGACCGGGCTCTGTCAATTGTGGCCCTCGGGAGCCCTTGGTCCGCTTAAATATTGAAGGAAATCCTGTTGATTTCATGTTAGACACGGGGGCTGAAGTATCCATTGTAACGACACCCATTGCTCCGCCCACTAAAGATAGCCTAACAGTTGTAGGCATGGCAGGGAAGAAACTTGCTCTCCCATACCTCCAATCAAGAACCTGTTCTCTAGGAGGTCACCGGGTCACCCACCGTTTTCTCTTAAATCCCAGCTGTCCGATTAATTTGCTTGGGAGAGATCTTTTATCTAAAATGCGTGCCTCCATAACCTTTGATACTCCGGATGGCTCAGCACTTCTGTCCTTACCTCCAGAGACTCAAACTTCACTAGTGTGTTGTAATTTAGAGGTTGATGCTACAGAAGAGTGGCGACTTCCTGAGGTCCTAATGGGATGTGGATTTAGAAGACACCCTGATGGTGACCCTGAAGAAGTCCAGTATCAGACTGATAAAGATGCTTTTTATGACAAGGAAAAGGTGCAGGATAAATTGTACTACCGAAATGAAGTGCCAACTGTATGGGCAGAAGATAATCCCCCAGGCTTTGCTAAACACCAACCTCCTGTAGTTGTGGTCCTTAAACCTACTGCCAATCCAGTGAGAGAGCGTCAATACCCTATTCGTGAAGATGCCCGAAGAGTGTTAACCAAACACTTTCAGAGACTCCTGAAAGATGGCATCCTGATCCCCTGTGAATCTGCCTGGAATACTCCGATCCTTCCAGTACCTAAGCCTTCTCCAGACCCCAAGAATCCTGATTACCGCCCAGTCCAAGACCTGAGGGCAGTGAATACTCAAGTAGAAGCTATCCACCCTGTAGTGCCAAATCCCTATACAATCCTGACTCTGATTCCATCCACGGCTGCATGGTTTACTGTCTTGGATTTGAAAGATGCGTTCTTCAGTATTGGACTTCACCACCAGTCCAGAGACATCTTTGCCTTCGAATGGAGAGCCCCTGGAGCCTCCAGCCCATGTCAGTACACTTGGACTCGTTTGCCCCAAGGCTACAAAAATTCTCCTTCATTGTTTGGACAGGCCCTCGGTAAAGACTTAGAGAACTTTGACACCCAAGAAGGGGTCCTTACCTTAATCCAATATGTGGATGACTTGTTACTTTGTGCCCCTGACCCTCATCGATGTTCCCAGGGCACCCTTAACCTTCTCCGTCTCCTTGATGCCTGTGGCTATAAAGTCTCATTCAAGAAGGCCCAGATCTGCTTAACTCGAGTCCAGTTCCTAGGATTTGAAATCTCTAAGAATCAACGGTCTCTCAGTAATGCAAGGAAAGAAACTGTGTGCCAGATACCTCTACCCCAGAGTCGCAAAGAGCTACGAGGCTTCTTAGGTGCAGCTAGCTACTGTCGGTTATGGATTCCCTCCTTTGCTCTTTTGGCCAAACCCTTATATGAAGCTACCAAAGGGGGGACACAGGAACCTTTTGTCTGGGGCCCAGATCAAGATGTTGCCTTTAGGACCCTGAAACAACGGCTCATTGAGGCTCCTGCCTTAGGACTGCCAGATCCAGAAAAACCTTTTTCCCTTTGCGTAGATGAGAAGCAAAGTGTTGCTTTAGGTGTCCTTCTCCAGAAACTTGGGACTCACAATCGGCCTGTGGCCTACCTTAGCCAAAACCTGGATGCTGTAGAAGCCGGTCTGCCCCCTTGCTTACGTGCTGTTGCTGCCTGCTGTAGACTTATTGAAGCAGCAAACAAATTCACCTGGGGAGCCCCACTCACAGTGTTTGTATCACACGGAGTTAAGACCATTTTAGAAGCTCGTGGTCACAAATATCTGACAGTTTCACGTATGGCCAGGTACCAAGCAGTTCTCCTCGAGAACCCAGGTGTATCTCTAGCTCCTGTCATCAACATAAATCCAGCCACCTTGTTGCCAGTACCATGTGAAGATGTTGAGCATGATTGCCTAGTAACCACTGACCAGCTGTTTGCATCTCGTCTTGACCTTCGTGACCAACCCCTTCAGCAGCCAGACTTAATATTGTACTGTGATGGTAGCAGTTTCATCAACCCTCAAGGACGTCGCAAAGCAGGCTATGCTGTTGTAGATGACCATCAGGTGATACAAGCAGAATCTCTACCCGTTGGAACATCTGCTCAACTAGCAGAAATAATAGCCCTGACAGTTGCCCTACATCTAAGCAAGAATGCAGCTGCAAATATATTCACCGATTCAATGTTTGCTTTCAAGGCAGCCCATGCACATGGAATGCTGTGGCAACACCGAGGATTTATTACAGCCGCTGGAAAGGATATCAAATATGGGCCAAATCTTCGTCTTCTGCTAGAAGCCATCAATCTGCCAACTAAGATTGCAATAATCCACTGTCGAGGACATCAACGGAAGTCTGACCCAATTGCAGAAGGAAATGGTCGTGCTGATAAAGCAGCTAAGGAAGCAGCAGAAGGAAAACTTTGTCTCCGCACTCTAGTTCCTAGTCCGTCAGTCTTAGCCTGTCCTGTCTTCCCCACTCCAGTCTCAGCTTGGACGCCTCGTTACACCAAACATGAAGACTACCTCTGTGACCAGCAATCAGCAAAAAAGAATGAGGAAGGTTGGTGGATCTTGCCAACAGGAAAAATTTGGATTCCAGCCTCCTTAGGCTATGAAATAATGAAAGCCCTTCATGCTAATACCCATTATGGATCTTCCAGTCTTGTTAAAGCCTTAGACCGCTGGGCTCATCTGGAACGGAAGACAGCATTAGCAGACCTCGTGTGCCGTCAGTGTGTTACCTGTGCCCGAAACAATCCTAGAGAAGGTCCCCGACGACCTCCAGGAATCAATACCCCAGGACCAGCCCCAATGACTTCGCTTGTTGTTGATTTCACCGAGATGCCAAAAGTTGGTCGTCATCACTACCTGTTGGTGTTTGTCTGTACGCATACTGGATGGATAGAAGCGTTTCCAACTGCCACTGAAAAGGCCTCAGAAGTTGCCCGAGCCATGTTAAGGGATCTAATTCCAAGATTCGGATTACCTACCTGGGTTTCCTCTGATAATGGACCAGCCTTCATCTCTGAATTAACTCAGCAAGTTGCCAAAGCCTTAGGAATCATCTGGAAATTACACTGTGCCTATCGTCCCCAGAGTTCAGGAGCAGTAGAACGAGCTAATAGAACTCTTAAAGCCTCCTTGCGGAAGTTCACCCAAGAGACTGAACAGCCATGGCCTAAGATTCTACCTCTAGTGTTATTCCGACTGCACTGCCTCCCTTCCAAACGAACTTCAGTTTCTCCTTATGAGGCAATGTTTGGCCGTCCTCCCCCACTGACCATGGGAGTTCATACCGATGCTTATGGGTTTCATCAGTTAATCACCTCAGCAGAATTACAAGCCCTTGGACGACAAGTTGAGAAACTCCAAAGACATTACTCTGCCTGTCTCCCAGTTCCCTTGTTTGATTCTGTGTGTCATGTCAGTCCTGGAGATTCAGTATGGGTTAAAAATTGGAGACCAGAGCCCTTAGGGCCAAGGTGGGAGGGACCTTTCACTGTTTTACTCAGTTCCCCTACAGCTGTGAAGGTCGTTGAGAGGAAACCCTGGATCCACTGGACGAATTTGAAGCTTGCCCATACTAGATGGACTGCTGAGCCAGGATCTAATCCTACTACTGTGAAGCTTAGACGTGTCGTGCCCAGTAATCCAGCAAGCTCTGCTTCTCTTGGGCCCACGCCCCAAGAGGACACAGCTGAAGATTGACTCCAGAACCCCTGCTGAGACCTACCGGAAACGGTCTCCCTGCGCACGGGTGAAAAATCAGACCTTCGTTGGAGCATCAGGCCCTGCTCTAGTCACACCGGAAGCTGACTAGTCGACGCACAGGCCCAAGATGTGGATGCTTCTGTTAAATTGTGTTTTTGTACCTTCTATGATCTGCATCCCAGTTATGGGGTTTCCTGCTTGTACCTCTTGCATTACTTCCACTTTTCGTGAAGGTCAAGTCTCACAAACCCTCATTTATCATTCTGACTTTGATTGTATTTCGTCTGTAGTTACCCAATGTTCTCATGAGGGCATAAGTTACAGTGTTTGTGTAAATCAAGGGAAATTTATGTGCTTTCGACCCCAGTCCAATGTGACTCGGGCCCGTATTAATGTTTATGCTTATATTAGTGGATGGTACACAAGTCCTGATACTTTCACCTCTTCCCTTTTAGCGTCCAATGTCACTTCCCAGTCTAGTCAAAGTATGCAAGTCTGTTTTGACATATGTCATGCCATCTCTCGAAGTCGAAAGTATAGTGCAGGGGAAATTAGACAAACGTGTGGAGGGCTAGCTAAAGAGCAGAGCTATGCCAAAGAAGGGAAAATGTTTCTGTCATCAACTTATGAACTTGAAGCACAAGTCTGGTATGTCTCTAATGATGGTAATATCTCAGATGGACCTCAAGGTGGAATAGTGGGAGGAGGGAAAGCCCACCCGTACTTTAAGTTATCCCAGGGAACTAGTCTAACCCCTTGCAGCCATAACCACTGCACTCCCTTGTGCTTACATTTCCGAGCATCCGAGACCCAGGGAAGACAGAAACTGATGTATGGGGTTGGCATAGATATTGGTGGTCGAAAAAGTCCATACGGACGCATTGTCATAGAAACTATTAGTTCAAAAATCCAAAGCACTGAAATGAAGATTGGTTTGGAAACATACTTGGAGATTGGAAACGTATATTGTTCTTAATAGCCTTAGCCTTTGGTGGTTTGTTACTTCTCCCTTGTTTGATACCTTTGGTTAAGAATGTAGCTACCAAAACAGTTAATGCAATGTTAGCTCACAATGATACTGTTAAACTTTTATATTTGGTTACTGCTAAGAGGAACAGGTTGAACACTAATGCATAAATTCTTCCACAGGTTAAAGAAGAAAAGTACTGTTAGTTACTGTATACTCTCCAGGCAAGGAATAAATGCTATGCCATGTTATTGGTCGGTCTCTCTCTCTGTCCCAGAGAAAGGACCGAAAGGGGGGAATACTTCAGAAGCAGTGGGTTCTAGATCAAATCAAGCCTGAACTCTCCCTAGAAAATAAAATGACTAAAGTTAAGCTATTGTACTTTGGTCACATTAAAGGTAAAGGTTCCCTTGCTCGAAAGCCAGTCGAATCCGACTCTAGGGTTGCGGTGCTCATCTCCGTTTCAAAGCCGAAGAGCCAGCGCTGTCCGAAGACGTTTCCGTGGTCATGTGGCCGGCATGACTAAACACCAAGGTGCACGAAACGCTGTTACCTTCCCACCGAAGTGGTACGTATTTATCTACTTGCAATTTCTTGCTTTCGAACTGCTAGGTTGGCAGGAGCTGGAACTAGAGATGGGAGCTCACTCCATCATGCGGCACCCGGGTCTCAAACTGCTGAACTACTGACCTTCCACAGCCTGCAGTTCAGCGTCTTAACCACTTGAGCCACCGCAGCTCCGTCACAAAAGTCATTGGAAAGGCAATAATGCTATGAAAAGTTGAAGGCAGCAGGAAAAGAGGAAGACCCAACAAGAAAGGAAGTCGGGGCTTTCAGTTTGCAAGACCTGAGCAAGGATGTGAACGACAGGACATTTTGGAGGTCATTAATTCATACGGTCGCTATAAGAAGCGACTTGATGGCAGATAACACACACAGAGGTCAGTACTCAGCACAATTGTAATCAGTCATCCATCTGTGACAATGGGATCAATAACAGATGGATCCCCAGACCATCCACCACCAGTTCAGAATATTTGTAGAGTGACCTGCAGTGTGCTTTTCTCATGGGATCGGGAAGCCTTGCATCAGTCCTTTCAGTTTATTTTCTAAGTGATAAGCAAGTATAGTGTTAATGATATTTTATATCTTAATTAGTCACAAGTGTGGGTTGGAGATTTATTTAAAAACATTAAAATGCTAGTTTCTATAACACTTGAGTTGAAACAGATATCTTCTAGGGATGTTCTTTCAGAGTTGCTGCGCCCTCTAATGTTCATTGTACCGATTTGCGACTGAAATGCCTTTAATTCGGCAGAATACACAGACAGCGTTAAAAATCCTCATGGATCCGGAAAAGAACGTTTACGCCTTCGGTTCTCTCATCCTACGAGGCGATATCAACCATACATCATATACAGCAAAATCTAACAGTTCTAAGTGGGGGTGTAGCATTTCTGTGTGTGTTTGAAGCGTGTGAGGAAGAGGGGGGATTTAAAATAAAGCGAAATATAATCGCTGGGCTCTCGTCGTACAACCCGTACGGACAAAGTCAAAAATACACGGACGTTTGCGGCCCCGGAATAACATTTCCCAGCAGTCCACACTAGCGTGAAATAGGCAGTAATCCTCAATTCTGAAACCGATAGGCTTTTGGGAGTTGTGGGCGCTGATTATACCGAAGCAAAAAACTTGAGATTTCTGGCCTCTGTACCTTTCTGGATTTGATTCTAATTTAACGTGATAAACCTGCACTGCATGGCCCTGTTATTTTTTCATATCTTTTACATAAAAGGCGTAGCGAGAAGCCACCGCATTGCATCTGAAAAAGTGGGCTCTAAACTCACAAAAGTTTATGCTTGAATAAAATGTGTTATTCTTTAGAGGAACCTCCTGTTTATTTTTGCTGCAAAAGACTAAGAATGCAATCCTACCGAGAGATACTGTCGTCTAAAACCATGGGCTTACATTGAAATAATTTCCACAGGACTCCGCAGCAACGAGAATACCCCGCACGGTTCTTTTTCGAATCCCGTCACCTCTCGTTGTACTTCAAGAGCTAACCTATGACGCAAAACATCGTGTACATGATGGGACAGTACTCTCGCGTTCCCTATTGGGGCTTGTAGTCCTTAATCCTGGCATGAAGGTGGGCAGGCCTGGGTGAACGGACTCGCTTTCCCATGATGCTGGTCGGTAAGGCACTGTTGTGTTGTGGCCGGAATTTGCGCCACTAAGATGGCGGCGGTTGTGGGGAGAAGTGAGCGACGCTGACGTCCGGAAACGTTACAGGTGAGGTGTCTCCCCTGCTTTCCTTGGTACTGTCGGCTAGCACTGGGAGATAGAGGTTTGTAGCAGGTGGGGGCAACTGTTTCGGTTCAGCGAGAAACCGGGGGCGGGGGGGAGGCTCCGACTGAATTCTTTCTCATCGCCTCCTGGTAAATGTTTGCCAGGACTCCGCTCTGGAACCTGTTCCATATATTTCCATTAGATAAGACTAGTAGACAGTATCTCTCAGCAAGTGCAGAGGACATTTGTCTCTTGGCTAGGTGACTGAGAATCCCCTCGTATCGGGAATTATGGGGCTGATGTTTCTGGCATGCTTGAGCCGAAGAGGCCGGTGTCCCCCCCCCCCCCCCCATTAAGCATTTGCGTTCCTTTTCCCGATCTTTATAATCTAACGAAAATCTCAGGGTTGGATGGAGCTCTCTTCAGTTCCATCCTACTAATGGGGGGAGAGTAAGGTTGCCAGGTCACCCTTGGCTACTGGCAGGGGATGGGGTGGGGTTGCCAGATCCAGGCTGGGAAACTCCTGGAGATTTGCGGATGGAGCCTGGGGAGGACAGGCCCCTCAATGGGCTACAAAACCATAGAGTCCACCCTCCAAAGCATCCATTTCCTCCAGGGGAATGGAGCTCTGTAGTCTGGAGATGAGCTTTAATTCCAGGGGGTCCCCTGGTCCCACCTGGAGGCTGCCATCCCTGGAGGAGAGTGAGGCACTGATGGTTTTCACTCTGCTCTGCAGGAAGAGTGCTCTAAGGCTGTGCCTTCCCCAACCCTGGACAGATGGCCAGCAAGTCCTTCACTAGATATGCTTTCTTTATATACACTTATCTTGCATGACATGAATGATAATGGGGGGCAGGAGCAGACGGCATGCCTCGGGGGACCTATTTTACCTTGAGAATCTAGTTTATACATTCCAAAAACAAATTCTAATATTGCAAAATAGCTGGTGTGTCATTTATAGAGGAAGGAGTTCAGTTTATTTATTGCAGTTGGTGCTCTCCAGTACCTTTCTTTCTCCCCACCAAGTGGTTTTAGAAAGTGGGTGGGGCAAGGTGGGACTCTTGCCCAGTAGGGTTTGCAATTGACTGCTGAAGATGTGATCAGTTATACAGATTAAAATAACATTGTTTGAGTGGCAGCTGCCACAACAGTGTTTATTTTATTCTCTCTCACCCCTCTTTCCCAGAGTATTTTATTATTACCCCTCTTCTCCCCTGCACTTGGGCTTCTTCTAAACGTCTTGCGACCCTCATCCCTTTGGGATTGCCTCTCCTGGCATGATCCTCCCTGTCTTCTCTGATCTTCATCTTGGCATTTATTGAAGGTCCATGAACTGTCTGCCTTGTGTCAACAAGGGCGAGGGCCTTCTCAGCAGTGGCCCCTGTCTTGTGAAACCAGCTGCCCGAAGAGGTGCGTACATTGTGGGACCTCCCTAGGTTCTGCAGGGCATGCAAGGCAGCACTTTTTGGGGCTTCCTTTGGGTGATTGTGATCCACCAGGCAGCTGGTATGCTTCAGCTGTTTCTTCACTGTCATTGCATCCTACCCTGCTTGATAGTGGATAGATGTTAATGGGGATAGATTTTTAATCGTTTTATGTTTTAAAGATGGTTTACTGTATGTTTTATTGGCTGCTGTATGCTGTTAGCTATCCTGAGTCCTATTTGGGAGAGAGGGAGCAGGATATAAATTTGATAAATAAATATGTGGCTCCACTTCCTCTGGCAGCCATTTTGTGATTGCGCCCACCACCCTGTGTCAGAATTCCAAAGGTGCCCCACAGGCTCAAAAAAGGTTGAGGACCTATGATCTGTTGGGTTATGTCTATGAATTATTGAGAGATTTCTATACAGAAACAGAATGTTTTCTTTTTGTTGTTGTTGTTTTCTGATGGGAATCTTTCCTTTTCCACAAATTAATACTGCTGTCCCTATCAAGATGGCTGGGGAAACTGTTGAAAAGAGAGAACGGGATTCTTCACCCGTCAAAGAAGAGCGAAGACGCTCACGCTCACCAGACCGGGAACGTGACCGAGATCGTGATAGGAAAGGTTCTCCTCTTGCCAAGGACAGGAAGCGTCACCGTTCCCGTGAGAGGAGGAGAGGCAGTAGGTCAAGATCCCGCTCCCGATCCAAGTCAACAGAGAGGTAATGCTAGAGTGGTGCTATCCGAGTTGTAGAAAGTAGCTTGTCAATCTGTTTTAAATCAGTCACCTTTGAGTGGTGAGGTAACTGTTAGTGGTGAATTTGAGCTGCAATGATTTGGTGACTAATGGAATCAAGCAATTTGGCACAGAAGTATAGTTGCAAGCCAGGCTGATTCAAACCAGGGTTGTTTTGTTTGCATTTTCTCATGGCTGCCCTGGTCATATGTTCTACAACTGCACTGAGGAGCTCTGGTCTGTTTCATTCCCATCAGATACTTGCAGAGCTTTAGGGAGACATTGTGCATGTTTTTGTGTATATGCAGTAATATGCCTTAGAAGCCACACTAGAATCCACATTTTATTTATTTATTTATTTATTTCGATTTATATCCCGCCTTGCCTGCACATACATTCTGCACTTTAAAATAAAGAAAAAAATCTGTGCAAAAGGTATCCCAAACAGTACACTAACAAAAGCTAATTTCTTAGATCTGCTTAAATTATGTAGAGGTAAACTTTACCTGGGTTGAGCCAGTTTGGTGTAGTGGTTAAGTGCACGGACTCTAATCTGGGAGACCTGGGTTTGATTCCCCACTCCTCCACTTGCACCTGGTGGATGACCTTGGTCAAGCCATAGTTCTGTCAGAGCTGTTCTTGAAAAAGAGCAGTTTCTGTCAGAGCTCTCTCAGCCCCACCTACCTCACAGGCTGTCTATTGTGGGGAGGGGAAGGGGAAGGAGTTTGTAAGCTGCTCTGAGACTCCCTTGGGTAGTGAAGGGTGGGATATAACTCCAATCTCTTCTCTTCTTCTTGATTCCGCACAAAGGAGTTTTTCTGTTGTGGTCATGTTGCTGCTGTGATTGTTCATCAAATTGCACTTGCAGTGGAGATTCCAGACAGCTTAGGGTAATCCACTTTTTAATCATTATTAGCTGTGGGTTTTTTTTCATGCCAGGTGTGCACTGCATCCCCACCCACCCCACTGGCCTCATAGTTCTCTGCCTTCCCTTTAAAAAAAAGAAGGTGCATGCATAAGCACTGATCAAGAATAGTGGAACTGTAAACCCTTTTGGAGAAAACCCTGCATTCTTTCAGTTGCAGTGCTAAACAAGATGCTGGGACAGATCTCCCCCCAATCTCACTACATAATGTATTTTCCTCTTGTATATTTGGGCACTGATGCCGTGCTGATCAAGACACTAGTGTGGTTTCTTTCCCCTCTCCATCTCTCTTTGGGCTCAATTTCAGTGCCAGGCTGAACAAGACACTGGTGCTGATTCATCCCCCCCCCCCACACACACACACACACACCAGTCTCCCTGGCTTTATATTGCTGTACTCTAGTAACTGCAATGTGCTGTTGCCTTGACCCCCCCCCCAGTTCCTTTTGACACTTTTCCCTATATTTGGGCTCCATTTCATTGGTAGGCTGGTTCCAGTTCACTCCCCCATGCACATACTGGTGGCATTTCCCCCTCCCCCTGGTTTTGCATTGCAGTACTCTAGTTAACTACACTGCGATGTTGCCTTGACATCCCCCTCCCCCCAAAAAAACCACCCTTGGGCAGGAATTTACTATTTCCTTCCACTCAAGCACAAGGCATACCTTTCTTTTTTTGAAAACAAGAAAAAGATTGTTCTGAAAATGTCATGCTGAGAACATTTTTCCCAGTTTTTTTTTTTTTTAAAGAAAAGGATGGTTTTGCAGAAAGAACAGGCTGTGTACGACTTGTGCACGAATGTTGAATGATGTCATGTGGAGATGAAAAAAAAAATGCACAGGTCAGGTGGCTGAATTGGGGAAAATCCTCCATGTGGAATCAACCCTGCTTCTTTTACATAATTTGTTTGGTTGCAAGCTATGGGACACGGCACTTGTAAAGGAGCCATGCAAACTATTGAGCCACAGCCCTAAAAATGTGGCTCTGTCGTGACCCCTCCATTCTGCATCTGAATTTTGGCTTACCATTGCCTGTCCATTTATATCGGCCTTTGTGGGAGCTTGTCAGTCTGGCTAACATGGCACACTGGCCCAAATCTCTCATGTTCTTCTCTTTTTACTCCATTGCCGCCTTCCTCCCCTTGCTTTGTCATCTCCCCTTTACCAAATTTTAGATTTGTAAATCAAGGCCAAGGTTCTGCTGCTGGGCACCAGTAGGTTGACACTGGGTTCTGCTGCTGGGCACTAGTACATTGCACTGGTTCTGCTGTCCTTGCAGAAATGACCCCCTTACTTCAGAGATTCTCAGATCTGACCTTAGTCCTGTTGGGTTTTGGAACTGCCATAGTGACACTGGTTCTGCTGCTGGTCTTGCAAAAATGCCCCCCCTCCCACTTCACTTTCTACTTCAGAGATTCTCTGGGACATTCTGCTGGGTTTGTATTGCCTTGCTATTTTTCTCCCATTGGAAACAATGGAGGATGGGAGGACCCTCTTTGGGTGTCCATAGAATTGGACCCCCTGATCCAATCTTGTTGAAACTTTGGGGGTTCTTTCGGGAGAGGCTCCAGCAGCTACACTGCAAATTTGGTGTCTCTACCTCAAACCCCCTCCCTCAGTTCACTGAATATACCCTAGGAGATTTGCCATTGACTATAATGGCCTCATAGGGTATAATGGAGCTGAAAAATTCAGGATTCCTGGATTTTACCCAAATTCCAATACAATACTGATACTGGAATTTGTGTTTTCAAGGCAATACCAAATTTTAAGTGTCCAAAGAACCCCAATCCGAAAAATACCAATTATATTTTTTGCACATCCCTAGTGTAGACCTTACCCAGTCCTAACTTCCATCCACCCAATATGGCAGATAGACCAATCCCCACACAATTATATGTAGGTTATTCTATCTTACACCGAAGTAGGGCTCAGGTGAGCCCACCGGGGACTTATGCTTTCTGTAAAGACGAGCATTTAATAATCGATCTTTCAAAGACCAAAATTCTTTTTTTCTCTAAAAGGTTTATCAAACACTCAGCTTTCCCATATAACTGAATCTGGCCAAAGAGTGGCTCCAGCAACTTTAAGATTCTTCTTTACAAAAGGGGGCTCTCATATACCATATGCACAGAAAGTCTTTCAGGCAAGGGGCTCTGGGGCAAGTGATGCTCTGTCTTCTTGGTGCTGGGGGGGGTCAACTGTGGGAGGGCTTCTAATGTCCTCGTCCCACTGGTGGACTTCCTGATGGCATTGGTATATTCTGGCCACTATGTGACACAGAGTGTTGGACTGGATGGGCCTTTGGCCTGATCCAACATTGGGGTCTCTTATGTTCTTATGTTAAGGTAGTTCCCCAGTTTATGTATGGTTCATAGACATGTCTGTACAATGACTACTGTAAACTAGAAGCAGTCCAGTCCGAATTCCTCAGATCCTTATTTGGAGTACCTCGTTGTGTACCCAATGGCCTGCTTAGGGTAGAAGCAGGATTGGTTCCAAGCTATATGCTTCAGGCTCAAGTTAACCCCCCCTTCCCCCCCAGATTAACTTCATTAATCCTCCCAGACAATTTTCACTCAAGGTGGGTAAGAGCAATAGAGGACAAATTGCAACTACTAGATTTCTCCTTTACTGCATCTTGGGTACCAAGGAGCCAGAGCACTAATGAAACACAGACTATGGGACACTGCCCTTCAAGTTGACACATCACAGACCGACTGTGACAAATATTTCATTCCAACAAGTTACCTTTATACATTAGAATTCTCCAAACACCACAGAGCCTTCCCTCTGGCCTGGTTTAATGCCCTCCCATCTGCCCTTCTTGAAGGGAGATATCCACGTATCCCACATGTACCAGATCTCTGTCCATGTCAGTCTAGAATAGTAGAAACAATTGAACATGCCCTCTTACATTGCCAGTTTTACCAGGTCATTCAGAATACATACATTACCCCAATTCTGTCCAAATATCCAGGTAGATCAAATTATTTTTAAACTTCTCTTCTTCTTGCCAATTGTTTCAACGAAACTACCTTTAAGGTAGCAAGATTCTGCACTCTGGCATGTTTAACAAGGCAGAAGAACATGGTCTAGTGTTTTAATGATTTTATTATTTTAATTGTATATTTTCTGCACAGAATATCTATTTTATGCATCCAGTGTGCATTATGTATCATTGATATTCTTGACTGCTGATCTCGGATAGTCATAATAATAAACTATTACTGTTAATGTTCTAATGTCCAATTTTTTTGCTACCTGTCAGACGGCAAAAGTTAAGATACATATCGTAAGGTAACATTGGGTGCAGCAGTTTGCCACTGTTTCTCAGGCATTGAGTATACTTGCAATTTTTCTTACAAAAAATGAAGACATTCATCCTTTCAAATTCTATAAATATGTCAAATGCTGTGATGTTAAATCAGTAAAACAAGTTTAGTTTTAATAAGGAAGTAAATGTTGCATATATTTCAGGTTTTCCCACCCACCCACCCACCCCCAAATTGTTTGTTTCTGTGGCTTCAAAATTTCAGGAAATTTTACATCTGTATCCAGAGCACAGATAGGAAATAGATCTATCTCTGTCTCATCTACAAAGGATCATGTTCCCAATCAATCTCATTTTGCAAGGTGTTTCAGAGATGAAGCAGGTGCTGGTTGGATCCAAATTTGCAGTCTTGGTGACTAGGCATTTATTTTAAACAAAAAACCCTGAGATTCTTAGGAGCAAAAAAGTTTCAAAAGCAAATTCAGCACTTCTGTTGCGCTATCAGAGAAGTGTGCAAACATGTTTCCCTGATGACATTTGTTGGGCCTTTCTACTATAATTTTAAGCTTCAGTGGGTTTGGGCAGACCCCTATATGGTGATATTGGGAGTGTGGGCTTTTTGAATTCGATGGTGGGATGGGATAGCCAACTGAATTAAGACAGGACAAATGTACTCAATATTTTATGTTGGTCTAATGAGGGTGTGGGCATCTTTGATCAGTATGCATTGAATTGTGATGCTCTTCATACAAGCCATTTCTTTGTCCATTTGTAGGGAACGACGGTATAAAGAGAGGGAACGGGAGCGCAATAAGAAGGACCGGGAGCGGGAGAAGGATGGGCACCGAAGAGACAGGAAACGCTCCAGGTAAAATACTATTCTCCTGATGCAAGTGTTATAGATGAGGCAGCTGAAAGGAGTTGTTACCCAGATCACTATATTTGCGAAGGTCTGTGACTAGCAAAAGCTAGCACAGAGAAAACATGTGTATTTGGGGGTAAAAATTATTTGGGATCTTTAACCCTGTGTATACCAAGGTCCAGATTCAGACCAACACCTGAAAGAATGAGGGGGAATAAGCTTTCTTAAACAGAAAAGGGATTTTATTTAATTAGTAGAAAAGAAACTAAATTGAGTTGAGCGATAAAATGGAGGTATACAGAAGGGGGAAATGCCAGGATAAAATACAGATAGAATCCCCAACCTATCCCCTAATAAACTGCTTAACTGAGAAAACCTGAAAGGGGGAAACAAGACATAGAAACCTGATCTTGCAGAGAAGGGGGGTGGGTTCCTTGGTGGCAAAGAGGCAACTTCGGGAGCTGAAATTGACCCAGTGGGAAGAAAGTGCAGGAAGGCAGATCTGTGGAGTGATCAGAGGAACGGAAGGCCAACTGGGAAGTTGGGGTAACTAGATGAATCCAAACTGGCTACAAAAATGGGCTGAGGGGTAACTCTTTGTATCCTTTTTCCAAGAGTGAGGAGAGAAAGGTGTCTTGGTACTGGAATGTGAGATGGGTGAAAATTCAGTCTCTCCGGAGATGAGCTGGTTTGAAAAGAGTGTCTTTGTTTGCATTGTGGGGGAGAATCTTCCTTGTTCGCATTAAACATGCCAAAAATGTTCCCTTGGAGAGTTTTGGAAGTTAGATATGTAGGTATCTGTGGCTGGGCACTTGACATGATTGGGGAAGGGCAGTAGGTTTCCTGTCCAGTTGATAAGATTGGGGGGAGGGACTTCTGGAATCTGCTTATTGTTGTGGAGACCTGTGTTGTTCATTATCAGGGAGGAGGCTCTGAGGTCATTGGGGGAAGTGGCCTCCAGCTGACTCTCTCTTAGGATGGGCTTTGCATGATTGATCGAGGAGCTGCCCAACATTCCTCCTGGCTTCAGCCTGACTCAGTGCCATCTAATATTAGCTTGATACAGACTCCATCTGTCATTTCTACTCCTATGCTGAGATGTACACGTGTACAAGTAGGGATCAGACGTTACAAAAGTAAGGGTCCTTTTGGGGTGTGAGAGTCCTGGGGGTGTGAGAGTTGTCACGGGCACTGCAGAAAATCACTTGGTTGCATGAACATTTGGGCAGCAGTGCAGAGTTAGCTACTTTTTTGGGGTTCCTGAAGAATGAAAACACTACTGGGAGCAAGTACCACTGAATTACATGGGACTTCCTTTTGAGAAGACCTGGTTAGGATTTCTTTCTGAATCCCTTTAATAATATTGTGCCATACAGGTATTTGGGAAGCCATGTATCACATCTGATTGATCTTGTCAGTTGGGATATCAGGTCAGACTTGTCTAAACTGGGCTAATGCCAGGATGCCCAAGCCCCATAACAGGATCATCCCTGACCAAGAGTGAGTAGCTCTGCAGAGTTGTTGACCTTGCTAGCAGCATAATTCCTTAAGGTGGGCTGCTGATCAAAGCATGATATTCCCCATACAAAATTAGTCCAGCTTTTCCATCACCTGTCAGGTACTCTCACAATACATTCGTCCTGTACAGGGAGCTGACCAGCATCCTTCTGGCAGCTTCTGCTCATCTCCGCGTGTGGTTTTTAGTGCGGCTCAGTCACCCTTGTGTGCTGCTAACAAAGGCCAGGAATTAAGTAGCTTGCTGACTTTCTTGAGAAAGTAGTTTGGAAGTATTGGGGAGAGCTGTGTTGATGGGCTGTTTGCATCATGTTTGACTCTCACTTCCCTCTTGAACAGAAGCATCTCTCCAAGTCGCAACAAGGACTCCAAATCCAGGAAAGACAGAGATTCCCGCAAGGATGAAGAGGATGATGCAGGGGGCAAGAGGGAAAAGGTGCTGCATGTACTTTCAGGGGCTACAGTACTTGCTCTCTTTCTTGTCACAAGAACCAAATGACACCTGAGCTGAAAGAGCAGCTCTTCTCAGTTACCCAGACTGCTTAGAGGCTAGTCCGAATAGGCTCTGACTCTCCCGCATCACACTGATTTCCTTAATTGAGAGCCTCATTAATGAAAGTCTCTCAGATGGGAATCTTGTCTCTTGGTTAGGAAGCTTCAACACCATTGTGTAATAGTGCTCTCGGCCATCTTTATGTTCTTATTGGTATTGTGCGTCTAGGAAGTGTGCATGGTGAGGTGAAAGGAGAGGCCTTCTCGATTATAGTGGCTGCATGGGAACAGTTGCACAGGTGCCCTGTCAGCCTTGCTGCTCTGCAGTTCTGTGGCATGGCTTTTTGTGGTAGCAGTCCCTGAATGCAGAGGACTTTTCTAGGATCCTGAGCATCATTCTCTTTTATTTGCAGGCACAGCCACTCTCCCTGGAGGAGCTGCTGGCTAAGAAAAAAGCTGAGGAAGAGGCTGAAGCCAAGGTGAGAGCATGGGGCACCTCTCCTTTTTCTCTGCTTCTACCTGCTAACCCGTCTGCTGCTGGCATGAGGCCAACTGGCATGTGTGTCTCAGCAGTTTCAGCAAAGAGACTACCAAATATGCACACACCCTTCGTTCAGCACTTTTCCTAATGGAGGCACACAGAGTTCACTTGTAGCCTTACTAGCTTGTGCTGGTTTCTTGCAGCCCAAATTCCTTTCCAAGGCAGAACGAGAAGCTGAGGCCTTGAAACGCCGGCAGCAGGAGGTGGAGGAACGACAGCGGCTGCTGGAGGATGAGAGGAAAAAAAGAAAGCAGTTCCAAGAAATGGGCAGGAAGATGCTTGGTAAGACTTCCTTCCAGTTTGGTGCAGTGGGTTAAGTGCGTGGACTCTAATCTCGGAGAACCGGGTTTGATTCTCCACTCTTCCACTTGCAGCTGCTGGATGATCTTGGGCATGCCATAGTTCTGTCAGAGCTGTTCTTGAAAGAGCAGTTCTCTCAGCCCCACCTACCTCACTGGGTGCCTGTTGTGGGGAGGGGAAGGGAAAGGCGTTTGTATGCCACTCTGAGACTGGGTGAAGGGTGGGGTATAAATCCAATCTCCTCCTCCTCCTCCTAGGTGACTAGATACCCAGCTAGAGTAGTTTTTGTTGAATTCCTGTTCTGAAGTTGAGAGACCAGGATGCCCCACTTCCCTGACAATTTGCTCTTTTATCTGCTTGCAGAGGACCCCCAGGAGAGAGAGCGGCGTGAGCGGAGGGAACGCATGGAACGGGAGACCAACGGCAATGAAGATGAGGAGGGGCGGCAGAAGATCCGCGAAGAGAAAGACAAGAGCAAGGAATTGCATGCCATCAAGGTAACACTTACTGGACTGGGCAAAGTCCTGGGCCTCCATTTATCGCTGTTTTCTGATGTGAATGGAGATCCACAGGTTAAAGCAGGAAGGCTGGGATTGGAGGGGACTCTTTAAAATCTAGGCCAAGATGCACCAGGATTTCACAGGGGGAAGTAGGCACAACTTGGCCACCACTAGTCTTAGGTTTGAACCAGTTTTAAAATGCCCCAGCAAGCATCCAGATCACAATTTGACATATTATGAAAAAGATTGATTTATGATTGCGTGTCATAACAAAGCCCCATATTGGGCCATTTACAAAACCAAACTGATGTGTTCCAGCAGTGCTAACCCACTGGCTTCCGCCTGGAGGAAAACAGCTGTGGAAATCTGTAATCTAGAAAAGCCAAGCTGTGCTGGCGACAACTCACTTACTCTCCCATTGGCCACTGGGGAAGCTACCTTGGTGTCCTGTTGGCCTGTCCCACCGGCTCCTCCATTCTTACACCCCCCACTTTTGATGCATTGCAGCTCGGGAGTTGTAGTACTCAGCTTGCCTTACTGCAACCATAGCAAAGGGAATTATTTATTATTTATTTATATTTATTTATTTGTTAAATTTATACCCCGCCCTCCCCCGTAGGGCTCAGGGCGGCTTACATAGTATAAAAACTTACTCATAAAAACATCAAATACTTTAGTACAAAAATGCAATATACAATTTAAAACCCAAACAAACAATAAAGTGCTCAACTACAGCATCCATTTCAGAATATCAGAGAGGACAAAACCACAAAAACCAAACATCCCCCAGTAGGCATTGCATAGTAGATGTTGAACAGATGTTCCTCCTACCCTCCTAGGGCCCTCAACCCCCCCACATTGATGGTAATATAGCAGGGGGGGGCGGCAGCGGCCCCTAATCAAAAGCCTGGTGGAAGAGCTCCGTCTTACTGCACCAGGTCCCGCAGGGCCCGGATCTCCTCTGGGAGCTCGTTCCACCAGGTGGGGGCCGCCACCGAGAAAGCCCTAGCCCTCGTGACGGCCAACTTAGCATCCTTGGGGCCCGGTATAGTTAGAAAATTTTGGGCCCCAGACCGTAGCGCTCTTGGGGGAACATACGGGGAAAGGCGGTCCCTCAGGTAGGCTGGACCCAGACCATATAGGGCTTTATAGGTAAGAACCAGCACTTTGAAGCGAATCCAGTACGCTATTGGCAACCAGTGCAGCGCTTTCAGCATAGGCTGAATATGGTCCCTTCTAGAGAGACCCATTAACAGCCTGGCCACAGCATTCTGCACCAGTTGCAGCCTCCGGATTTGCGACAAAGGCAGCCCCATGTAGAGAGCGTTGCAGTGGTCTAGCCTCGAGGTGACCGTCGCATGGATCACTGTGGCTAGATCATCACGGTCCAGGTAGGGGGCCAACTGCCGAGCCCGTCGAAGATGGAAAAAGGCGGACTTGACAGTGGCTGCCACCTGGACCTCCATCGTTAAGGCGGAGTCCAGGTGAACTCCCAGACTCCTAACCCCAGACGTAGGCACCAAAGGCACCCCATCGAAGGTCGGGAGAGGGAACCCCAACCCTGTCCCGGTCCGACTCAAGCCCAGGACCTCCGTTTTTGCCGGGTTTAGTTTCAATCGACTTAGTCGGAGCCAACCAGCCACAGCTTCAAGTGCCCGATGCAGGTCATCGGGACCTGAGTTCGACCGGCCACCCAGCATCAGATAGAGCTGGGTGTCATCCGCATATTGATGACATCCCAACCCATAACTCCGGACAATCTGGGCAAGGGGGCGCATATAGATGTTGAATAGCATCGGGGACAGCACAGCCCCCTGTGGCACCCCACACTCAATGGGGTGCCTATGGGAGCGCTGGTCCCCGAGAGCCACCCTTTGTCCCCGACCTTGGAGGAAAGAGGCAAACCATTGCAAGGCAAGCCCCCGAATCCCCACGTCGGCAAGGCGATGGATCAGCAACTGGTGGTCGACAGTGTCAAACGCTGCCGACAGATCTAACAACACCAGCGCTGCTACACCACCCCGATCCAGATGTCTCCGGAGATCGTCAGTCAGGGCAACCAAAGCCGTCTCAGTCCCGTGACCTGGGCGGAAGCCGGACTGGAAGGAATCTAAGACTGAAGCATCCTCCAGAAAGCCCTGTAACTGTAACGCCAAGTTGGGAGTCCCAACTGTAACGCCAAGTTGGGAGTCCCAAGAGGCCGTGGGGCATTAGCAGGGAGTCAGCTGAAGTGTTAATCGGTTAAACTGTTAAATGGAGGGGGGGGGAGAGGCCTGGACCTCTCCCTGAATTACAATTGATCTCCAGATTAGAGAGATCAGTCCCCATGGAGAAAATGGTTGCTTTGGAGGCTCTGTGGCAGTATACGTCACTGAAGTCCTTCAACAGCCCTGGCCCTCCCCTAAGTATTGCCAACCTCCAGACGGCACCTGGAAATCCCCAGCTGTTACAACTGATCTCCAAGATCAGTTCTCCTGGAGAAAATGGCTGCTTTGGGCAGTGGACTCTGTGGCATTATGTCCTTCTGAGGTCCCTCCCCATATAAGCCAACCTCCAGGCAGCACCTAGAGATCTCCAGCTATTACAACTGATCTCCAGATGACCAAGATCAGTTCTCCTGCAGAAAATGGCTGCTCTGGGCAGTGGACTCTATGGCATTATAAGTTTGAGTAAATAAATAATAAATTATACCCTGCTGAGGTCCCTCCCCACCCCAAATCCTGCCCTCCCCAGGCTCTGCCCCTCAAATCTACAGGTTTTTCCCCTCCGAGATTTGGCAACACTGTAACTGGCTATGGAAACGCCTTCAAGACCCTTGGAAACCAGAAAACGTGGCATAGGAGGAGGTGCTTTTCTACCTTAGTTGGCGCTGCATAGCCCCAAATGTTAAGTCAGGGGTGGAGGGAACCATACCTGTTACCATGTGGCTTTCCTCCCATACTTCCCACTTGGGGCAGCAAAATGACTTGAGATAGCCCTGCCATATAGCTAAGCAGAAGGAAAGAAACATAGCTCGCCTCCCTCTATTTTCCCCTTCCCTCCCTTGCCCCACCAGCCACAACCAGGGCACTCACCTGGAGCCCCTTCCTGGAGCTCGCTGTATTTCTTCCCTGAACAAGCCTGACTCCTAGTCTAGTCATAATCTGTGGATTACATTATTAGCACCTCTTTTATCCCCACATTTCTGCAATCTAAAGGCTAGCCTGTTTGCAATCTTAAGGCTGGTCTGCTACAATGAGCTTTTTGTGGTGTCCCTGAATATTTTTGGAATGCACAACCGAAGAAGAAAGTAGCATCGCAGCTCTCAAAACAACAGGTCAGCAGAAGCATCTCCTCGGAACCAAATGCTTCATGCTTTAGGACACAGGACTCCAGAGTAGTGCTCTGCTGTGGTGTGGAAAAGTCAAGGAGTGTAACAAGGTGTCTGCTATTTATGCTGAGGGTGAGCAGAAGTTCTGCTCTAGAAAAGTTACAATTTTACACATGTGCATGGTTTCACAGAAATGACAGGCTGTTCCAGTGACAGAGGAAAAAAGGATTTTTCTTGGAACTTCTCTCTAAACCCAAAAATCTCAAAATCCTGATACAGTGTAAACTCCGCTTCCTGGCATGTTTTCCTCAATCCCCTTGCAAGTTACTGACTCCCTAAAGTAACACAAGATCCTGCTCTAGTTCTGCCTTTCCGTAGCCCCCTGAGCCCTATGTACCGAACTAAAGGGAAAAGTTCTTTTTCTTCAACTGGTAAAGCATAACTACTTAACTATTATCCTGGTAGTTTCTCTGTTGTTTCTCTGAGGCAATGACAGACTTTCCCTCCACCTAACTCCCCCCCCCCAAGAGATTCCATAGTCTCTCATTGACTGAAGCCATTTATTATCTTTCTAGCCCCCTGGGGGGGGGCAGGGATTTACTGGGCTGCCTGGAGGACAGGCCATCCATTATGAGGGGTCCTCAGTTTACAAGCTCTTGTGCTGGTAGGCTCTTTCAGAGCATACTTGTATAACGTATTAAAAGGGACTTGAGACTAGGGACAAATGTTGAGTTGGAGATGAACCCAAAAGAAGTGAAGCAAATTGAGAGCTGGTGCAGTGTACTGGCTGTGAGTCTGGGATTGTTGATGGTGTTAGCTGTCTTGCATTTCAACCTGAGAGAGAATGTCAGGGTATAGATTGACTGCATAAGGAATAAGCATTGTTCCACTGTTGTCCCCTTCTTCCCTTGCCAGGAGCGGTACTTGGGTGGGGTCAAAAAGCGGAGGCGCACCCGGCACCTGAATGACCGCAAGTTTGTCTTTGAGTGGGATGCTTCAGAGGACACTTCCATTGACTATAATCCTTTGTGAGTATCTCTTTGGGAAGGAGATCCAGAAAGAGGCCAGTTGTTTCACAGCCCCTGTTCCACAGCATCATTTCTCCAGGGAAGGTCTAAATGCCCAATTTCCTTATCGGGGTGTGATGCAAAAGAACTGGGATACGCCAAGCTCTCTGAGGAAAAGATTACTCAGAATCCAGGATTTGGCACTTTTAAAAAATGATGTGCCGGTTTATAAAAATTGTTTTTTCCTTTATGCTTTATTTGGATTGGACAATTTGTTTTTAGTTATTGACTTGTTTTGTTCTACTTTCTTTTATTAGGGAGGGACCAAAAAGAGAGCTGCCTACCATGCTAATATTCTAGGCGTGCCAATGTCAACTGAGACAGTCCTACTGGCCACCTTACTTTGTTTCATTCTAAAGTCACTCATACAGTCTTTCAGCTTGAGGGCTCAAAGCTTGTTTTTTTTTTAAATAAAAAGGGTACTTGGGATTCACAGACGTCTATCAGATTCTTTGTAGAAGAGGCCACATTGCCCCTCAAGCTGTGTCACAACTACTGGACTCTCTGTTCCTCAGGTACAAGGAGCGACACCAGGTTCAGCTGCTGGGGCGTGGCTTTATTGCTGGCATCGATTTAAAACAGCAGAAACGGGAACAGTCCCGCTTCTATGGAGACCTGATGGAGAAGCGGCGCACACTGGAGGAGAAAGAGCAAGAGGAGTAAGTTTCAGAGTGGAAGGGAGAGGACGGTTTTGGTGGGGTTCACAGTTCGTGGGGATTGGAAGGTTCGCCTGACATCAGTGTGGCTTTTCTGGCTTTTCTGTACTGTGGAAGTGTTCCATGTTGTCGTATCTGTCTTAGTTCACTGCAGATCAGCAACCAACATTCTGGATGCTCATGATGAGAAAAATAAGTTATGCATATTACTAACATGCACAAGGGAGCTGCGGTGGCACAAGTGCTTAAGACGCTGAACTGCAGGCTCTGGAAGGTCGGTAGTTCAGCAGTCCGAGACCTGAGTGTGCCGCATGACGGAGTGAGCTCCCGTCTCTAGTTCCAGCTCCTGCCAACCTAGCAGTTCGAAAGCAAGAAATTGCAAGTAGATAAATAGGTACCACTACAGTGGGAAGGTAACAGCGTTCCGTGCACCTTGGTGTTTAGTCATGCCGGCCACATGACCACGGAAATGTCTTCGGACAACGCTGGCTCTCTTTGGCTTTGAAACGGAGATGAGCACTGCAACCCTAGAGTCGGATTCGACTGGCTTTCGAGCAAGGGAATCTTTACCTTTACCTTTTAACATGCACAAGCTTTATATGATTTGTTGGATGTATTAGCCTCATGTGCCTTTCAGTATCCAGCAAGGAAGGCATAAATTGCCTACCAGGGTAAGGGTGTTAATAGGAATCCTTGCAAAGTAGTGCAGTAATGGAAGAGGATGAGGAATTGGAGAACAGTAATACTTAGCAAGTTGTGATGGTCAAACATCTTTTTTCTGCTTATGGAAAATCCCAGCCACTCTTCTCTTATATTAGCATTCAGACCAGACATCTTCACAATGATAAGGGCTGGAAACTTACTGCTTTGAAAACAAAATGTGAATGTACTAAATATCCTGGAAGTGAACTCCCATGTTCTTGATACAATCATGGTTTGCAGTAAAGCAGGTTTCCTGCATCTGTCCTTTCATAGTTAAACAGAAAGTGCCCTCTGTTGGCTCGCTGCCTGTTCATCCAATGGTTTTGGCCACTGGCAATCACTGCCACTGGCTCTTCTGACTTCTCCGTGTGTGTTTTTCCCCACTTCGCAGGGCACGTCTGCGCAAGCTGCGTAAAAAGGAGGCCAAGCAGCGCTGGGATGATCGGCACTGGTCTCAAAAGAAGCTGGATGAGATGACGGACAGGGACTGGCGAATTTTCCGGGAGGATTACAGCATCACAACCAAGGGGGGCAAGATCCCCAACCCCATCCGTTCCTGGAAGGACTCCTCACTGCCCCCTCACATCTTGGAGGTTATCGACAAATGCGGCTACAAGGTGAGGCCAAGTCATTAATCCCCTGTCATGCAGTCTGACTTACTGCTGGACCTTGCATAACTGTTTGGAGGAACAGAGAGCCAGTTTGGTGTAGTGGTTAAGTGCGCGGACTCTAATCTGGGAGAACCGGGTTTGAGTCCCCACTCCTCCACTTGCACCTGCTGATATGACCTTGGGTCAGTCACAAGCTCTGGCACAGCTGTCCTTGAAAAAGAGCAGTTTGTGTCAGAGCTCTCTCAGCCCCACCCACCTCACAGGGTGTCTGTTGTGGGGAGGGGAAGGGAGAGAAGTTTGTAAGCCGCTCTGAGACTCCAAGTGAAGGGGGGGTATAAATCCAATCTCTTCTTCTTCTTCTTTGTCTTGGGGAAGGTTGAGAATCAGGGCTTTGGGGTGATCAGACCTGTTCTTGCAAGGACAAATTGTCTAGTGGATATGGGGACAGCTCAGAGCCAGAGATTATTGCAGTCTGTTACTGTCTCCTTGAACTCCCGAGAGGTCTCTAGAAGTTCAGCACCATCCTCACAGGTTTTGTCCCTTGGTCCACATAGGAACCTACTCCTATCCAGCGTCAAGCCATCCCTATTGGTCTGCAGAACCGTGATATCATTGGTGTGGCCGAGACCGGCAGTGGTAAAACCGCTGCCTTCCTTATCCCACTGCTGGTATGGATCACCACCCTGCCCAAGATCGACAGGTAAGATAGCGGCCGGGACAGTCTTATGTCGGCAGGGCAATTCAGGTACCCTGAGAGGGCGTCTTGGAGAGGAGGATAGCCTCCTCCTGGCAAGGTCTGGTCATGTGTGCGCTGGCAGAACTCAGGCTTGCACTTGGGTCTTATTCCTGTGATCCACTGCTGAATCGGGTGAGAGTCAGGGTATGTGTTTATTTAAAACTTGTGAGTGAGGCGCCCACATAGTAGCATTGATTGAGGAAGGGGCCACAGCCAAGGAATGGTATGAACCTAAGAATAGCTGTCCTGGATCATACCAAGGTTGGTGTGGTCTGCCATCCAACCATATACCCCTTGGGAAGCTAGCGAGCAGAGCATGATGGAGAGAGCTATCCACTATGCTGCGACTTTTCTTTCTCTTGTGTGCCCTGCAGTGACCACATGGAGAGTACCTTGCTTTATTTTGACCCAAAAAAACAATAAAACAATAAATCACCGTGTATGAGTATACAATATAAGCAAATATTTATATATAATGCTTTTGAAATTAAATTGTCAGCAAAATTACAACTATAACAAATTAAATGCAATCTTAGGCTTGACAGTACATATGAGACACTACAGTATAATTTTAGACAAACAACGGATATCTAGTATAAGTCCGTTTACGAATCCTTCTTCAGGTTTGTCGTCTGTTTTCTTATCTTCAATCAAATAAAGTGCTGCAAGCTGCAATGAAGTGTAACATGCTTAATACTAACAAAAAACATAAAATTTACTCAAATATACAAGGAGGATTTACAATTTATAAACTCACCATTATTTCACAATGTAAATTTCATATACAGTTTTTTGTACGTTTTCACGCTTAATCTAAAGGAAAGCAGACAAGCACAATGAATATTCTACAGTCCATCAGTGACACATATACAGGAATAATTTCAAGAAAAATAATTATTTCAAAATTTACCAACCTGGTGACTGGGGAGCTCCTATCATGCTCTCATGTGACAGAGTCTACAATGTGATATTTGGCTCAGCTACCCTCAGTGTGGCACAATGTCTCAATGGAAAATTTGTAGGATCCAACAGGTGCGATGTTTTAAGATGGCATTTTTATCTTAAAGGTACCCTGACCATTTACAGAAAGGAACTCAAATCAATTTTGGAAAAGATATATTGACGACATTATCTGTCTGTTTAGAGATGAAAGTAAATTCCAGCAATTCTGTGTATGGCTAAATTCATTACATGCCACTATTAAGTTTACTGAACATCATCATCATCATCACATTAACTTTTTAGATGTGCTCATTACCATCAGTGATAATAGAACACTATATTTCAAGTCGTTTTGTAAGAGCTCTGACAAGAACTCATTCTTAAAATATGATTCTTATCACTCACCCCAATTACGTAACAACATACCATATGGACAATTATTGAGACTTAAAAGAAATTCCACACTTTGCTCTGACTATGAGCAGGACTCTAAGAAAATGATGGGTCAATTTTTAGACAGAGGGTACCCAGAACACATAGTCTATTCTGCCTACTCTAGAGCCAATAAAGTAAATAGAATGTCCTTATTACAGAACAAAACCAAAATAGAGAGCAATCGCATTCAGTGTGCTTTTCAATACAACCTCTTAGCAAAACCTATTAAAAACATTATATTAAAACACTGGCATTTACTTAGTGAGGTTCCAGGATGCTCCCTGACTCCTGTAATAGGTTTTAGAAGAACCAGAAATTTAGGAGATGTTTTGGTCCATTCTGATATAAGTAGACATTCCAATACAGTTCCAGTCAGAGTGGGACACTTTAAATGTGGGAAAAGTTGTAATGTATGTCCACTATCTATTGTAGGCTCTGTCTTTCAGCATCCTACTAGTACAGAGCAAGTGAAGATTAATCACTTCAGTAATTGTAATACCTCTAATGTAGTATATGCCTGTGTATGTGTGTGTAAATTGGTCTACATAGGAATCAGTACAAGACCTATAAAAATCCGTATACAGGAACATCTATCTCGCATTAGGAACCAGGTGGAGTCTGCTCCAATGGTTGCCCATTTCAAAACTGCAGCACACAAACCAGAAGATTTCAAATTTATGGTATTGTTTCATTATAGATCACAATCCTACAATCAAGTAGACATATCCCGGGTTTTACTACAGAAAGAAGCTGAACTTATTTTCAGACTACATACACTGATTCCATCAGGATTAAATCAGGAACTTGATTTGAGTTCCTTTCTGTAAATGGTCAGGGTACCTTTAAGATAAAAATGCCATCTTAAAACATCACACCTGTTGGATCCTACAAATTTTCCATTGAGACATTGTGCCACACTGAGGGTAGCTGAGCCAAATATCACATTGTAGACTCTGTCACATGAGAGCATGATAGGAGCTCCCCAGTCACCAGGTTGGTAAATTTTGAAATAATTATTTTTCTTGAAATTATTCCTGTATATGTGTCACTGATGGACTGTAGAATATTCATTGTGCTTGTCTGCTTTCCTTTAGATTAAGCGTGAAAACGTACAAAAAACTGTATATGAAATTTACATTGTGAAATAATGGTGAGTTTATAAATTGTAAATCCTCCTTGTATATTTGAGTAAATTTTATGTTTTTTGTTAGTATTAAGCATGTTACACTTCATTGCAGCTTGCAGCACTTTATTTGATTGAAGATAAGAAAACAGACGACAAACCTGAAGAAGGATTCGTAAACGGACTTATACTAGATATCCGTTGTTTGTCTAAAATTATACTGTAGTGTCTCATATGTACTGTCAAGCCTAAGATTGCATTTAATTTGTTATAGTTGTAATTTTGCTGACAATTTAATTTCAAAAGCATTATATATAAATATTTGCTTATATTGTATACTCATACACGGTGATTTATTGTTTTATTGTTTTGCTGGTTACATTACACCGTTGTCTTGTTTGTTATATTATTTTGACCCAAGTCAGCATTTGCCTCGTAAAGAACCTGGTTCACTTGGAACCTATTGAGTTCATTGGGCCCGCCTACCAGGTGGTGCCCTAGTCAGAAGCCTCTGGGCTTATACAGACCCCCAGTGTCACTCTGCTGTGCTTGTTAGCTAGATCCTAGTCACACGGACACACAGACACACATAAGCATCTGAAGTCACCCCTTAATTTTATAAGTGCTAGGAACTCTCTGGATGGGAACCTGTGGAGTCTCTTAGGCTATAGAAGGAGCCGTTCCACATTGTTCCTCTTGAGTTTTCTCGATTTCAGGATTGAGGAGTCAGATCAGGGCCCTTACGCCATCATCCTGGCCCCCACCCGTGAGTTGGCTCAGCAGATCGAGGAAGAGACCATCAAATTTGGAAAGCCTCTGGGAATCCGCACAGTGGCTGTTATTGGTGGCATCTCTCGTGAGGACCAAGGCTTCCGGCTGCGCATGGGCTGTGAGGTAAGGAGGGGTGATTGACCTCAAATATCAGGACGGACTCTGCTCCCTTTCCAGGCATCAAGGCTGACCTTGTACACTGAAAGTGTGCTGTAGGAATGGTAAATTTTAACCTTAGTTGTCTTTCACTGCATAATCAAGCTCGGTTTTCTGCTTGGGTAGGGCTATAGCAAATATGTTTGCTTTATGGGTGGGGAAAGGGAAGAATAATAGACTGTGGTTACAAGGGCAAACGTAAGTTCACTTCTGCCTCCTAAAACCTGTTTTTTCTATCCCAATGCTGCAGATTGTTATCGCCACTCCTGGCCGTCTCATTGATGTGCTGGAGAACCGTTACCTCGTGTTGAGCCGCTGCACCTATGTGGTATTGGATGAGGCCGACCGCATGATTGACATGGGCTTTGAGCCTGATGTGCAGAAGATCTTGGAACACATGCCTGTCACCAACCAGAAACCTGACACTGATGAGGCTGAGGACCCTGAGAAGATGCTGGCCAATTTTGAATCGGGCAAGCACAAATACCGACAGGTCAGTGGGGCTCAGCGCTCATCCAGTCCTTTGACTGGCAAAAAGCAAAGTCCCTGGGTTCAGGTTGATTGGCACTTTTCTATGTCTGGTACAAAAATTAGTCTCTTAATCCAAGTTGGTCAAAACATGATTTGGGGGGGGGGGGTGCTTTTATAATTGTGGACTATGGTTTTCAGGAAGCCAGATTCTGTTCCAAAGTTCAGAATCACATTCACTAGTAAAGAACAAGTTAAGAGGAAGCTAGATGGAAAGAGGAGAAATGAGTTCCTCAGATCATAGTTTAATTGAGAAAGAGGAAAGCAGAACAAAGATCAAATTAAAGCTGGCCACATTTGGGGCAGAAAAGAGAACTCGTCGCTTAGCAGCTGGGAGAGATGAAATGGTGGGATAACAGGCACAGGGAGATTAAGGATTTCAAGAGAGAAAAAACTGGATTCCCTTTTACGCGAACATGTCTTTCTTAACCGGATGTGTGGAGGCTGGTGATAGCTGGAGGGAATCTCCTGAGAAAAGAGAGCCTAAGTGGGAATTCTTAAAATCTATGCATTCCCCACAAGATCTGCCGTAAGCCGTACATGCGCCACTCCTCCACTTACCAGGGGTACTGGGGGAGCCCCCCTGCCCCGTGGGAGGAGAGGCAGGGATCCCTCTCATTTTGTTTTTGCATCCCTGGCAGACGGTGATGTTCACAGCCACCATGCCACCTGCTGTGGAGCGCCTGGCCCGCAGTTATCTGCGCCGACCCGCCGTGGTCTACATTGGCTCAGCTGGGAAACCGCACGAGCGTGTGGAGCAGAAGGTCTTCCTCATGTCAGAATCGGAGAAGAGGTATGGATTGATTTGGCGGCTTATTATGGGGGGGACAGTGGGAGTTTGATTTGCCTAGTTCAGGCATGACAGTGAGGGGGGGGGAGTCCTTTTGGGAGCTGTAATGTGGGTCCTCTTGGAGGAGGGCAGAGGTACAACTTGGATTAACTTGGCTGTTTGATTAACAGGGCTGCCCTCCAAAAATGTGTCCTGTGCTTAGGCAGTTTTAAATCTAGTATAGCGTTAAGAGTGTTTTTTGCGTTCTCCCAGCATTGGTCGCATCTGCATAGCCCTGGTTATAGAATAGGGCTCTCCCAGCACAACGGGGGCTTGTACTGTAGTGGGATAACCTGAGTGGGATCTGTGGAATGGGATTCCTGTGCTTCCCTTTGGAATTCCGTATGGCTCAGGATATGACCCCGTTCCCAGATCAGGCTAAGAGGAGTCATGTTATCAGGAAGACTAAAATACTGATGGCTTGGGCAGCATGAAGAGCAACAAGGTTGTGCGTGTGGGAGGCTAGAGGGTCAGGAGAACAGTGTCTGTATGACTTCATGTGAGTGCACACCATGGCACATGGATCAGAGATACAGATGGGCCACAGGATATGGTTCAGCATAGGCCTCCCTCTCCCCAGATCATTTAAAGATGGTGCCGGGCCAAATGGAAGTTCCAGGCAGCATTGTGGCTTTGGGTGGTGGGTATTGTCTCCGCTTGTTTCTGAACAGCAGAGCATTAAATTATCCCAAAGGGTATTGTAAAGATGAGGAAAGTCTTTAGTATGGGGTGAGAGATCATTACTTCTAGGCATAGTGGGGAACATCTCTACTTGATGGGCATCTTTGGGCCCGGCATCCCTGTTGCCCACATATTTGCTTATTCCTCATATTCCTTCCTCTCCCTGCACAGGAAGAAGTTGCTGGCTATTTTGGAGCAGGGCTTTGATCCACCTATTATTATCTTTGTCAACCAGAAGAAGGGCTGTGATGTACTGGCCAAATCTCTGGAGAAGATGGGGGTAAGTGGTCGTCCTTCTGATGAAATACAAAGCCGTTTATGGAGGTACCAAAGGCCCGTGTAGGGTTTACCTCCCCATCTTTTGAAGCATCTGAATTCCTTGAATATACAATCCCTGTTTCATGCTAAGGAGCGATCTCTGACCTCCCTCACAGTAAACAGGCAAAATGGCAGGTACGGCTGTTGAGCTCATAGCAGCTCGGGAACCATTACTGCTACTTGTCCGTTCTTGGTTTGGCAGTTTCCCCTTTAGTATCCTGCAATGTAATCAACATTGTCTGTCTTGTGAGAGCGCCACTGAGGTCCTTGAGAATGGTAGACCACTCTGCTGCGCCCGGTTGAAATTCCTGACTAGCTTTGCCTCTGGAAGGAACTCCTGCCAGTCTCTGCCTGCCTAACCCCATCCCAGCCAGCTGTCTCCCAGTCTAACTTGTCATCCTCCCTGTTTCTGCAGTACAATGCCTGCACCCTTCATGGTGGCAAAGGTCAGGAGCAGCGAGAATTTGCACTCTCCAACTTGAAGGCTGGTGCCAAGGACATCCTAGTTGCCACAGATGTGGCTGGACGTGGTATTGACATCCAGGACGTGTCCATGGTGGTGAACTATGACATGGCTAAGAACATAGAAGGTGAGATGATATCCTTAGTCACCTCCATTGCCTTGGAAATCTTTTAGGCACCCCCCCCCTTCTGTGAGGCATAACTGTTGTAGTCCTGCCTGCTGAATTGATGCTTAGAAGTGAGATGAGATCCTGTGTGCATGCTGCTAGCTACTCAACTAAATGTGTCGCCTCTGTTAGATCCCAGAGTGACTTGGGTTATCAAAGAACAGAGAGATCTGTTCCCCAGCACTGAGAGCTGGTGTAGAACACTTGAAACGAGTTTCAGCCAAGAACTTTTTAGATGGCCACAGACAATCCACTCTCTCAGTCCCATTTGTAACACGGGAATAATAATACAGCCCTACCTTACTGGACTGTGATAATTAATGATGACTGACAATGTATATGAAATGGTTTGAATGCTGTCAAATCCCTATCTGATAAAGACTTCTGCTATAACCTGTATTCTGTGTGACTGTTAAGTGGTGACTAGGTTCTGTCTGTATCTGGCACTGTGTGGCTCTTAGCCAGCTGTGATGTGCATCTTTGTTTCTCATTCTGCTCTCCTTCCGTTCTTGCAGATTATATCCATCGCATTGGTCGAACAGGAAGAGCTGGCAAGAGTGGTGTGGCTATCTCGTTTGTCACCAAGGAGGACTCCGCTGTCTTCTATGACCTCAAGCAGGCCATCCTTGAGAGCCCAGTATCCTCCTGCCCACCCGAGTTGGCCAACCACCCAGATGCCCAGCACAAGCCAGGAACCATCCTCACCAAGAAGCGACGAGAGGAGACTATCTTTGCCTGAGCCCTGTAGAAGTGCCACAACAGGTTCTCGGATTGTGATGGGAGGACATCCCCCCCCCCTTCATGTCCTGGAGCTTAAGCAAGACTGACTAAGGGAGTTCCTCTCTCCAGATGTGAAGTGGTCCTTCAGTCCCACGTTCCTTGCCTTCACAGAGGCAGTGGCTTTCATTCCTCCCCCACAAAGGAGTTCACTTTTCCCCTTGTGCTGATGACCAAACAGTGGGGACTGCAGCCAGGGGAAAAAAGATGTCCTGATCGCTTCACTTTTGTTATTGTTGGATCCAATGTTTATATTTTCCTCCAGGCAAACTTCCTTAATCCTTGAGTTAAGAAGCTGAACTCAAGCTGTGGCCAGCACTCTTACCTTGCTTTGTTGGCACTCTGACTTCAGCCCCTGTGACTGTGGGCTAGGCTGCTACATGTTTTCTGTCCCTTTCTCCCCAACTTATAAGACCAGGGTTTAGGCCTGCCTGAGGAAAGTCGCTGCAGATCCTAGGCACTGTAGACAGATTGCTGCAGGCACTCTTTATTTTGTCCCAGGGAAGACTTAACCCACCCACCCCCACCCCCGTTCCAGACTGTTGGGTTTCAGCCTGTTAGTTTTATGGGTGTGTGTACAGAAAGCTTGTTTATCCAGTAAAAATGGGGGCAGGAGGTTGACAGAGAGAAAGCCTCTCTGATATTTTTTAATGATGATTTCTGCTTCTATGAAACCATGTGAAATGTTGCTCAGGACTTTTGTCACAAACAAGGACAGGGACTCAAGTTCAGGCAATGAGGTTGTCCTGTGAAATAATCCGTCACTGCAGTCTTTTGAATCTAGCAGTGGCCCCTTAAAAAATAAAAAGGCGATACCCAAAAGAAGCAAGAAAAGTTGGGTTTTGATATTCCTGACTTTAGTGCGCAAGTGAGAGAAAAGCAGCAGCAAGTATTTGAAGTGTGACAAGGTGGGGGAAGAATAAAAGAGAAGCTTATGTTTGTTTGTTTGTTTAAAAAATCTGTATTCAGGTCCTCCTCCATCTTTCC
Source organism: Gekko japonicus (assembly GCF_001447785.1). NCBI lineage: Eukaryota > Metazoa > Chordata > Lepidosauria > Squamata > Gekkonidae > Gekko > Gekko japonicus. Next base: position 1,433,044 of record NW_015174272.1, on the reverse strand, counting down.
AAAGCCAAACCCAGGGAATGGCAGAATTCAGCCCAGGAAACTGTTTCCTGCTGGTGCTCACACCCTCTGCTGCAATGGTGAAGAATGCAAGTTGCACTTGGAAAAAATATTTGTTTTTCTTTGGAGCTGCTTTCCCCTGGATGGTTTGTAACTGCTACAACGACCAAGGTGCAGAAGTGGCACACATCTCATGTCAGCACTGATAGACCAGGGCTTTTTTAACTGACATTTTTCTCAGCAAAACCATCCCAGCTGGAAAAGGATCAGGACTTCACTTCTGGGCATTTTACCAGAAAAGTGACAATTGAAATGCACAAACTCCATTTACAACCAACACAAGGCATACTTTGTACATTGGTAGTCATACTGTGGTGCAAACTGTTGAGAGAGAAGCAGCCCTCAGATCTTTCTGTAATTTGGTTGGTGGCCACTGTTTTAGACCTAGTGTGCTGCAGGACACGTCGGGTATAAAAGTGTCACTCCAGAGCACGTTCTGCAACCCTCTGTCTTGGTCTGCTTTTGCCTCGTGAGCAAGTGCTGGTGATCTGGTCTGGCGGTGGTAGAGCCATGTGGGCAGTCTTCCTTGCCTCCTGTCCAGGATCACCAGAC
>NW_015174272.1:1407713-1432408 GCF_001447785.1 Gekko japonicus | reverse complement strand
GCCACTCACATGCGGCTCAAGAGCTGTGTGCCAGAAGAGTTCTATTGGTCTCCACTGGGGAGAAAGGAATGCAAATAAACACAAGTTTCTATCAGAAAATCGAACAGTAGGCTACTTAGGACAGTCATGGGTGATCTTAGCCAGAGGGCAAGCAAGGCAGCTGCCCCAGCCCCCCGAACTGCCCTGGCCTTCTGCCCTAGGCAAGGATGGCAATAGGTTCACAGCACCAGCAGCAATGCCAGCCACTCACTACCATGGAGCAGTAGCAAGGGGGCCAGTGGGTCTCCCCCAGCTTATTGGGCACCCATGAGCTGGGTAGTGGGGGGGGGGGTGTCACCGCTTACTCCCCCAGGGGTTCTGGGGCTCCTCTCTGAATTTTGCCCAGGGCCCCACGTCTTCTTTAGAGTGGCACTGTGTACGGACCATGGGAGACAGACTGCCCTAATTCCCACCCTCTGCCTTGCTGAATCCCACTTCCCTCCCAAGCCAAACCCTCCAGCATCCTGAATCGCAAAGAAAAGCAGGCAAAATCCACATTCTATAAACGGCAAACGCTTGTTGTTTCAAACTGCTTACAAGTTGTCAGGGAAATAAGTGCTCTCTACAAAAGAACAGTAACAAAGCCGGTGCTGCTGCCAACTTACCAGCGACAGCAGGGGGACAAACCCCCCCCCCCCGGGGTTTCCTCTGCCTGCCCCTGAAACTGCCTGAGCCAGGGAGGGGAAGAGCCCTTTCCCTTGGCTCTGGGCAGGCCAAAGCGTATGACAGAGAGTGTCAAACAATGGTGGTGGTGGTGTGCAGTATTTACAGGCTGATTTCTGATAGGCGTACGTGCTTTGAGGGACAATGGGGGGTCTTAGCCACTGCCCAGTGAAGTGTTCAAGGTGCTGGTGGGGGGGGGCAGGGGGGAACAACTGGGGATTGCATTCAGGGCTTGGGGCTTGTGCATGAGACAAAGCAGGAAATGGGGGGAGGGGGGGCTCTAATCCTGCACCTTTTCCCTCAAGACAGAGTCCAAACACGGGGGGGGGGGCATCCCTGTCAGGCTGTCGTACGTGGCACTTCCCCCTCTAAAATGGGCCGGAAACGGAAGATCGAGGCCTCATGCAATTAGCAAAGAAGTTTGTAGGTAGGGGTGAGAATAAAAAATAGAACTTCTGGCATTGTGGCTTTACAAGCTTGGTGGTTCCGCCTCACAAGTCGAGGAGAAGCGGCTGTGCACTGCGCAGAGAGGAAGGAAGGGACCGGGATCCAGCCCTCACTTTGTGGCCATGAGAGCTCCTGTGCCCATCACAAGCTTTTCACTCTCTCGGGACAAACGACATTTGACCCCTTTCAACTTTTTTAACTTATACAAAAAAACGGCTCCAGAGGGCTACAGTTTTTCCAGACAGAGCAGCAAATGCAGAAGGAATGCTTTGTCCTGTGCCAGTGGGCATTTTCTGCTCAAAATAGCCCCCTTTCTTCCATAGGTCTGGAATCCCCCTGGGGAAAAGCAGTTTGTGAGGGGTTTTGAGTGCAGAGGAATGGCTTGGAAAGGGTTGTGGCTGCTTTCCCCAAATCTCGTTTAAAAGAATCGGTCATTTCTGACATGTGTAGTTTGCCCCTCCGCTTCCTGAGAATTAGTAAGACACTTCCTCTTCATGGAAGCCAAAGTGGAGACAGCAGTCAAAGAGGGACTTTGGGCCACTCTTTGCACACTGTCGCATTGTCTCTAGGTCTGCATTCACAGGAGAGATGTAAGACGACAGATGTAGCAGCATCAAGATATTCCACACATACACAAACACACACACACACCCATGTCAGAAGGCTATCTTAAGGTGGCAGGAGCCCCCATGGGGAACTCTCTTACCGTGGTGACTAGAGTGAATGCTCTGATATGCCCCAGATAAGGAGCACAGTGGTGACTACTTGGATGTGCACACCAAAGCCTGCAGTGAGGACTGCAGAATATTCCTGGACTGTACTAGCCCCTTGGCCAGATTCTGCTAAGTACAGGGTAGAAACCGTTTAAATAATACTCCAGGCTACATGTGATGTGAGTTGATGCTATGGCAGAATGTTCTTCCCATTTTTAAAACCCTTTACGTTCTCTGCATCCACAAACTAGACATCAGGGAGAAGAGTTCAGCTGTAGCCTAGGCTTCTCCCTGATGTGCTAGCTTTCTAAGTGCAGGGAACACCCCCCCCCCCACGGGGAAGTATTTAAGAATGTGTTCGCTCCTGCCTGCAGTGGTACAGAGCAGGGACAATTTTACCACCTCAATAGGCATTCCAGAAGGTGACAAGCCACTATTCCACGTCTTTTTCCTGTAATGCACTTGTGCAGATATTCCCCATTATCACAAAATCCCCACACATTGACTCAGTTATTCCTCTGAATGGACTTAAAGTTCGCAGCAGAGTCCAGGGCGGATACTCTGGAGCCCTAAGTGTACCATGCTGTGCTGCAACCATGAATGCAGATGTGGGGGCAATACTTGTGTGTCCAAAAAACCTGCATCCAACCAGCCTGGAGCAAACTACAGACTGACGCCAATACACCTCAGTCTAATAGACAACCCTGCTCTTCCTGGCGTTAGAAAAGAGAACCCAAACTCCTGGGGCCCTTTTCTCTCACGCACAGACACACACACTGCCTGTCTCGTGGGGTACTGTATGCAGCTCCTGCCTCCCAGTAAATGGAATTGGGATGTGAAGCCGCCAATGTAATTTACCCTGCAAGGACGTTATCATGGCCCTCGTAACCCAAAGCATAGGTGGGTGAGCAGATCCACCCAACCTGTGTATAGGAATCAGGCAGCTGTGGTTGTGTCTGGGGTTCCATAGATAGCACCTGTATATATTGGGGCAGAACCTGTATACTGGGGGGGGGGGCTCGGCTAGGTGGGGAAAGACAGAAAGGCTTGATACCAGGCGAGAGGGACCAATCAGCTCAGTCCGAGAGGAGGCAGCCTGGTCCCACGTCGATGGCTGCCTGGGCCCAGGAGTGGGGGGAGGTGGCTGGCCCAGTGGGGTCTCAGTAGCTGTCCTTGGCCCAGGGCCGGTTGCGCTGCCAGTTCCTCTCGTTGTGGTTGTGCTCAGAGTCGCGCTCCAGAAGGCGGTCTTGTGAGTCATGGCCATTGGTGCTGTGGAGGCCACTGTTGTGATTGCGATGTGGCTGGTACAGGTCAGTGTAGGCATCCGAATACTCGTCCTCCAAGTGCCGGGAGCTTCGCTGTGATGACACTGTCCAAGTCTTGCGGGAGGCATCACTGGCTTCATCTGACTGCATCAAGCTGTCATGCTCCACCGGGGAGGGCTCATTACCACGCTCGCCCTGTGGGGCCTGGCTCTGACCATCGAGAAGAGGCACAAAACACAGAACTGGTCACAGAAAGCTCCACGCAACATAGCACCCTAATAAACTAATAATTATCGTATGGCAGTGTGTGCAGAGTAGCCAGGAGATCCTAAGATTGTCTGGCAGCCAGCAGTTCTAGCTGTTTAGTGTTATGCACCACTAGGTGGCGAGCTAGACTTGTGTAACAACAGAACTGAACACTTTCAGAGTTCGGTGCATCACCTATTATAACTGCCCTGTAAGCCAGGGCAGCTTTATGCCCCACATATTGCAGATGAGTGGGGGAAGGGGGCGGAGAGAGGATGGCTTGCCGAAGGTCATTTAATGAGTTTGGGGTGGAGGTGAGATTTGAACGGAGGGCCTCCTGGCTCCACTCTTTTCACCCCTGTCAGCTCATCAGGCTATACCCAGATCTTTGCAGATGTTTACGATGGGAAGCACAACACACTGGATAACTCGCCAAGAGGCTGAACAGGCAAAAAGGCTGTGTGTAGACCAATGAGATTTCATGGGCAGCAGACACCCAAGTCCAGATGTCCCAAGGAGGTCTGTTACCTTCTGGCCCTGCTTGTGAGCTTCCCAGAAATATCTGGTTGGTCACTGACGGACAGGACAGACCTGTACTCTGACCCAACAAGACATTCTTTAAGGGTTGTTGTTGGGGGTTTTTTTTTGGGGGGGGGGAGGTTGTACCTGTAGGCCTGGAATGGCAGTAGAAGGTGTCAGGAGGTTCTGGCTGCCAAGAGTGTGCAAAGGGTGGTGGGTTGCTCGCCAGTACACCTCCAGGTACTCAGCCAGGTGTTCACAGGCATCTTCCAACTGGTTTTCATCCAGGATCACATCAAAGAGTTCCTGGAGGCAGGAAGGGAACAAAGCACAGGATGAAAAATAGAGAACAGGTCCTCAGAACAGCAACACCAACAGAGGTCAAATAGTGGACACCCCACAACTTGAGGCATAGGGGGTCATCATGTTAGGGAAGAAGAAGGAGGGAGGAGGAGGTGATTGGATTTATACCCCGCCCTTCACGACCCAAAGGAGTCTCAGAGCAGTTTACAATCTCCTTCCCTTCTTCTCCCCACAACAGACACCCTGTGAGGTAGGTGGGGCTGAGAAAGCGCTAAGAGAACTGCGAATGACCCAAGGTCACCCAGCTGGCTGCATGTGGAGGAGTGGGGGTGGGCAATCAAACCCAGTTCTCCGGATTAGCATCTGCCACTCTTAACCACTGCACTACACCACACCAAAGTGGTGTAGAGACCACCAAAGTGGTGTGTCGTGAAGTTTACCCGTGCTACAAAAAAAGACACCATAAGTTATAAAACGTAAAGGTTCCCAATTATTTTTCAGACTGTAATGTGAGGCAAAGGAAGTGCATATTTTTAAAAGAGGCACAGGGGGCCAGTCCTTCAGAGGCTCAAACCCCGCCAGTCTGTCCTGGAAGGAAGCCCTGCTCCTTCGCTCCAAGTGTCTAAGGACAGGCTGCTATTGCTCAGGGAAGAGGGGGAAAAGCACTCTGCACATGGTCGAATGGTACTTTTTATTACGAAGCAGGATGACCAGAGGGGTCTGCCCATTTCAGCTGCCCTTGGCAGCCGGCCCCTGAGGGCAGGGCAGAGGAGGCTCCGGCTGGCGGCCTCACCCTGAGCTCCAGGGGCACTCCAGGGCACTTCCAAAGCCCAGCAGGACTGTGGGGATTGCTCCAAAGGGAGCAGGAGGAGAGAGAAGCGGCTCGTGCTGAGTCCTCAGGGCTGGTTTCCAATGCTTTTGAAGTCTGACCTTTTCCACATTCAGTGCAAGCTCTGGGAGACAACTCTGTTCTTCTCCGGGCCTGAGAGAATGGTGAAGGAGCTCACCAGAATTTTTAAAAAACACATCCTAGCCAGAAGTAGGTTGGCAAGCACCTTTGCCCCCCCCCCCAAATAATACTTCATATCCGTTTCACTGAAGGAAGACGTAGCCACCGATGGGAGTTCGTGGTACCTGCCAGAGGTTGCCGCTATTTAAACACTGAAAGCGGTGTGAGGAAGAAGGGTGCTGGACAGAGAGAAGCCCAACGGAGGGTGGTGGTGTGAAGTCCACCAGAGGCCGGCACGGTGGGCTGGAAAGAGAAGGGCTCGAGTCCCTTGGGGGAGGGGAGGCTCACTGGTGCAGGGGTGGAGTGGGAGGGAGGGAGGGAGGGATGGGTCCCCTTTCAAAACTCACCGGAGGGCACTGCACAAGCTTGTCGGCAGCCATCATCTGGACACTGAGGTGTTTCACTTGTGATTTCCCTCTGGACTTGATCAGGCGCTGCAGCACCTTCCATTGGGGGGGGAAGGGGGGAGATATACGCAGAGTCAGAAGGGACCCAGCAGACTATCTAGAGCTAGCTTAGAGTGGACAGCAAACCAGGAAGCTCCTCTCCGTTATCCACCCTCCCCGTCTGCCCCACTCTGAAGCCACAGTCTCACTTCGCTCCAGGGCAGCACTGGCTTCCTCTACAGAAGGGTGGAAACTCCTGGGAGCCACAAGGAAGGCAGAAACTACTGGGAGCCAAAGCTGGAGGTGAGTGGCTTATGTCTGTGTTTCTTGCTGTAGAGGGCGGGGGCTGGGGAGCAATACTCCCTCTAAGCTGTGGAGACTTGTGAGCAAAAATTCTACTTTGTGAGTTAACTGGCATTAAAGTTGTGAGCGAGCAATTTGGCTACTGTATAAATTAGTCTGCTCTAGAACCATCCTTTCTGAGCAAAGACAAAAGTGTAAGCCAGAGGCTAAAAAGCTGTGAGCTAGCTCACACTAAGTCAGCTTAGAGGGAACACTGGAGAGCCCCGTGCCACAACTCTCTCCCCTGAAGACCAGGAGGCTGGGTGGGTTAGGAGGGACCTCTCAGTGGAATGACAAGCACCAGGTCACAAACCTTTACATCAACCCTCTCCATTCCACCACCCCCTTTCACTTCACATGTCCTGCCTGTGGAGTGACATGTCTGGAGCCCTGCACATCGTAGCAGAAAGCAGAGGAAGGAGATAAAGCTCTGATTCAATAGTAACGGGTCACTGGGTTGCAGCCTGGCAACCCTTCAAGGAACCAAACTTTGCGCTTCGGGGGATATTTTTTTTAATTAAAAAAATATTTTTAATATCATGCCATTCCCCATAGTAAATACTTGTTTCCCCTGTTCTTTCAGCAAACAGGTGAAAATCTAAGCAGAGATCAACTTCAGGACTCAGCCAGATGAGGCAAAGATCACACTTTCATAAGATAAAAATTGCAGGCCTATGCCACCTCTATTGGCCCTGGGAGTGGGCTATGCAGGGCAAGGAATCGGTTCCCCTGTTCTTTTATTAGCATTTTAAAAAAGACAATACATGTTTGTTAACACCACCATTCCTCCCCCCCCTTTAAAATGCTAACATCAAAGCAGGGAGCCCAGTTTTGAATAGCAAAACAAATGTATTTATTGAATTACTTCCTCACAGAGTACAGAATCTGAAGAGGATGCAATAACGTAGAGATTTCTAAGTGGAGATAGTGGAGATTGAAGAGTTAAATATCCTTTCCCTTACCCACAGAGCCCTGAGTCGACGTAACGCAGCAAGAGCCTGCAAACTGCACATTAGCATTAGTAGAACATCTCTTCTGATCAAGCGGCTGGCATCACCCTGACTCTGTACTGGAAGGAACTAATACCCCGGCCCACCACTAGAGGGCAGTACAGCATACAATAGGGGCACAGGCATCTATAGATTTAAGAAGAAGAGTCGACATGGCTCCCATCTGCAGATATGTAAATCTGCATATCGGGCTCACACTGACACTAGACTTTTCTGCAAACTTGGGGGACCCCCTAGGTCTGCAGAAAACTCTGAAATCTTTTAAATAATACATTGGTGGGTTTAAATCCCCCTCCCCAAATAAAAATGTGTTGTCTGCGCATGTGCAGACAATGCAACTACCTACCTCCTCCTCAGTGGCAGTGATGGCAGCCAGGATCTAATGCAAGCCTGGCAATGGTGGCAGTGAGCTGTGCCAGACCCAGCAGCAGCGGTGCTGATGGGTGGAAGAAGAAGCCAGGCTCAGAGGTGAGAGCAGCAGCCCCAATGGGGGGGGGGGAGCCACAGTGGGCCCAACAGCAGCAGCTGCTGCAGTGATGGGGGGAGAGAAGCCACACCAGCCCAGCAGCAGAGGCTAAAAGCTGTGACGGGGGAGAGGAGATGGGGAAGAGAAGCTGCGGCAGGGAAAAGCTGGGATAGCTGTGCTGGGGTTGCTGGCGAGGGGGGGGGTGTCTTGGTGGCCCTGGCTACGACAGCAGGCCTGGGTAGTGGAGGCTGAGAGACTGAGAGGGCCTGGTGAGGGTTGTGGTAATGGGTGGGAAGGGAGTCCCAGCAGCTCCAGCATCAGCAGTGGCAATGCGGGGGGAGAAGTTGCAGCAGGCTGAAGCCTGGAGCTGGGCTGGGCCTATCAAAGTTGTTGCTGATGGGGGGGGGGGACAAAAGCTGTGGTGACCCTGAGGATGCATCAGCGATGGTGTAATTAAGACAGGGAGAGGGATTCCCCTTCGCGAGTATCGCGGGTCCCCACTTGTTCAAACCTAATCATGATTCAAATGTCATGAGAGGAAAACTGCCCCTAGGTAGGCCGTCTCTTCCCCAGCTCACCTTTGGGGAGGAGACCTTGACGTAGACAATTATAGGGGCCAGCGAGGTTTTGGCCAGCTGTGCTGGGTGGTTGATGGTGTCGGCATCTAACACAACCAACTGCAGTGACTTGGCCAGTTCAAAAATCCGCTCTATCTCACTCTGGACTTCAGCTGGGAAGGAAACAGAAGGGATGTGAGTGGGATGCCCCTTCTGCTGTGCCAAAGAGAAAAAGAAGCAGCGCTCTCTCTGCCCCCATCACCTTCAAAGCCGCAGACCTGCACTCTCCCTTCCCACTTTCTCACCCACTCATTGCTTCTCACCACTATTCAAATGGTGGGCTTGACTGCAGACCGGAGGTGAGGTGGTGAGCAAATCAGTTGCATGAAGAAACCGGAATTTCTTAGCATCTCAGAAGAGAGATTTGGGCAAAGGAGGACACGAGAGAGGGAGAGTTTGGAAGGATGCAAAAGAGACTGGGAACAATCGGATGGGGGACCAAAGGGAATGTTTAGAGAGCAAGAGTAGGAGGAGAACGGTTGGCTGGGATTTCAAGGCTGTCAGCAGACAAACAACAGCTTCTAAGAAAAGTGAACACTGATTGGAGCCCGTTTTGCTTCCCACGGCATCTACACAGGCTCCTGGCATCTCTGGTCAGACAGGTTTTGCATGTGTCTGTATCTACTGAAAAGTGAGAGGAGGTTACAAACGTACTATGAGCAGTGAGTCCTCGTTCAAACTGCTCTCCACTCTGCAAAAACCCGTCTGTTGCAACCCTGAACTGGAGACAAGTCATTTTTGTCAATATCAAGTATTTGCATACAACCTTTCCTTCTGAGCTAGTATAGGCTGAGCTACAAACCAAGTAGACCTTGGCTGAATTTGGCTGAAACCTCACCTCTGCCATCAGCTCACTAGGTGGTCTCTGACAACCCACAATCTCTCAACCTCATCTCCCGTATTGATAATACCAGGATAATAATATAATAAGCCACCGACCTTACAGAGTTGCTGAACTATGCATGGCCAAAGGGACTCAAATCTTCACTGAGCCACAAGCCACAGGGTGGACCTTGGGCACTCAGGCACTCAGCCTAACCTACTTGAAGCCCTGGCGGAAGGATAAAGTGTAGAAGGAGAGAACTGTATGTGCCACCCTGATCTCCTTGGAGGAAGTGGCCGGGGGGGGGGGAGATAAAACTGAGATGGACAGACAGCGGCTTCATTGTATGTGGGGGAGGTACTTCTGAAAACACTGCAACCCCCCCCCAGGACATATAAAAGGTATATAAATAAATCTTATTTGTTGGTCACTGCAGGAGGCGAGGAAACTTGAGATGATAGGTGCTTTCAAGGAGACTGACAAAGCAAGTGATCCAGTTCGACTATGAAATGTCAATGCAAGGTGACCAAAGATTTCCTATTCCGATCAATGTGCTCCTCACAGGGTGACCCACATGACATTCCTCTGTGCAGAGAGGGGTATTTTTTGGTGAGCATGGGAGGGGGCATTAAAATATTCCCACTCTGAAAGGGTACAGCCCAACAGGAGCCATGCCACGCAAGTCCCCTGATTGGATACTTTGGCTGTTCAAAATTAGCAAAATTATATTTATCCATATTTTCCGGGGAGGTAGAATAGTGAGTCTGAACAAATTCCAGTGCTACCTCCAGTTACAAAAACGTGTTAAAAAGTGAGCCTCAGTGGGAAGGGAAATCCAACCGCAAATACTGTGTTCAAAATTCTAATGGGCGTAAATGGATTTGTAAAAATATTATGCATAGAGGCATTATTGTATATGACATAACCGTTTTAAAAACTGAAATCGCTAGGTCAGTTAATAAGAAGCGAGAGTGAGCACTACGCATTAGGGACCAGTTTTTCAAGTCTGTATTTAACTGGAGAAATAAAATAATGTTATTGCGTTAGAGAAGCCGGGGCCTGCAAGAACTTGTGGGGTGAGTGCACCGCAGATAACCAGAAATTCCCCCTATGCCCTTTGGTGCACAGGAGGGAATAGTGCTAACCTTTGAGAGTGAACAAACAGCTTCCGGATCACGTGGCTAGCCCTGAACTGCAGAAGTCTACCAATATAACACGATTGCCCTGTTCCAGCACTGATGACTGGGAAGGAAGCTGATCAATGAGCCCCTAACCTGAGCAAAACAGCAGGCGAGGTCAGGGAATATTTTTACCTCCCCCTCCCTATCTGGTATCAAAGCATTCTGGGTAGGAACTGGGGTTGGCCATGCATCCCAGACCCTGACTTCATTCCCTCTTCCAGGATACTGGGGTGGATCCTACCCCTGTCCTGTTGAGTAAAGTCTGAAGCCTTCCTCCAGCCTAAGGAGACTTCCTCCTGCTTAAGTGGTTCTTCCACTGGAGGAACAGCCACTTAAGTTGGAGGAAGGCACCTTAAGCCAGAGGAAAGCTCCTTGGATGTACCCCACCATAAGGCTGTTAGGGGCTCTGCTCCCTTCATACATTAAGGAATCCTTGGGGGGGGGGCGCAATCAGTTAAGCTTCGAGGGCACCCTTCTCCTTCAATGGTCTGATCCTTCCATCAGGTCCCTTTTAGCTTCAAAGTGATCATAGCTCTTAAAAATGTTACATCCTGGAACAGAGTGGGGAGGGGAATTAGGGTCAGGGTATGGGTGCCTACTAGCGGCCATCTTTTGACCCTAATCTCCCTCAGATACTGTTAGCAGCTCAACAGGAAGATTCGCCTCCCCCCTCTTGCTTTCCACCCCTGTCTTTTTCCCTTCACTCCTCAACTGCACTCAACTGCACTTAATGTGCTCGGTACTTTTTGAGCCAGGGAAAGGAGTACTCAAACTAATATTTTTGGCAAAGCTAGAGAGTTGCCCCCCAACCTGAGCATGAAGGAACCTCTCCCTTCTCTGTGGATGACCCCATTTCACCGTCTGGCTGTCAGACACATCAAGGACTATCCACACACAGAAAAGGCTATAAGACTTGAATGTGGCAAACTTGTGGACATCTGATTGATTTGCCCACTAACATCCTGGCTTGTCAATAATTCACCAGACTAAAAGGGGGCAACCTCAAGCCCAAGACACCTGTCTTCGGGAATTCAACAACAGCTGCTAAATTCACACAACCTGTGATGCTGGATGGGTGTGTGTGTGTGGAAATGGCATGACTCCCACGTCAACCTGCTTGCCTGCCAGCTCCCGTCACCGTTTCAAGCCCTGTTGGGACTCACCAATGGTGGAGCGCGCGGTAGAACGCTCGATGATGGCCCGCTTGCCCGGGTTGTTGAGCACGGAGCGCTTGGCCAGGGAGAGGTCAGCCGTGACACGTGTAATTGAGATCCTGAAAGAGACCGACGGGCAGTAAACAAGTCAGAAAGAATGTGGGAATGGGAAAGGCACCCTTCAGAGGTAGAGAGCCTTTGTTGTTGTTGTTCAGTCGCACAGTCGAGTCCGACTCTTTGCGACCCCATGGACAAGATCACGCCAGGCCCTCCTGTCTTCCGCCGTCCTCTGAAGTTTGCTCAACTTCATGTCCGTTGCATCTATGACACTGTCTAACCATCTCATCCTTTGCCGTCCCCATCTTCTTTGACCTTCAATCTTTCCCAGCATCAGGGTCTTCTCCAGTGAGTGCTCCCTTCTCATTTGGTGGCCAAAGTATTTGAGCTTCAGTTTCATTATCTGGCCTTCCAGGGAACAGTCAGGGTTGAGCAGAGAGCCTTACCTGCCATCAAATCTGTGCTTGAGGAAATCAAAGAGAGCCTTCTGCATCATGTCGGTCACCTGCAATCAAACCCAAAGGAATGGGGGAGGTTGGTCAGAAGAGCTGCTGCCACAAATGGAGCTGGGGGTCAGTAGTGGGTTCAGTTCCTTCCCTTCCTGGATCCCCCATACCTCATATCCTTTCAGTGAGGGTCCCACCAGCACCACTGGTCTCATGGAGGGCACGACGTCATAAGGGGGAATGTGCTCTGTCTAGAAAAGGGAGAGCGTCAAAAAATGGCTGCTCCCTCACTTTGTAGCCCAGACAGCAGAAGCCAAGGATCTGGCAGTCACAAGGTCTGCGCTAATTCTCTGCCGCCGCCACAAACAAACATAATTCAGACCCAATAAACATAGCCCTCAGTCCTTCAGAACCCCTTCCATCGCTTGTTTTTGCCACAATCATACACCATTAGGTTAACAAGACACGGGGACACAGTGTATCAGGATACAAAAACAAATAATACTACTGTGTTAAGTAAACTGAATGGATGAGAAAGTAACTGTAACCAACAATATAATACTACAATAGAGAAATAACATACGTTGCGAAAACATCTGTAACTTTCAGTGTATATAGACAATTACATGAAAATTGTATACATAATTCTTAAACCCATCACAGTTCTTACATACACTGCACTATGTCAAAGGGCCTGATTACAATTGTAAACTTGAATGGTACAAACAGCTCCACAACATGAATATAAGCTATAAGAAGCTCTACCATCCCAGGCGAGTTTGAAGCACTCCATGAAATTGCTGAGCGGTCGGGTTAGAATGGATAAAAGGAAGTACTTTTTCACCCAAAGAGTGATTAACACTTGGAATTCACTGCCACAGGAAGTGGTGGCGGCTACAAGCATGGACGGCTTCAAAAGGGAATTAGATAAGCATATGGAACAGAGGTCCATCAGTGGCTTTTAGCCACAAGGTATAGATAGGGGCTCTGGGGCAAGTGATGCTCTGTCATCTTGGTGCTTGGAGGGGGGGGTCAACAGTGGGAGGGCTTCTAATGTCCTGGCCCCACTGGTGGACCTCCTGATGGCACTGGTACTTCTGGCCACTGTGTGATACTGAGTGTTGGACTGGATGGGCCTTTGGCCTGATCCAACATTGGCATCTCTTATGAACCAGCTGGGCCCCTCGTCGGATTTTGGAATGGTGTTCAATTAATTACATTTGCTCCAGATAACAGGCTGTTTAACATCACAGTCTCATCTGATGAAGTATGGAAATTGAGATATTTACCTGGGAATTCTGTCGGGAGACTGTAAAGAGAGATTGTGACTCTCAAGGCCATCATTGCAGAGACTGTGAATTTAAGGACTATTATCGTTATTGGCAGCATTTGAAGATTCATCTTAGACTGTCTGTCTGCCTTTTACAGCTTATATTCACATTGTGTAGCTGCTTGTACCTTTCAGGTTTTACAGTTGTAACCATGTCCTTCGACATGGTGTGGTGGTGTACGTAAGAACTGTGATGTGTTTAAGAATTGTGTATACAATTTCCACATAATTGTCTATATACAATGACAGTTACAGAGGTGTTCGCAAGGTATGCTGCTTCTTTATTGTAGTATTATAATGTTGGTTACAGTTGCAACTTGCTATCATCCTACACCATGACAGCAGGATGCCAGCTCCTTATAAGGCGAAGGATGCCCCCACCCACGCTGCATGTTTCTGTCACCCCCCAACTTTAAGTCCTGCTGACCAGTCATTCCCAGCCAAGGCAGCTGCCTCTCTCCCTCAGAAGCTTTGCTCCAGCTTTGTTTGACAGCGCGGGTCACCCTGCTTTTCCCTTTGGGAGATGGGCTGGAACAAGACAGCACCCAAAAGAAAGTTCTTACCTGTTTTTGCTTCTGTTTGGCTTTTGGCAAGAGAAAGAAAACATGGAGTTGTCAACCGTAAAGAATCAACAAGCAGCAGGGAAGTGTAAGGCTCTGGAGTATATAATTCTTTGCTCCCTTAGAACTGCAGTGGATTGGATTCTCAGGGCTGGATTCTGATTTCAGACTCTTCTCTAGCCTCATTCACCCAGTGTGTATCCAGCATCACCTACCATCTATCAGGGGCCTTTTGCACAATCTGCCATCTACCAGAATGCATCTAGCAAATAGCTCCTTACCTCTCTCTAAGGGGTATGTACAAAGAGTTGACAGAGAACTTTTTTCTCCCTCTCCCCAAATACTAGAACCCAAGGGCATTCAAAGAAGCAGATGGGCAGTAGATTCAGGATGGGCAAAAAGAAATACGTCTTTACACAAGAATTAAAATGTGAAATTCTTGTGGATGTGGTGATGGCCACAAGCATAGGCAGCTTTCAAAGGGGATTAGACAGATTCATGGCAGATCAGTGGCTACTAGCTATGGTGACTAAATGGAACCTCCATGTTCAGAGGCAGTCAGCCTCTGAACCCCAGTGCCAGGAGGCAACATCAGAGGAAGACTTCAGCCTCTATGCCCTGTTGTTGGATCTCCAGAGGAACTGGCTGGCCACTGGGTGAGACAGGACGCTGGACTAGATGGATCACTATACTGATCCAGCAGGGCTCTCCTTATGTTCTCTCCATTGGGGCTAGTTAATTAGCTTCCTTTCCAACTATCAGTACTAGGTGGGCAAATTCATTATAGCACTAAACTTTTGCAGTTCAGAGTTGGCTAGGTGAGTAGGAAGTTACTCATTCAGTCCTAAAAATTAGCATTCACAACAACAATTTCAGACCCCTTTCACCTGGAAGCATGCTAAGAACCCAACAGGCACTTTTTCTTTATTTATTTTAAAGCACCATCATGGCTATCATAAGGACTAGAAACTTGCTCCTTTTTCCAAACCCCCCCAAATAATAAAAGCTCGGATTTTCTAGAAACTGATCCTGCACCCACATTTTTACTCTCAAGGAATTGCAACATGCACAGAGTCCTATTTATGCCCTTACCTAGAGATGGGGGAGGGGATCGCCGGTTGCTGATGGCAGGATTGCCAGATTGCCTACTTGGGTAGAAGAAAAGAGAGAAATTTAGAAGGAAGTGGGGGGGAGAAAGAGAGATAAAAGTACTCAGGGCTTGGATGTGTGTTTGTTCCTGGTAAAAAAAGCAAAGCTTGGAAAGTTCAGCAGCCATTTACAAAAAGCATCCTCTCTCCGCTTCCAGTAAAGTTACAAAACAAGGTAACTGAGAACATACAGGTGTGTAAACTCACTTCCTTTTCTAGGCTTCTTGAATAAGGAACTGGGAATTGACTTCAACCTCACTAAAGATCAACATCGAAATCACACATGCAGTGTAAAGTGCGTAATCATGTCTGTAATTAAGCCCATCAGCCAAGGCAGAAGCCCAGTGCAAGCCCTTCCAAAACTAATTTTCTATTTTCCACACATCAGAATTCTGGTGCAGTGCACTTAGAAGTCTATTTCTCTTCTTCATAGGTGCAATGCCAACTTGTTAGAACTTACTCACCAAGGCATGCAATGATGGCCGCTCACTTAGATGCCTTCAAAAGGAAACAGGCAGATTCATGCCGCCCTGAGCCCGCTTTGCGGGGAGGGCGGGGTATAAATCTGATAATAAATAAATAAATAAATGCAGGAAAGGTCCATCAACAGCTATTAGCCACAATGGCTAAAATGGAGTCTCCCTAAAGGTAAAGGTTCCCTTGCTCGAAAGCCAGTTGAATCCGACTCTATGGTTGCGGTGCTCATCTCCGTTTCAAAGCCGAAGAGCCAGCGCTATCCGAAGACGTTTCCGTGGTCATGTGGCCGGCATGACTAAACACCAAGGCGCACGGAACACTGCTCCCTATTCAGAGGCTAACAACCTCTGGAATACCAGTGGCCAGGACCCAACGACAAGGGCAGCTTTGGCTCCTGCAATCCCGCTTGTGGACCTTTGGGGGCAACTGGATGTTCATTGTGGGAAACAAGATGCTAGACTAGATGGACTTGGGTTCTGATCCAGCAAGCCTCTGACTGTACCAGCAGCAGGAGAAGGGCTTGAAAGAGCTGTGAGGGGCACATGTGGATCTGGACCAAGGGCTTGCTTGTGCAGGGGTCGCCTAAGACAAATGCTGGCTTTCCAACCATTAATTTTTGTAGATGCCAACCTTAAAATTTGTATCAATGTCACTGGAACATGCCAATTAAACATATGCACATTTATTTCTACAGTGGAATGAGCTGGCTAAGGAAACTCTTTAGATGAGGGGGTGGCAACCCAGTTTCATCCCTCATTTTATAACCACCACCCCCCTCCCTAAAGTAATGTTCCTTCTCCCACCACTGTCCTCACTCACCTGGCCTTCTGTTCCTGTTTCAGCCGAATAGCCTCCAGCCGCTGTGGGCTGGGGATGAAGGCGATGTCTCCCCCCTCCTTTACTAGCCGCCCGATCCACCATTCATTGTTGTACTTCTGAAGAGACAACACAGGAGATGGTCAGAGACTGGATCCCCCGCTAGCCTTTATGCACGTAACTGTGGGGCAGAGCAGCTCAACAGCCCACCCTTGCAAAGCAGTCTCTCTCTGCCGAGTAATCTAGATTGGGATGGATATTTCATTTTCTTTGATTGATGTAGAGCCCACTTTGTCCCAAACATTCAGGGCCAGTAACACATATACACACTGCAAAACTCCTGGTTTACAGTCATTACACCTTCTTGCTCTATCCCACACTATTCCTGCGTAATTCCTACTCCTGTTCAGGGTTTCCAAGAGCTACCAAAGGACCCTAATTCCCCTTTTCACTTTCCCCCACTTTTCACATTCAGAAGAGCACATACAAAATGCTTGATCCGAGAGCAGCTTTGCTTCTACAGCCCCGGTCACACGGGGGTGGGGGGGAGAAGCACGGCCAAAACGCGGCTTTTCTGAGCTGCAGCGAAATAGACGCGCGGCTGCGGGATCAGACAGATCCCCTGAGCTGCCGCGCAGTTGCTCCCCGGCACGATCAGATGCTGGGGGGGGAGCCATGGGACAAAGAGTGAGGCAGCCGGCTGCGCATGTGCGCACATGCGCAGTTTGGCTGGGAGCCTCGAATGCTGCGAAAAATGAGTGTGCCGGCGATCCCACGGCCGCCCTTGCTGCGGAGCTTCAGGTAGGTGGTACTCTTTTCTAGGTTTTTTTTTAATGCGCGTTTCCCCCCGGAAAGGATGGATCGGGGATGGGTGCGCTCCGCTTCCCAGATGTTGCTGTGTGATCGTGCCCGTTTGATGTGCCCCCGATCCGTCCCTCTTGCGGGGCAAAACCTCCCGTGTGACCGGGACCTACAACTCCCTGCAGCCCCTTGCCCAGAATCCTACACTCCCAGTCACTCCCCCCCTGCCCCAGCAGCTCTGTTCCTATGACATTCCTATGACATTCTAGAATGCAGGGCGAGTGAAGCACAGAAATGTTGGGAAACGGCAACAGTTGGTTTGGAACAGCTGGAGGGAGAGAAGACACCGTGGAGAGACCAGAAGAAAGATGAAGAAGAGAAGGAAGTACATCCCCTGAGACGTCTAAAAAGAAGAGGAAAAGCAAACTCATGATGCTGCCTTACACAGAGTCAGATCACCACAGTCAACCAAGGTCAGTATGGTCTACGCTTGACTGGCAGCAGCTCTTGGACCAGAAGCCTGAAGGCTCATGAAGAAACAGCAGCAGGGAGTGAGCTGGTGAAAGAAGCAGCTTGGTTTCTAGGGCAATGGGGGGGGGACTAGGAAAAGTTCCAGTTTCCTCAGAAAGAGGGGAAAGGATCGACTAGGAGAAAGAGCAGAGCTGTACTTCTGCCCTGCAGGCTCCCATGGTGGCTTTTCTCTACAAAGAGGAAGGGGCCTTCCCAGGACTGGTGGGGCTGCTTGATTGCCCCCCCCACCCCGTGTGTAGATGAGGGCTCCATCAGCCAGTTTGGTCAAGAGCATGGACTCTAATCTGGGAGCATGGACTCTAATCTGGTGTGACCTTGGCTCAATCATAAGTTCTTTCAGAGCTGTTCTCCCAAGGGCAGTTCTCGAGAGAGCTCTCTCAGCCCCACCTACCTCACAGGGTGTCTGTTGTGGGGAGAGGAAGGGAAAGGAGATTGTAAACTGTTCTGAGATTCCTTCAGGTAGTGAAGGGCAGGGTTTAAACCCAGTCTCTTCTTCTTCTCTTCCTCTTTCCCAGGAGTGGAAAGGCAGCTCGACCCCTTCCTTGAACGGGACTCCTTGGGAAGGGTGCGAAGGCTCACAGCCCAGAGAGAGGAAGGATCCCCCACCCCCTTGCCTGAGAATGTCACTGAGCAGGCTAGAAGCCGAAGGCCTTCCTAGAAGCAAAAGCCTTCCTCCTCCTCTCCACAGTAGCCACTCCAAATGTTTCAAGAGTCAGTAAGTGTGTGGAGGGGGGGGGAAGGGGACACAGCCAGACACCCCCTGCCTGATTACAGCAGTATGGCTGTCAATTCTGGGTTGGGGAATTCCTGGGGAGGGGAGGGACCTCCGCGGAGTATAATGCCATAGAATCCACCCTCCGAAGCAGCCATCTTCTCCAGAGGAACTGATCTTTGCCATCTGGAGATCAGGTATAATCCTGGAGGTTGGCAACCCTACACAGCAGGCTGAAGAGGTAGGTGCATGCTGAGATTCAGCTAAAATGAAATTGGTCTTGTCACTACATGCAGGCTTACTTCAGAATAAGCCTATTGCACTCACCGTGTCTTAATTCTGTGTAATCATGCACAAGGCCAAGACCAAAGAGGGAGAAATTCCAGAAAGGGCAAGCCACGTGGGCTCAGCCTGGGCAAGCTATCTGGTGGCCACCACCGGCCAGACACGTTGCACAGTAGCAGCTGCTGGGCTCAGCTTCGGTTAGTTGTGTCGTGACCACCACCAGGCCAGGTCTGCTGAGACCACCACCTGGCCAAGTAAGACTTCCCCCGGGGGGGGGGGGCACGGTGAGGGAGGTGTCAAGGGCTTTTCGTCCCTCCAGTTCAATTTGCCCTGCTTTCACATCACCCGCTACCTGACTGTTTTAACTGGAGATGCTGGGGACCGAGGACCTCCTTCTGCACGCAAAACAGATGATCTGCCCCTGAACCACAGCTGCTCTGCATCTGGATGGAGATCAGAAGAGCTGGTGTCCTGAAGGGAACTTCCTGTGCCCTCTGTCCAAAGAGGGAATGACAAGTATTGCTGCCTGTCTAACTGTGGGTTCGGTTCATTTGTTTTTGGTTATGCCTTGTTAAAATTGGTAGCATTACACAGCTAAATCCTAAGCATAAGGAAATATTGTTCAAGCATCCATAAGACTAAAGATCAATTGCCAGTCTCTTTCACCTCAACTGTGCATTGAGGCCTGAGTGTATTATAACCAGGTCATCAAAACTCAAACTGAATATAAGACTCTGAACACACTGTTGAAAGACACCTAGCCTTGGGCTTTGCCAAGGATCTGTGGGAATTGAATTCCAGACTTAGAACACATTATTTCCCCCCATCGCAGAAAAGAAACATAGACACCCCCCCACCAGTGGCACTCTATCCTGGAAATAGTAGTGCCGGACATGCATATTGCTGCTTGAAACTTTCCATACTTTTTCCTAGTGGTTTATCCATGTCCCACCTCTTTGATGTGCAAGAAATCTTTGGCTTCAAAGTTGATGGCAGATCCCTGCATGGGACACTCCTCATCCAGTGCGCCACAGTAGCTGACATTGGTACGAACGGCAAATGCGACTGGCTTGTGCTTGGGACGGGGTGGGAAGGAGAGAAAACAGAGATAGCTGTCAGTACTAGGTAAACTGCTGGCTTTTGCCCATTTCATCCCAAGTACAAATGTGAAAGCTCAATCATAAACATCATGGGTGGCTCCAGAGAGTGGCAGTTGCTGGAGCCCAGAGCACAGCAGAGCCCCCCACAACTTTTGAAGAAAGGTAGTACTGTCTCTGCTGTCCCATTGGACTGAAGTAGGCTTGCCATGGCACTCAGCTGAAGAAAGAGATGCCAATTTTTTAATATTAACTGCTGGGTTAATGTGTCATTTAGCCAGGAGGCATAGCCTGCTTGAATGAGTCATCTGAGCAAAGGATTCTGGGAGGCTCCCACACCCTGTCTGCCCCTCAGGAGTTAAAGGGAACTATTGATGATTTCTTATTCTGGGGTCGGCAGAATCCTGATGCTGGCCGTGACAATATGAACCCTCACTCTGTTTTTTATTTATAAAAAGTTCTATACCCTGCCTTTCCCCACCTCCCCCAAAAGAGAGGCGACACAGCTCACACAATGTGACAAAAACATGAATAATAAAACAATGTTACAATAAGCAGCTAACAAAAAGAGACCCAGCATGGTGTAGTCTTTAGAGTGCTGGACTAGGATCTGGGAGACCCAGGTTCGAATCCTCACTCTGCCATGGAAGCTTGCTGGATGAGCTTGGGCCAGACATTCTCAGCCTATCCTACCTCATAGGGCTGTTGTTGCAAGGATAACAAGAAGGAGAGGAGGATGGTGTGGTCAATAGCTTTGGGTCCCCATTAGGGGAAAAGGGAGTATAAACATCTAAACACATACATAAAATAAGAACTGTCTATCAGACTATGTGTCCACCCATTCACCAAAAGCCCTCTTAAATAATCCCACCTTACATGCCCTCCTGGAACCTGGCAAGGCAGGTAAGTGCCTAATGTTCAACAGGAGACCACCCCACAGGGTTGGAGCTTTGGCTGAGAAGAACCTGCTGAGACTTTTATAACTGTACTCAGTGGGATGAGACCACAAGCAGATGATGAAGAAGAAGAGACTGGATTTATACCTCACCCTTCACTTGGAGTCTCAGAGTGGCTTACAATCACCTTCCCTTCCTCTCCCCACAATGGACACTCTGTGGGAGAGGCGGGGCTGAGAGAGCTCTGAGGGAACTGGGACTGGCCCAGGGTCACCCAGCAGCCTTCATGTAGAAAAGTGGGGAATCAAACCCGGTTCTCCAGATTAGAGTCCGCTGCTCTTAACCACTACACCAAACTGGCTCTCCAGTGTTGATAGAAGAAACCGTTAGATGTTATTAGAAGAAATGTAACTGGTTCCTGGATTCATAGAAAGACTAGGGGCCTTTGGCTTCGGCTTCAGAGCATGCACAGAAGTTGCCAGAGCACCCTCTTCTATGTCAATGGTTCTCTCAGTTACAGTCTTTCTCTCTTCTTCCAGTAATTAACACAATTCCAGTGACTTGTATAGAGAAAGGAGCCAATCAGTGATGAGACAAAACTGCCCCCATCCCCCAATTTTTGTGGTTTCAAGAAAGGGTGACCAACATGGTACCACCCCAAAGCTGAAAAGCAAACAGACCCCTCCACAAACAGTGAAGCAAAATAAGGGAAGTTGTTATCCCTTCTTGGTAGTAAAGACGTCTCATCTGTGGAACACATGATCAAACACAGAGGTGGGAGCTGTTGAACAAAAGTAACCTACAACTTATTCACTTTTTGGAATGCAGGATGATCAATTCAGGGTGACGGAAAGCACCATCAAGTCAGAGTGGCTTACACGGCCGATTTATGATAACCTCAGAAGGGTTTCAAGTCAAGAGATGAACAAATAGGGCTGCCTCCTCCAGGTTGTAAAATACCTAGAGATTTTGTGGGTGGAGCCTGAGAAGGCTGCCAGGGTTAGGGGAGGGAGCTCAGCAGGATACAATGCCACAGAGTCCACCCTCCAAAGCAGCCGTTCCCCCCGGGAGAACTGACCTCTGTCGTCTGGAGACCAGTTGCAATTCCAGGAGACCAGTTGCAATTCCAGGCCCCGCCTGGAGAATGGCAACCCTAAGAACAGGTGGTTTGCCACTGCCTGCCTCCATGCAGCACCCCTGGACTTCCTTGGTGGTCTCCCATTGAAGTATTCACCAGGGCTGACCCTACTGAGCTCTCAAGATCTGATGAGATCGGGCTAGCGTGGGTCATCCAGGTCAGGGCAATCAACTTATATGCCGCCTACATGAATACTCTTTGCTTCTTCTCCATACAATCCTTTTAAAAAATCTCCCCTTGGTTAAAAATCATCAGACCCACTCAGCAACAGTTAGTGCTCCTTCACAGGCCCAACTCCGCCTCACGCAGTAGAACCCTCCATCTGCCCAGCCAACACCAAGACAGCGTTCTTCTCATCCATACCTTGGCCTTCTCAAGTTGCTGCTGGGCTTGGCTCTCCACTTCGCGCTTCACCCCCTCACGCTCCTCCTCTAACGACACGTCAGAGTCCAACGATGGACGGCTGGTATAGGAATCAGCTGAGCCCTGAGGAGACGGTGAAAACTCCAGTGACATAACAGGTTCCTAATTGGTGGGTTAGGATACATCCTGATTACAGGTATTAGGAGGATCAGATGCAACTCCCCAAGGATCTGGAGATGGAATTCAGTCAGCTATTCTCTCAAAAAGGGAAATGATTCACAGCTACAAAGGCAGCTTTCACCAGGAATTTAAACCCTGTACATTTGGACTTCCAAGTATTTCCTAAGTGCATCACTTGCAAGCCATAACCCAACCCAGTAGGATCCACCTGGTGGCACAGACAGGTCAGCGGCGCCTGTAGTGCTAATAGGGTTGCCAGGTCTGGGTTGGGAAGTACCTGGAGATTTTGTGGGTGGAGCCTGGAGAGGCTGCAGCATGAGGAGCGGAGGGACCTCCGCAGGGTATAAGGCCATAGAGTTCACCCTCTAAAGCAGCCATTTTCTTCAGGGGAACTGATCTTGGTCATCCGGAGATCAATTGCAATAACTGGAGATTTCCAGATGCTACCTGGAGGTTGGCAACCCTACAGTGCCAAACCCTGTACCATTTGCACCTTGCTCAAGGCCTCGCCGCTCACAGTTGCTGGGGGAAGCAGCCATCTGAACACAGCTCTGGAATGCCAACTGTAAGGATATTAAATCTGAGCTTCAGTACTTTACAGCACAAGTCTAACCTCGGAAGGCAGCAGCAGAGTTGGTTTTTATACATCGCTTTTCTCTACACTGAGGAGTCTCAAAGTGGCTTACAATTGCTCTTCCCTTCCTCTCCCCACAACAGGCACCTTGTGAGGTCTGTGGGGCTGAGACAGCTCTGAGAGAACTGTGACTGGGCCAAGGCTTCATCTGGAGGACTCCGAAATAAAACCTGGTTGAGCATGCCAACGCTGAGGGAAAAGGCATCCCCAAATTTTCCCCCTCCCCATAAAAGCAAAACAGAAACCAAATAGATCAAGGTGGGCAGCCGTGTTGGTCTGAAGTGATAGAACAAAGTTAAGAGTTCAGTGGCACCTTTAAGACCAACAAAGTTTTATTCAAGGTGTGAGCTTTTGTGTGCATGCACACTTCGTCAGACGATGAAATGGAATTACATATCATAGTTGTATATGGGCTATTTTGGGGCAAAAACGTACAGGAATGGAGCATATGGAGCAGAGGTCCTTCAGTGGTTATTAGCCACAAGGTATAGATAGGGGCTCTGGGGCAAGTGATGCTCTGTCTTCTTGGTGCTTGGGGGGGGCAACAGTGGGAGGGCTTCTAATGTCCTGGCCCCACTGGTGGACCTCCTGGTGGCACCTGGTATTTTTGGCCACTGTGTGACAGAGTGTTGGACTAGATGGGCCTTTGGCCTGATCCAACATTGGCGTCTCTTATGTTCTTATGGCTGACTTCATAGTTGGCCACGCCCACTACAGTCAAAATGTCGTTGTGCGTGGCTACAGAGGGAAGACCTGGAGAACGACACCCCTGGCGACTCCAAGGCGGGCGGGCCAGGGGGCCCTGGAAGGATCAGGGAGGCATCTAAATGCCTACCTGTGCCTTCCCTGGCCTGTCCAGCTGCGGGGTGCCCAAGCAAGCCAAGGGAAGGTATGGGGTGTGGCCTAATATGTTAATGAGCTGCACTGTCAGGGGTGTGGCCTGTTTATGCTAATGAATTCCTCCTCTGTGGAGTGGTTTCTCAGTCTTGTGATTCCTGATGTCTGATTTGTGTCCATTTATCCTCTGGCATAGGGTTTGTCCTATGTAGAGAGCCGAAGGGCAATGTTGGCATTTAATGGCATATACAATGTTAGAAGAAGAGCAAGTGAATGGAAAGGGAAATAGCTGAATTAGGAGTTATTACAACACTTGGAACAAACACCCTGCCAGGACTTAACAGGGATATTGGTTTCTTACCCCATTACACATACTAACTCATTCAGTCCTCATGTATGTATTCTCACATCCCCTATATTTTGATGTTTTTCTTTTCTTTTTTTGAAATAGTATATTATTATAGTGATTGTAATGCAATGCAGTATCTTGTTGATCTCTGACATAACACTGTACCCCAGGAAAAAGATTCTGTCAGTTAACTCCATGTTTTATTGAAGCAAAATGTTATTACTACTCTTAGCAATTAAGAATATAACTGAATATGTAATGTAATTTGGAATGGTAGATTTAAATGCAGTTCTTTGTTTTGGGGACAAGGAAAACACTCTACACAGCCAAGATGCTGTAAAGTTCACCTCCATGCTTGAAAGGAGATGGATGGGGTCTAAGGATGGGATTCTCACAAATTTGGACACATCAATCTCCAGTTCTAACATATTTATTACCTATGTTGTGTCCCCCCCCCAGTTGAACCGAAACAGATGATAACCAGGAACTAAGCTTGTCATTCTTTTGATCTGTTAAGTGTCCTCACTATTTTGCATGCTAATTTAACAAACCACTCCTATATATACAACTATGATGATATGTAATTCCATTTCATCGTCTGACGAAGTGTGCATGCACACAAAAGCTCACACCTTGAATGAAACCTTGTTGGTCTTAAATGTGCCATTGGACTCTAACTTTGTTCTAGAAACCAAATAGAAACGGCGATGCACCAGGGATAGGGTCAACAAAGAAAACTGGGGGGCATGAAACTGGAACGCTCATGCAGTATAATATAGCCTAGTGGCCATGGACACTTCCCCCCCCATCTGTACCCTGCTCCTATTATATTTAACAGCAACTGGACACAGAGAA
>NW_015174272.1:1405981-1407658 GCF_001447785.1 Gekko japonicus | reverse complement strand
TGACATTCCTGGGTGTCAGGCTGCTCTTAAAGGCACAGCAGCAGCCAGGACCAAGATAAAACTCAGTAAATGACAAAGTTCCCTGGTTCAAATCTCACAAGCAGGAATTATAAAGTACTGTTGCCAGCAGGACTGGGGGGAAATGTCTGATCCCTTTAATAGAGGCTTAATGTGTGGAAATGGACAGCTGAAGCTTTTCATGGCACAAAGATAAATAATATCACCTGATAAATAATATCCCATTAAGCCTCTAGTAAAGACACAGGCCAGTTTTCTCCAGGGCTGTTGGCAAATCCTACTATAAACAAATAAATGACAAAGATGTTGAGGTCTCCTGAGCAGAGAGTCTGCTACTGAAGCAAGACGGAATAGCAGAGTAGGATGATGAGGGTACTTAATTGAAGAAGTGGCAGGGATATGAACCAGAAAGGGAAGAGTTAATGAGTAAGCAGCAGCATCCTGTTTACCCAATCAAAACTGCTGACAATTGGATTGCTAGTCTTGAAACCTGAGCCTGATCTTTTTTTAAAGGATGTTGCTGAGATTGAGCCTGCCTGCGGTGGATGCAGTAGCAATAGCAATACTTTTAATTGATGCAGCATATGCCAAGGGTTCCAAGCGCTTCACCTACATTATCTCCATAATCCTTACAACAACCCAGTAAAGTGCAATGTAAGTGGACTGTCTCTTCTGGAAAGATAAATTGTCCTAAAGGATGTTCTACTACAAGAAGTATCTCTTGGCAACTCTACGAGGGGCCCAAAAGGATTCTGGGAATCCCTGCTACTGCTATATTATACAAGGCAGACTCTTGTTGTGCTTTCTAATAATGGCACAGGAGGGAGAGCTGTGCCAATTGCAGGGGTAGCCTCTCTCTTCTGTGAAGGGCAAAATGCCTCTGCCCAAACTCTGCCTTCTGCAAATCCACTGAAAGGCGCAGGAGCTCCTGCTGCACTTGGAACCTGACAACTTGTCAGGTTCCCATAGTCCTTTGAAAAGAAACAGAATAGTGGGATGTTGGAGGCAGGCGTGCTATCCATATCCCTTCTGCTTTTTCTGTTCTCATACATTAAGATGCTCAGCCTCAGAATACAGCCAAAGGATAATGCATCCACTTCTTTTTGGTGCTCGCGTCAGCTTCCAGAAGGCCACCTTAGATGTTTGTCCCCTCTTGGAAACAAAAGTGTTTGCTTGGACAACACAAAATGCATAAACCTCTTAAGACTTTGCTGATTCAGGGACAGCAGGAGGAGGATTTTTTTTAAGTCTCCTCCCACGAAGCCAACGTCTTTGCCCACCCCCTTCCCATGCCCAACAGCTTGGCACCAAAGTGTGATGCTGAACCAGTGCAGGACTGAACACCAGACTTGGCATCCCCTCCCCCCATCTGTGAGGATGATGGCACTCTCCAGGGAGGGAGGGAGGGAGGGAGGGAGGGAGGGGAATGGGAGGCAGCACCAAGCGACGCAAACTACAGGGAAGGTGTGCCTGGTATCAGGGACTGAGTAAACACACCCTGCTCTTTGCAACAAAAGCAGCAAAGCCACAGGGAGGGGCTGACACGCCAAATGGATGTGGGAAAGGAGAGATGCTGGACAGCTCAGCACTGCTGCATGTAAATCCTTCCCATGGAACAGCACGAATTCTCACAAGCGATGACCAGGCACACAGTTGTGT
>NW_015174272.1:1396421-1405939 GCF_001447785.1 Gekko japonicus | reverse complement strand
CTGTGATGAAACAGACAACGCACACAAGCCATGCATGGAAATGAGGCTTGCACTAAGTTGGAAATCAAATGTGGAACAGAGGGGTGCAAATGGCATACATTCCTTTGCCTCTAAGAGCATTTGCTCCAACCCATCATTCAGGAGTTCAGGAAATCTTTTCTTTCTACCTAGTGGTCTGTCCGCAAAAGGAGCTAGTGCTATCTGAGGCTCAGCACACCACATATTCCACAAGATGGAAGTATGAAGAAACTTCTCTCTGCTTTGGAAGAGTCACAGCAGAACAAGAGGGTGTCTGCTGAAGTCAGGAGGGAAGAGGACCGCAGCCCTTTCTTCACACTCCACTCAGAACAATGGAAATAAGTAAACTGGGGAAGGGGATCAAGCCGGAGGGAAGAAAAGGGGACTCTTCATATAAAGGGTGAAGATAAACTTTTGTCCCTCTCTCTCTCTTGCCAGGTTTAATTTTTTTTAAAAAGAAGGTGCAAGGTCTGCCTGGAAACCCTTCTGACTAATGCCCAAAGTACATGATTTGGCTAGGTTGACTCATTAGAGAAGGAAAGACACTTTGTACGTGCTTAAATGCTCTCCCCCAGGTTTTAGAATGGTTTTAATTTCATACTTTTGTAAGACTCATCTGTCCCCTTCTGTTGCCATCTTCCACCAGCAGATGAAGACTTCTTCACTGATCCTTCTAGCCCTATGCTGTGATGGTTGTGTTTATGTCTTTGCATGTATTTTAGCTTCGGTTTTAATGATGTGTTTTTGTTCAGTTTTAATGGTTTTTAAGACATGTTTTTATCATGTATGTATTTAATTTGTTAGGCACCCTGATGGCCTTGATGAGGGCAGAAATGTAGGTTATACATATTGTAAATTAATTAAATCACAGGAACCCATAATCTGCTTTTAATACAATATAACATTTGCATTATTATTTTCCAATGGAGTTAAATACAAAAGGTCAAAACATTAGAACTGGCCCATGTGCCAGACCTGTGACTCCAAAAAATTCATGAACAAATCCCACCTCTGCGGAGGATACATTGTCAGTCCTCTTACTTTCATAGGCTCTCCTGTCATTGTTATGATACAGGTCCTTGTATTCTGAAACCGTTCTGGATATAACCTGGCTGAAATGAAGCCCTGCCATGCACGCTCTGTAAACCATAAAATCTACAGCAGCGGTCCCCTTTCTGGTGCTCGCCAAGAATTTTTAGGTAGTGGGTGAAGCCAGGTAAGGGATTCTGCCCAGTGAGGCTCCTGATTGCTACTGGAGATTTGACTGGCTGTGCAGATTTTTTTAAAGCATTGCTTCAGCAGTAGCTGCCAGTGGAGTCCTGTGAGCAAAAATTCTACTTTGTGAGCTACTGGCATTAAAGTTGTGAGCGAGCAATTTGGCTCCTGCATTAATTAGTGTGCTCTGGAGCCATCCTTCCTGAGCTAAGGCAAAAATGTGTGAGCCGGAGGCTAAAAAGCTATGAGCTAGCTCACACTAACTCAGCTTAGAGGGAACACTGGCTGCCACCACAGCACAAGGACCTGCGCTGTGTTACTGAAGTTAAGCTGTGGCAATCATTTTGTGGCTGGCTCTGCCTCCTGTGGCAGAAATTTTGTGGCAGCCATTTTGTTGCTGTGCCCACCGTGCTGTGTCAGAATTCCAAATATGCCTGCAGGCTCAAAACAGTTAGAGACCCCTGACCCAGAGGATCAGCAGGGCATTTCCAGAGTAGGTTTAGCACTAGGCAACCCCAAGGAAGCATGGCAAGGGGGCGTGGGGGTATATAGCATAATGACTGAAGGGCCGTTTCCTTTTTGGTGGTACCCCAACAGCCATGCTTTTGCGGGGAGGGGTGAGAGCCAGCTGAAGGATGAAGGAAGGGGCCAGATGTGAGGCACAGGCAACATCAACAGCTGCAATGCTTGAAAAGTGGGAAGGAAGAGAGGCATAAAGGGGATGGGGGGAATAAGGCACTGTCACAAATGCCAGCAGGTGGGAACAGAAGGCGGCCTTACTGGAATTTGATGCAACAGTCACAAGAGCTCTAGAATCCAGTGCCGGAGGGGGTTGCAGAATGCACTGGAATACATCACTTAGAAGCATAATGAAAACTGGCCACGGCAGCAGCTGCAACAAATGCTAAAAATGCACCCTTTCACATTCAACAAAAGAAAGGGGAAAGCCCAAAGTGATCAGGAGCAAAAAGAAGAGATCATTACTACCTGCTTACTTCCCATTTCCTTTCAAACTATAGCTGCCTTAACACAGCACACTTAGATCACAATTTTGGAGTTTCCTGGTATCCGAATCTCAAGGTAATATTCTTCTGTCCTCCTATACGAAGCCTTGCTTTAGGTTTGGTGTAGTCTGCGGTCAGTTCATGGCCACAGCAACAGCAGCTCCAGGCATCCAGAAAGAGATGCACGCTAGCCTCTCGGGATGGGGTGGGGGGCTCAGACAAGTTTTGTCTTGAGAAATGTTCCCTCTAAGCTGTGAAGTCTTGTGAGCAAAAATTCTACTTTGTGAGCTACTGTCATTAAAGTTCTGAGCGAGTGATTTGGCTGCTGCATAAATTAGTTTGCTCTGGAGCCATCCTTCCTGAGCTAAGACAACAATGTGTGAGCCGGAGGCTAAAAACGGTGAGCTAGCTCACACTAACTCAGCTTAGAGGGAACACTGGGCACTATGTTTAGCTGCAGATGTGCAGATCTGTATTTTGAAGGCTGTGATCTGAAGCTGCAGGTGGAGGGGCTGCTGCATTTGCTGCTCAAAACTGCTGGTAGGGAAAGGATTAAGTGGCCCCTCTCCACCATTGCTCTGCAGCCCTAAAGTGCAGTTTCTCAAGGCACTTCCTTTAAAGTCAGTGTTTCATTACTCACATTGTGCCTATCATATTGTTGCCCCTCACTGTAAAGATGGTGTTCCAAAGCAGCTGAATAGCAACAACGTAGAAGCATTTAATCCAAGGTGCCCAGAAACTTGCAATTTAGCACTGCCTGCTGTATGCTTGCTTCTGTATCCCTATAATGCTTGCTCAATCTGTACAATCATACATGCATTTATTATGAAGAATCTACATGAATGCATGCAGCTGACTTATACTGAATTAGACCTTTGGTCCATCATGGCCAGTATTGTCTACTCAGACTGGCAACAGTTCTCCAGGGTCTTAGGAACAGATCTTTCACATCACCTGACCCTACACTGGAGATACTAGGGATTGAACCTGGGACCTTCTGCATACCAAGCAGATGTTCTGCCGCTGAGCCACGGCCTCCTCCCAGACAGGCTTACAAATCAGGACACAATGCCAAGTATACTAGCTTTATTAAGTCACCCTGAACTCAGTGCGCCAAATCAGGCATTGAAGTGGTTGAGAGGAAGATGTATACTTTCTTGGGAGTATGCCCCGCCCACTGTAGGTCTTTGGAGCTTTCTTTCTCTAAAAGAAGGAGGCAGTTTTCAATTTGCCACTGTTTGGAAAGGGCAGGGACAGGAAAACATAAGGCAAAATACAATATCCATACAATATGCCTTGATGCCTCTCGTGCCTTAATCTGACCTTTGGCCTGAAATAATGGAAGCAGAGAGGGTGAGAAATATCTCTAATGACACCATGGATCATTTTGCTTTGGATACTTGGATCATTTCTAAAATGAGTATGCTAGAATGCAAGCTCATCTTAAAACCATGCCAACTGCTCTAACACTACAGATGTTAAGCCCCAGAAAAAAATGGGGGGGGGGACAATTTTTTCCCAAGGACCAAAAAATGGGAAATTTGTGGGAACACTAAAAAAAAATCAGACAAAACATTTTCTCCTTTGGAATGAGAGAAGTGCTTTAGAAGATGAGGTTTCATTTATTCAACATATGTAGCATGAGCATTTTATGAAGACCATCTACAGCATTACATAAATAATTCCTAAGCACACTGTAGACGTATATAACATATTTTCAAAAAATATATTTCTTATTTAAATGTAAATTATTTTGGAAGCAATAAATATGCTATATTTTATTTAATGTTAAGAGCCCAGTGTTTTCAAAGTTATCACTTGGGATTAAAACAAGAAGTTAGTTCTATTTTGTGACTGGTTTGAAACCTTTTCTGTCTTTTTTTTTTTTTTAAGTTTTTATTATTTTTTGTTAAACTTTTCTGTCTTAATACTTAATACTACACTTTTTCAGTTTCTTACAAAACTTGTTCTCTAATTCCAACTTCTATTTTTCCGTACCTTTCAGCCAGCAGAAACTAAGCTGTGTATGTGTGCCAACGCAGCAGAGGGTGCACCATTTTGCAGCGGTCCCTCAAGTATTTGGCATATTTGCAGTTTTGGTTATATAGAAAACAAAGGGCCACAGTCCAAAGAACACTATCCAGGAAGTAAAAGCTCCACTGAATAACATGGGACTTACTTTTGAGTAAACCTTCTCAGAACTGCAGACATACTTTATTTCTGAATTCCATATACATGTCAAATGTTATATGCTATCAAAGTAATACATTATGTTGTGTGTGTTGTTAAAGCTATACATTTAGGTTTGATGGGGAAAATATTGCATATAGTTCAATTTTCCTCAATTTCCCCCTTTTTAATGGAAAAAAGACAATTATTCTCCATGGCCTCAAAATTTCTGGAAATTTTACATCTCTAGATCAGGTGCACAGGGACTAGCTATGGTTACTCAGTGATGGGAGAAAGACTCTGCATGTAGTCAATATCTGCCTGTCTGTCTCTCCTTTGCCACCACTTCACGTGCTCCAATGTTGTTACAGGTACCAGGGCCACAGCCTTGTTGAGATTAAGCCCTAGAGAGACCTTCTCTCTGGATGTATGCCTGGTGAATGGGTACCATGTATGTGCCCATCTGGTCTGAACACATGAAGCTGCCTTATACTGAGTCAGACCCTTGGTCCATCAAAATCAGTACTGTCTCCTCAGACCGGCAGCTGCTCTCCAGGGTCTCAGGCTGAGGTCTTTCACACAGGGGTCATTTCATAGAAAAAGAGCTAGGGGAACTCATTAGCATAACTCATTAGCATAGCAAGGAAGCCCCGCGAAGGCCCTCCCTGGCCCCAGGCAGGCAGGGGTGGGGAGAGGCAGGGAGGAAGCAACTTACCCTCCCTCTTCTCCTGCCTCCTCCTGGCTGAATGAGGGCCGGAAGCGGGGCGGCCGGAAGCAGAGGGCAGGGCTTCGTCATGTGCCCCGCCCCCCCGTACCTCACCCGGGGGAACTGCGATCCCCCGCGATCCCCCCCGAAATGACCTCTGCTTTCACATCACCTTCTACCTGATCCTTTTAACTAGAGATGCTGGGGATTGAACCGGGACCTGCTGCATGCCAAGCAGATGCTCTGCCAGTGAGCCACAGACCCTTCCTGAGATGGCCTGAACAAAACTCTCCTAGATGGCTCAGACAAAACTGGATTTGGAGCCATAAATGGC
Organism: Gekko japonicus; assembly: GCF_001447785.1. Classification (NCBI taxonomy): domain Eukaryota; kingdom Metazoa; phylum Chordata; class Lepidosauria; order Squamata; family Gekkonidae; genus Gekko; species Gekko japonicus. The sequence continues at coordinate 1,400,493 of NW_015174272.1, read as the reverse complement.
AAATCCTTAAAAGCCCCCATCCTCCCCCCGCCCCAGTGTAACTTTCCAGTCTGTGTAATCACAGCTGCAACTACAGTCCTGCTGAGAGAAAAATGAAACTCGGTCAAAGAGCTGGAGATGCAAGCTGTCGGTGAGTCGCAAACTGTCCCTCTACCTCCACCACTTTGCTGAGCTTCCTTCCCATCGTAGTTGTCTCAGGTCTCACACCAGCCAACCTGAGAGCACTTTTTTTTTTTTTTTGCAAGGGAGACAAATACAAAGGAAACACTATTTCAAACCAGACTGTGTGTATGGAAAGAGATTTACACTGTCCATCAACTGCCTCCCCCCGGGGAAGGGATCTTGTGGGTCACAGCAAGCAGCAAGGAGGTATCAGTTTGATTTAGCCTGATTTGCAGAGTCAAGCACTGGGGGCAGGAAAGAAGGGAGAGCCACACCAGGATCTAGTATCTCAGGGCCAGACTATACGTGACACTGGGGGTTAATGAGTGGACATCTCATGTTGCTGCAGAAAGCAACTTAGGGAGGGGAAGAAAGATACAGATCAAGGCCACAGCTCTGTGAAAGGGAGGTAGCTTTTCTCCCCCTATGCAGAAATGGTCCCCAATGAGCTCCTTTTAGCCCAACAGGGGGGAAAGACAGGCATATTATAGGTACTCGTCTTCGTCCCAGTTGGGGTCCAAAGGAGGCGTTTCAGATCAGGAAACCATCACAGGGGAGGAAGCAGTGCCCTCCTGACCTCTAGGCTCAATCTAGAACAGACCCCTCATGGCTCCTTTCTGCAGATTAAATCACATGTCAGGAAATCTGATTACAGATTCCTGGTGCCACATGTACTTTTGCCCTCAGTTTAGAGATAAGATGCTGATGGTCCTTCCTTCCTCCTTTACCAGACACTTTGACTGGACTTCAGATACTGTTACAACAGGCAAGAGCAAGTTACTTGAAGACCAAGACTTGAGTTAGGCCATGATTTGGATCGTTGTTTCTCGTTCAGCTGGCTTTTTGCCCCATTCAGTCCCTGAGAAGTGGCAAAACCAGCTTCCCTAGCCCAGGAAACAAGGTTGGAAAGGGGGTGGTGGTAAAGAAGGGCTGTCAGAATCCCTGGCTGGCCCCTAGGGACGTGGGATCTGGAATATATTCCTCAATTACTTCCTGCCCCCTGCATTAACTACCCCAATTCGGCTATCCTTCTTCCCTCCCTCTTCACACTGAGCATATGATGCATAGCCACTAAGAAAAGGGGGGAAAACGAACTGTTGCAATAGTCTTTTAAGAAGTGTTTATGACTGAGATAAGAGGTGCTAAAATGGGAGGGAAGAGAACGGAATAACTCATACTTCGAGCAGTGGGCACACGTAGTGTGTTGCTGCCTCTGCACCTCCCCCCCCCCCCCCCCCCGCCCCCCCTGTGCAGCAGAGGAGTTAAGTGATCCCCCCCCCCCCCCCCCCCCCGCTCAGGCAGACTCTGGGAAATGCCAGGCCCCCCCACAGTCCAGTTCCCTCAAGTCATCTGATCATCCACCTCCTCCTGCCGGCACCCACCCACGCATTTCAAAGCGGAGCAGCTGTGCCCATGGCGGATGCCTGACCCCAACCAGGTGGGGAGGAAGTATCAGGTCTGGGCATGAGAAGTGCTGTTCCAGCATCCTGCAGGGAGCCCCAGACCTGACTTATTATTGATGGACTCCTATGGAGGTTGGCACAGAGGTTCAGTCCAGACCTTGCTCAAGTGGCTTACAGGAGGTTTCCCTAGCCATTTACCCCCTCCCCTCCCATTGAGTTACCCATGCTTCTCTTACCCCTATCCAGCCAAACACCTTGCAAACTTTCCACCCAGGGTTTCCACGGCCTCAATTTGGTGATCAAGTACCTGGGCAGAAGCCACAAGGAACATGCCGAAACACTAACTCTTCTTTCAGAATAACATTATTTTGGAGATCCCACTTCAAGGAATAGCTGCACTTTTCCTCATTCAGTTCCCAAAAGGAGCAGGAGGAGCTCCAGTCAGAAATCTGTTGCCCAAGGGCTAGCACAGCTAGGCTGCCATACATATAGATTGAGCCTGCACAGTCCTCTCTGCTCCTGGCTCAAGAGAGCAAGAAGCGTGATCTTGACAAGAAATGGCTACTGCATGGGAGGATGTCGGGACTGGCCACAAATACTAAAGGATACCATGCACTGGACTCCCCAGCCAGCAGGGGGAGCTGTTAAATGAATGTTCAGTTTCCTGGGGAGCCCTCCCCCCCAAAATAAATACATTCCCGTCTGCCCCAAAACACATCTCAGGTCCTTGAGGAGAACTTGAAGCTCTCGTTTGTCTCAACTGAAAGTGAAGTCACAGAAAACAACCCCTTTACCATCATCACCCATAAATCTCTAGGAGTCTCTCAACATACCTTACTGCTCCCCATTCAACATACTTTTGCCCCCCCCTCAACATACCTTACTACTCCTCTATCAAAGATGTCCAACATACATACAAGGAGCCAGCTGTGATTGTGCCACAAACAAATGCGTACTCCATCATCCCCTTCAGCCCCCAAGAGCCCGCCGGACTCTCTGCCCCAACCTTGTCTCGTCACCGCCATAGTCTCAAAGAAGAACCCTCATAGAAGAACCCTGATGCAAAAAGGCAATGCCAGGTTCTTCTATGGTGGGTGGCTCCCATGCCTAAAATAACCCCTTCTACCAGCCTGTCGACTCACCACCTCGGAGTCTTCGAATCCATGGAGATAGGAGTCGTCATACATGGGGGAAAAGAAGAAACGTTCAGAAACCAGGGGAGAGGAGGACAGAGAAAGGTGTTAGCTCTTCCAAAGGGATGGGTGTCCAGTGCTGTGCCCCCCGCCCCAGTTGGGTTGGGGGCTGCCGATGGCATACAATCCCGAAGCCTGCTCAGTCCGCTGTGTGCTGGATCCCCACCCTGGATGCTCTCGAGCTCTTAGCTCAGCTGCAACGGAAAAAACAATAGTGCCCACCCACCAGCCCTCCCCTGGGGGCAGGCACAGAGACGGGCAAGTACGGGAGGGGGCCAGGCACTGCTCCTGGACTGTCTGGACCTGCCCACACCTTTTAGGGGTGGCACAAAAGGGACAGGGCAGTAGAGTGCCAAGGGGCGGGGTACAGATAGCAGGAAGGTAATGGAAGGAAGGAAGGAGGGAAGAACTGGTGGTAAAAGTCTTGCAGGGCCATCCCCACGGGTGGGATTTGTGAGTGTACTCTCTGCACCTCCTAACCTTTGCCCCCAAACTCTGACTCCAAACTGGCTGGAGAGCATCAGGACAATCCAGGCAGGCACTCTAAACAAAGGGTGCAGGAGGGGGGGGGAATCCTTTATATCTATCTGCCCAGTATAGGTCAGAGTTCCAACCGGAATTGGTATGTGTGTGATAAGTGAACAGAAGATGGAAAACAATAAGATGAAGAAGAGCCCAAACCAGCTGGATCCTTTCCTGGCACTTCTGTTCCCCAGTTCTATTCCCACCTGCTTGCACCCTCGCTCCAGACGCCCTGAATGACTGCACATCACTTAACTGGTCAACTTCAGTCCCAGTGCAGACCCTCCCAGGCTCCCTAGCCATCATCAGCTGGATTTGGAGGGCAGAACCCACTCCCGTGCCACCTTCCCCAAGATATCCTGCTCCATACTTTCATTTACTCATCTAGGCTCAACTTTACCCCAGCCCTAAGAGAGATCCTCACGGGCCTACTTCTGCTGGGACAGGCACTGCCTCCTGGTTAAGGCCACATTACTGAATATGGGCCATGTTGGGGGGGGGGGGGACAGGATGGGGAAGGAAGGGGAAATGGCTTTGCAGGAAATGGGGCCAGATGGGGATTTCCCCCCTGCTCCGTCTCCATATGCGTGCCCTAGCTCAGTGCCAGAACCGGTGGCACTAGCAAACCACTCCCCCTTTCCCATCGAAAGTTGGGGTGATGCCCAGTAATTCCACCCAAATTTTTGTACCCCAAATATAATTTAAAAAATCTCCCACACCAGACTTTGCAAAAGGGATCTACAATTGTACATCGTCCTCTCAGCATACGACCCCAGCCCAGAATCTACAAAA
>NW_015174272.1:1304073-1396044 GCF_001447785.1 Gekko japonicus | reverse complement strand
CTCCTCCCGACGGTCGCTGTGCGCGCCGCCGCCGCCGCCGCGCATCCCTCGCCTCGCCGCCGCCGCCGCCGCCGCCGCCTCCTCCTCCCGCTACGCGCCGTTCGGATAATGGACTCGGGGACGTGCCAGGCGCTAGATAATCACATTAGTCGGGGATGCGCCGCGCGAGTGAGCCTCCTACGGCGGCTGGCCTCCTCCTCGCTCCCCGCACACCCTCGGCCCCCTGCCCGCCCGGGGGGAAGAAGGGGAGAAGCCGCCAAGGATCACCCCCCCCCCGGACGCAGCCATTGAAATCTCCCAGTTGCTCATCCAGCCAGAAACACCGGGGGAGGGGAGGGGGGGATGTTGCAAATCCGGGGATGGGAGGCCGTGTGGGAGGGAGCCGCTCACCTCGCCGGGGCTCACTTGGAACAGAGTCCCGGGGTGGAGGGGGGGGACGTTGCCAACCTAGGGCAGCCCCAGAGCAGAGGCAGAGGGCGTCCCAGGCAGGCTTAAGGGGGAAGGGCTGCCAAGTCAGGAGGAGGGTTCAAGCTTTGTGGCCACGGCGAGAGGGAGAAGGGGGTGTGGGGCCATCGCTTGGCACTGCAGCTAGGCCCGAGGCTCTGGTGGCTGGCTGGCAGGGGAGCCTCTGATTAGTTCTGGCCCTTGGGGGGGGGTGTGAAGCTCCTGGCAGACACGAAGAGAGCCCATCTGGGGTGCTAACCAAGAAGCAGGAAGAATGTCGTTCTTCCTGGGGGGGGGTTCAGTAGGGACTATGCACCTGAGCCTTTCGGGGAGTGGGGTGCCCCCAGCTATTCCAGCCCTTATTTTACCCAGAAGGTAGCAATTGCAGTGGTGGAAGGGGGCAGTCAGTGGGCACGCATAACGCCTCTGCTTCTCGGCTCAGCTGCGATCCACTCTGGCCAGGGCCCTCAAAGCGATGTGGAGAACTTAACTGTTCTCAGGAGTGCTGGCTTGCCTGGGCATCTCAGCCCATTGCTGCTGCCTTAACTTTTCCTAGCCACAGTTCTCAACTCTGTTAAGGGGGGTCCACTTTCCAGGTTACCTTTCCAGGCTCTTCCCCAGACCCCCACCCCACCCCAGACCCATGCAGCCAGGCAGACTGACCGTGCCCCATTACCTCATTGAGCAGGAAGACACTGGAGTTGGAGAGAGACATGCAGGGTGTCTGTTTTGCTGGAGGAGAGTGGCACTGACTGGCTTGCTGCCTACCTTCCTCATGAACCTAGCTCAGCTCACGGGGCAGACGGGAAGCCCGGCCCACAGGGACTCTCATGGGATGGGGGAGCGAGCAGCCTGCAGACTCAGGGGCACGAGCAAATTGTGGAAACAGTGCACGGTTCTTCCCTCCACTGTGGTCTTGTGGCACTCTGCCCCAGGCTCTGCATTGGCTCCCAGGCTCTGGTGGGACAGTGTACCACCATCACATAGTCCCTCCCAGGCACAAACAGGCATTTGGCTTACAGGGGGTTGTGGAGCAGTACAGCCAGCATCCCACAGGCTCATCATATGCACCTTCAGCTTACGGCTCACAAGTTCTTGGGGTACTTGCTAGGAACACTCTGCAGTGGCACCATACTGTCATGGGGCCTGCTTGTGGAAGTGGGTCAGTAGCCGCAAGGAGCTTTGTGCAAATTTCTCCAAGGTACCTAAAGTAGAGATCCCACAGCACAGTGGAGTGATCACTTCCAGGTCAAAGGCTGAAATCAGTTGGTGGGACCAAGCAAAGACGGCATTTGTGGGGGATCCCTCAGGCTCTCAGAAGTGCTGCTTTATGGGACATGCATAGTGGTCCAGTCTCCCTATCCAGTACTCAAGGTCCAGTTGGTCCCACATCGTTTCCCTCACTAGGCAGGGATGTGTCCACCATGCTTGGCCTTGCCTCACCTTCAAGGCTATTATGGAAACTTACTGTCCTCGATAGGAACTGTGGCTCAGTGGAAGAGCCTTTGCTCACAAAAGGTCCTAGGTTCAAAATCCAGCATTTCCAGGTAAATGGATGAAGCAGCAGGTAATGAGACACACCTCCAGCAAAGAGCAGACCACACTGCTAGTCAGAGTAGATAACATTTGTGATAGATCAGTGGTTTCACTTAGCATGAACTAGCTTGAGGTATTCTTTCTCCATTGTATCTCACAGTAGAAGAAGAAGAGACTGGATTTATACCCCACCCTTCACTACCCAAAGGTGTCTCAGAGCGGCTTACAAACTCCTTTCCCTTCTCCTCCCCACAACAGACACCCCGTGAGGTAGGCGGGGCTCAGAGAGCTCTTGACAGAAACTGCTCTTTTCAAGAACAGCTCTTATCAGAGCTACGGCTTGCCCAAGGCCATCCAGCCAGGTGCCAGTGGAGGAGTGGGGAATCAAACCCGGTTCTCCCAGATTAGAGTCCGCGCACTTAACCACTTCACCAAACTGGCCCTATGAGTTATCGTGGGCTTCCTGGCCAAGGTTCCCCAGCTCTGCATGCAGAAAGTCCCAGGTTCAGTTTCTAGATAACCAGATAACAGGTGATGCAAAAGACCTCAACCTGAGACCATGGAGAGCTGCTGGCCAGTCAAAGTAAGCAGCAGTGACTTTGATACACCAGTGGTCTGATTCAGAATAAGGCAGCTTCCTGTGTTTCAACAGGGCCAGCTCACGAGCTATATTCCATGCTAGGCAAATGCCAACCATGAATCAAGTAGCCTACTGAGGGACTACCAAGCAGATTGGGTGTGGGGGGGGGGAGGGGAGAGGGGTTGGTTTTTCTTTCTCTGTTACTCTGGGACTCTCCAAACTTGTACCAAACTGTCACTTGAATCATGAAGACATTGTTTTCCACCCAACTGCTGGAAGCTTAATGTGACCACTTATGAGAAGTTCCAGATTTCCTTTTATATGGCCAATGAGCAACCCCCCCCCCATGAAGTATCACAGGTGGGAGGGAGGGCTGGATTGCCAGTTGACTGCCGTCTCCTGTCACTGCACCTTTCTTTACTCTGCCTCTCCCATCCCTCCTCACTAAAAACATTGTTCTCTCCCTTGCAACACTAGTCTGCTGGTAGATCGCCCCACCCCACCGACAACGTCTGGCTCTCCCTCACCTCAGTTCTTGGCATCAGTTGTCTCCCACTCTTCTCCACTATTCCCCTGTCACTCTTTCTTTCCCACCATTACCCTCAAGTTCTATTTCTCTCTAAGTGCAGCACTTTACTTCCCCCCCCCCCTTGGGAATGACCGGCAACCATTCCCTTTGGTAGGAAAAAAAAGGGATACACCCAGGAGAACAAGAGCTAAATCTGTTCCTTGCCCCCTAGTGACCCTGGCCTTTAAAGAACCAAGTTTTCTCCTATCTATTTATCCCCATTGTGGGTTCTCTTCTTTGGTCACTGTTAAGGGTGGTGAGATGCTGGATGCGGGGGACATACCAGTATCCTCAGAATAAAAATAAAAGTGATTACCCATAGGTAGGAGGTAACATTCAAAATCCAGAGAATTCCGAAAGCCAGAATCCCCCCTCCCCATTGCTACCCAGAGACTGGATAAGCCAGGAAAACTCCTATATTCCTGCCCCAGCTGTATGCTCGATTAGCTGGAAATGGAAAAGGCAAAATGGACCCCCCATGGCTATTCGTCCTGTACCAGTTTCCTTTTTCCTAGAACACCCTCTGTCACAACCCAAATATTCTGCCCTCAACAACAACTTCTGCCACAGTATTTTATGGCTCTAGGCTTCCCCATTTGCCCCAGTGAAATTCTTCTGAACATCTGACTGCTGAGCATTGCTTGAGATTGGTGGGAAGAGAATCAGTTTGTGCATTGTTTCTTTGTAGGCAATACATGCTGCCCTCTCCTCAGCCACAGGAAGCTGGAGGTTGATGCCTTGACCAAAGTACCACAGCAGGGGGTGCTGTGGGACAGGTATGTAGAACTCCACCCATCAGCAGAAGAGCTCAAGGGGCTGCCTCTCAGACTCTTAATTTCTTCACATGTATTAACTACCACACACACACACACACACACACACACACACACACACACACATGCACTGCATATGTGGCATCCGTTGTGCTCAATCATACCCAGAAGGAATTGGGGTTGAGGGGCCTCCTTGAAATTCTTCTGCTTTATCACCCCCATTATGAGTCAGTCAGCTTGGAGGAGGCAATACAGGAGAGAGTGAATGTATGTGGGGAATCCTTCCATTTGGCTGCCTCAAAACAGCTTCATGAATAAGAAAACACAAAGCCTGGAAGGGGTGTGGGTCAGAGTGGCTGCTAATGGATGCTCTCGGATGCCAACGAGGGCCCTGGGGACGCAAGAAGTATCTCCACTTTCCGAAAGAAGGAGAGGGGGGGAGGGAATGGATGAGGAGGGAAGGCAGTGAGGGAGTTTCTTTGGACTCTTAGTTTTGGGGGAATTCAGATCCTAGTTCTCAGCTTACTTCTGGAAGGGGTCTGAATCATCCAAGATGATCTTCTGCTAGCTTTTTCTTCTCTCAGGTAATGGCATCATCTGTCCTATAGAGGCTGGGGTACAGGGCACATGGGCACCCACAAATAAAATAAAATAAATACCCTCCCTCCTGACCCAGAAACGGTTTCCCATTATGTTCGCCAGAGATTAAACGCTGAGGGTGGGCCCTTTGTTTTGAACCATTGTTTTTCAGGAGCATGTTTTCTTTCTGGTGATTATAAGGCATGAAATGAGCCACAATACAGAGTCTTAAAATACATTGTTTCTTGGCAATGTAATCTTGAATATATCTCAGACCAGGTCTTTGGGCCTTGCTGTGAACTGGGTGCCAGTGGACTAGGTTAAAAACAGCTTTCGTGGCACTGATATGACCTGTGCCACATTATCTGGCAAGGGATGTATATGCTCCTGAGAGATGGGGCTAGTTGGGACAGATGTGGACATCATGCCTTTGCGAAGATGCACCCGTTGTGTGTAAGGCAGGAGATACAGGCTGCCTGACCCACTTGTGCGGGGTTGCAAGAGACAGCTCAGAGAGGAAAGTCTGTCATGCTCGCTTAGTGGCACAGCAGATGTTATGCAGACAGAAGGTCCCCTATTCATTCCCCCAGCAGCAAAGTTTGGCAGACTTCCATGTGGGGGGCTTGCAGAACTCCCGCCCATCAGAGCAGACAGCCGTTAGCTAAAAGGGACCAGTGGTTAGATTCTGAATAAAGCTCCTCTTGGATGTGCCCAGGGAGGAAGAGTCATTTTTAACAGCCCACTGAACGTGCGAAAACAACCTGCAAGAATCTTATTGCTGGCTCAGAAGACACTGTGACTAAACTGCTCAAATGTGATCCCCCACCCGGTGGCATTTTGATGGTATCTCCAGAGGTCCGACACAAGCTCCACCCCCCTCTTTGATATCCAGCTGGGCTGAGAACAATTGCCCACCCTGTCACCCTGCCAGCTGGTCTTTCAGAAGGCTCAGCATCTCCGGAAACTGTCCTCTGACACAGCATTTGCTTGGTACAAAAATAGCGAGGCAGATCCAAGCGGCACTGGCTGGCCTGCACACTGCCTGCTGACTCTGGCAAGCCTTGACAGATGCCACAAAGTCCTGCTTAGCTCTGACGTGTGCTTAGCAAAGCCAACACTTGAGCCTTCCTAGCCAACAGTTCTTCCCTTTAGCTTCCCCTTCGCCACAGAGTCTTTGGGGACGGAGGAGTGTATTTTATTGGCAACCCAGAGCAGTGTTGCCGTGTCATCTTAAGGAGAGTTAAACCTTTCAAACACAATTGACTTCAATTGACTGGACTTCAGCGTAAGAGTGACACCAAAGCCTATTGATTTCAATGGACTTAGAAGGGTATAACTTGGTTTAGGATTTTACTGGCATTGGGTTGAGAGACAGAAGTGAGAGTCAGAACTCCTTGGGCCTGTCGCTACAGCTGTCAACTGATCTGGAGAAAAGTGTCCTGTCCCTTTAATAGATCCTTACTGGGATGTTATTTACTTTCCCTAGGTCCAGAGGGGGTGACAGTTGAGATTCTGGTGGGTTGTCTGGGAACAGAGTCTTTGAAAGCACAGGAAATGAGGGTCTTATGTCTTCAGCAGGTTCTCCTGATGTTTCTCCATCTTCCTGCAGAGCATGGTGGAAAGGGAAGAGGAAGAAGGAGCAACTCCATCCCACTGGATTGGCCAGAAGTGTTGTGCAGTCCAAGAAGGCCCTATGCACACTTGGCAAAGAAGGGTCGAAATGGGGGGACTATCTAGGTAGAATAGACAGAGTGTGTCAAGTAAATAGAGAAGTGATCTAGCACTTGAAGGTTCTGTGTTCAAGTCCTCTTGCTACTGTAGATTTACTGCATGACCTTGAGAAGTCCCTCTATCAGCCCAAGCTGTCAAAAGCAAACCCTAGTGACCCACCACATAGCAAAGAACCAGTTTGGTGTAGTGGTTAGGAGCATGAACTCCAATCTGGGAGAACCGGGTTTGATTCCCCACTCCTCCTCCACATGCAGCTGCTGGCGTGACCTTGCGTCAGTTACAAGTTCACTCAGAGCTGTTCTCTCATGAGCAGTTCTCAGGAGAGCTCTCTCAGCCCCACCTACCTCAAAGGTTGTCTGTTGTGGGGAGGGGAAGGAGATTGTAAGGTGCTCTGAGACTCTGAGTGAAGGGCACGGTATAAATCCAATCTCTTCTCTTATTATTATTATTTTCAAATCAGGAAGAGAGATGATCTGATAAGGAATAGCCAAGTGGAGACTGGTGGGCACTGGCTTCCATAAGGCCTAGTTTTTCTCTGCGAGAAAAGCAACTGGGAGGTGAGGCTCCTAGTTCCTTTTCCTAAGGGCTGTTCCACACACTACAAGAGCCTTACACGAACAGCACTTCACAGTGGGGAACTGAAGCTCATTTTTCACTGTAGACATCACCAATGTTCCCTCTAAGCTGTGGAGTCTTGTGAGCAAAAATTCTACTTTGTGAGCTACTGGCATTAAAGTTGTGAGCGAGCAATTTGACTGCTGCATAAATTAGTTTGCTCTAGAGCCATCCTCCCTGAGCTAAGAGAAAAATGTGTGAGCCAGAGGGTAAAAAACTGTGAGCTAGCTCACACCAACTCAGCTTAGAGGGAACACTGGACATCACATGCCATGGCTACACACGTGCATTTCCTTGTATCAATGGGAACAGTGCAATTAGCTTCAGATTCTCTCCCAGCCCATAAGGCACACTTGCAGTTCTTCACACCACATACATGTCATTTCCCATAAATATTATAATTTTGTACACTGCATTGGTCAGGCCACACCTGGTGTATTGTGTGCCGTTCTGGAGGCCTTATTTCAAAAAGGATGTGGACAGAATGGAGCAGAGAGCAACGAGGATGATCAGGGGCCTGGAGACCAAGCCCTATGACAAAAGGCTGAGGGACTTGGGAATGTTTAGTCTGGTGAAGAGGAGGCTGAGGGGGGACATGATTGCTCTCCTTAAGTATTTGAGGAGCTGTCACTTAGAGGAGGGCAAGGAGCTGTTGCTGTTGGCAGCAGAGGATAGGACTCACAATAATGGGTTTAAATTAAGGGTGGGAAGGTGTTGTAAAATAGTCATAAAGTGTTTAATACTTAGACCATTAATGGATCTTGCTCTATTGGAAAGAAGAGATTTCTTTGCTTTAAAAACCTTTATTTCTAAGGGTAAAGGGTTCACGGGATTACTACAAATTAACATAACACTAACAGCTACATTTTCTAAGCTGCCTTTAGTCAGACCTAGCACACAGATAATGGAGAATCTCTCCTTCTTCTTGACCCCTAGAAAGGAAGTCACCTGAAACAAATGACCAATCTGTATCACAGTAGAAGCTACTTTTCCCGGGCTAATTCCCCATTGGCTTAGTGCCAGGTATCCCTTCCAGGTCAGTCTAAACAATAGCAATACTAGGAATACAAGTTAACCCTATAATGACTGAATCATCAGACCTTGTAAACACATACATTTCCAACAGAAGGTACCGGCTGGATATTAGGAAAAACTTATTTACAGTAGGAGTTGTTCAAAAGTGGAATTAGCTGTCTAGGGAGGTGGTGAGCTCCCCCTCACTGGCAGTCTTTAAGGAGCAGCTGGACATTTGTCAGGGATGCTCTAGGCTGGTCCTGCATTGAGCAGGGGGTTGGACTAGATGGGCCTGTATGGCCACAACTCTGTGATTCTATGATTCTTCTATGATTCTAAGTGGCCCTGACAGAGGGGAATAAGAGGGCTCAAGCAGGGAGTGGTGGAAGCCAGGAATCTAGCTGGCTAGCTTGTTTGGATTCCTAACTTGGTCCCAGTTGAAGAGCCCCATACTGCTCACTTGGCTTGTGAGTTCATGTGGCAAAGAAGACTTGGATTTCCACAGTGTCAGAGGCAGGTTATAGCCAGCAGTGAATGTATAAAATGAGCACAACTCTGTTTATAGGTATAGGACAACCAGGTGTGCAGGAGTGCAGAGTTCTTGCACCTTTTACAGATGTGGGGAAGCAGGACTTCCCAGCAGTGCAGATCCCCCCCCCCTGCTCAAATTCCTTTTCCTGCATACCTATTAAAAGTATACCCCCTTTGTCATCTTGTCAGCCCACCCGCAAGTCCCAAGCTATGATCTGGAACCTTTCAGCCTAGTTCCAGATATGCGGGCCTGGTAGAAGAGCCACCAAAATATACTCTGGCCATTCTCTGTGGTGTTCCTTCCGTAGTGCCTGCCATGTTCTGGGGCTGCAACCTGGGATTGAAAAGAGGCTCCAATGTCAAATGAAGGTGACCAACAGCCCAGAAGAGAACAGTCCAGCCTGTTCTTGGGCCTTTAACAGCGACTTGATGTGCAGAGATTGGCAGGTGATGCTTTTCTCAGCAATATCAGAAGCTTCTGTTGGAGCATCAAGCGGCTGTTAAAAGCTTCTATTAAAGGCATGGCTACAATGGCCAGTTAAGAAGTTGGCAACTCCAGAAGAGCTGAACTTAAGTGCTGGCAATGTCAGCAGGCTAAAAATGGAACTCCCTGTTCTCCTAATATAAATTCCTTGTTTTTGTTTTCCACTTTCCTTTTTAGAGGCCCGCTAAGAGTCTGCATGCCTTGACGTAGATGCGTTGGATTCTGCCTTGCCACTTCCACAGCGGAATTCCAATATTCTGGATTTGGACCGGTGCCACCAGTGCAGGATCAGGCCCACAGTATGCCAGAGCATTGCACGCCCACCCCAATGCAGCAAAGCCGTTCACAGAAATGACAGGGACTTGTGTATGCGTGTGTGTGCAGCATCACTTTCCCCCCTTCCCTATCTCATTATGCTCAACAGAGTCCCCTTATATTTTCCCTGCAGTGTGTGGGGGTGTTGAAGCGGAAAGAGCGTGAAGGGGCACCTCCCCAAACCAAGAGAGTCTAAAATAAAATTAGGACGTCTTGCAAAACAGCTCCAGCAGCACATGAATTATTGAGGAGTGTGCAGAAGGCTGCCAGGTGGCTTGGGGAAAAGACATTGGGGGAGGGTGGGAGAAGCAGACTAGGGGTTACCTAGGGGCAAAAGCAGGACAGAGTCGGATGTAGGGAAGAGGGCCAGGGATGTTGTGGGCGGGGTTGGGATGACAACCCAGCTCTTCAGACTGCGGCGCTGTCTCCATGCAGAGCTGGACCAGCCTAATGGCAGCTGCTTGGCGCTGCTGAATTTCCAAGGGCTTGAGACTAACCGGAAGAATCTGCTGGGGGTACACAGACCAGTGAAACAACACAGACCACAGCATGGGCACAATCGTGTTCCTCATTCCCCTGATTCCACCAGTGCAAAGAGTATAAGATCTAGCCCTGCTGGATCCAACCAGTGGTCCGTGTAGTCCAGCATCCTGTTTCACACAGTGGCCAACAAACAGGACACAGAGGACCAGGCCACTACTGTATTTAACCAAAACAAATACTAGAGTTTTTCCACATGTGCCATCTAGAAGAAGAGGAGGCCATCTCACATAAGAACATAAGAGAAGCCAATGTTGGATCGGGCCAATGTCCCATGTAGTCCAACACTCTGTCACACGGTGGCCAAAGATACCAGGTGCCATCAGGAGGTCCAGCAGTGGGGCCAGGACACTAGAAGCCCTCCTGCTGTTGCCCCCCCCCCCAAGCACAAAGAATACAGAGCATCACTTGCCCCAGCCTGAGAGTTCCTAACTATATCTTGTGGCTAATAGCCACTGATGAACTTCTACTCCATATGCTTATCTAATTCCCTCTTGAAGCCATCCATGCTTGTAGCCGCCGCCACCTCCTGTGGCAGTGAATCCCATCTGTTAAGCACTCTTTGGGTGAATAAGTACTTCCTTTTATCTGTTCTAACCTGACTGCTCCGCAATTTCATTGAGTGCCCACGAGTCCTTGTATTGTGAGAAAGGGAGAAAAGGACTTCTTTCTCAGCCTGCTCTATCCCATGCATAATTTCGATCATGTGAACCTCACATTCATGTTCCAGTTACAAATATGTAGAGTAATTTTAAAAAACACTTTTTTATATACAGCATTTTTAGAGAAGTTGTTTTACATTCAGAGTCATCTTCCCTTTGGATAAGAAGGGTACGTACATATAACACTGACCGACTTTGTCTATTTGGGACAGAAGGTTGTATGTATAAGACTTTCATCCAGCATTACTGTGGGGGTAATAAAGCTATATTCTCCCTCCCGAGAGCTCTGCAGGGTCATCATCACTCAGGGAATCCATAAAACATTGCATTGAAAGTCGTCTGCCTTGTTTGGAACAACAGCCCCTCTGTTGTCAGCCTCTGATCAGTAGATTGGGATGATGCTTCAAAGCCATGGAAGACCATTCTGCAGAGCTAAGATTGTAGTACAAACAATACCTCACTTGTTCAGGATATTATGCTGGGCACAACAGCAGAAACAGTCTGTGATAAAACTCTAGTTTGGCTCTTGTGAGTGTCTACAAGGGGCCATGTGGAATTTTATCTAAACCTGACACTTACTGCCAAAGACTCCTACAGTTCTTTTAAAATCAGTATATGAACTGTGTCGGTCCTCAGTTCTGGCCATACATCTCTCTCCTTTTTACCCAATTTCTCCTCCAGTTTTCCTTCTCTTCCCCTCAATTTCTACAGACCACTATCACTTCTAAGCTTCCTTCCTGAGTGCATTGTCACCCTTCGTTTTTAGCATATCCTACTCTGTTATTCACTAGCTCTCCCTTCCTCTGTCCTTCATTCTGCCTACCCTGCCATTCTCTGGGATCACAGTGGTTATCAGAAACTTTTCAGCCTGGCCCACCCCTCTGTGATATCAGGACAGCCTAGCCAATTGCAGTCTGGAGCTTCATCATCACTGTAGGATTGTTTTAGTGTATTACAAGCTCCAGATTGCCTATAATGACCCCCATAGGCTATAATGGAGCAGGGGGGGGGGAAATCAGGTTTTTTGCACACCCATTATGCTTTTCAGTATGATTTGTAAGATGCCTTGAGTCACAGTAAAAGTGATATAAACATTTGAATAAATAAGTAGTTTGGGCAGGTTGATAACATCTAAGCAACTTCCTGTTTGTTAGGTTAGGCAGGGTTCTGACAGTGATTGTTCCACCTCTGTTATACTTGACCTGTAAAGCGGTCATATTTCATTTTTAAAAACCCCAAAGTAGACGGCGAGAGTCCCCCCCCCCCCCAAAGTGCTGGTATGTTTTCTAAGGCTCAGCACAGGGTAACAGTCCGAGGCCAGGTCTACCAATAGACCTGTTCTCTGGAGGCCAGGTCTACCAATGTAGTGGAAATGGGAAGGTAGACCTGTTCTCCAGAGGCTTGGACAACATGTTCTGTAATGAAATTTGACTTGATTCTGTTTTCTCTTACAATGTTTTAATGATTCTTAAAATATAGTTTAAATATAGTTGAAAAGAATTCATTCTGAGATTTTTACAAGGTTCTGGAAATAATCTACAAAACTAATTTTTGTGATAGTCAAATGTAGACTCACAACTTTAATGCTACTAGCTTTTTTTGCTCACAAGGTAGAATTTTTGCTCACAACACTGTGGAGCTTAGAGGGAACACTGAATATAGATTCTAAAGGCAAGAGGACAAACAATATTAGGTAATGGATGTAACTCTGGGAAGAAAGAACCAACATAGTAAATGGTAGAAGACCAGTTCTCTTACACAAAGTTCTAGCACAATCACCCTCACTAGCATGTCGCTGGATTCCAAATTCTAAAAGGTCAAGATGCTGAGCTGCAGACCGGAAGGTCTGTAGTTCAGCAGTTCGAGACCCTAGTGCCGCGTGATAGAATGAGCTCCCGTCTCTGGCTCCAGCTCCTGCCAACCTAGCAGTTCGAAAGCAAGAAATTGTAAGTAGATAAATAGGTACCGCTTCAGTGGGAAGGTAAAAGTATTCTGTGTGTGTTGTGTATTCACTCCATCCAAAACCATGTTAAGCTTGAGACCTCAGCCGGATTCTAATCTGGAACACCACCATCGGCTGAAGCATGTATGTAACCAATGAAATGTAAGAGTCTGTGCTGGAGGGAAGACAAATGATTGGTTGTTATCTATGTAACATGATTGGATGTTAACTGTGTGAGGGCGTGGCTACCCCAGCCCGGGAGAGTTTAAAAGGAGCTATGCTCCACTGTTGTTGTCGTCGTGTCGTCTGATGCTGTGTGATCTTTGGAAGTTCTCGTTCTCAATAAAGCTGATTCACTTGTTACTTACTTGTTTGTTGAGTTGCATACTTAACAGTGTGCCTCGGCGTTTAGTCATGCCAGCCACATGACCATGGAGAAGTCTTTGGACAGCGCTGGGTCTTCAGCTTAGAAACAGAGATGACCACCACCCCCTAGAGTCGGATTCGACTAGCTTTCGAGCAAGAGAAACCTTTACCTTTTAAAATTGAGAATAGTGGGAATCAGAATTGCTCCAATAAATGCAGCTTGAGTCAATGCTCCTTTTTTTGCCAGCAGCTTCAGCTTGGCTAGTTGGCAGTGATTCTCTCTGGGCTCAGGGGTTAGCCTGGGACAAGGTAGAGCTGAACCCATAGGGGCTGACAAAGGTCAGAACCACTGGGACAAGATGTGAGGTTGTTTGGTTGTAGCTGGGAACACGTGAAGCTGCTTTATACTGCATCAAACGATCAGTCTATCGATGTTGGCTTTGTCTTTTCTGGATGGCGGCAGCTGTCTGGAGTCTCAGGTTGTGGTTTTTCACATCACCCAGTACCTGAGTGGAGATGCCAGTGACTGAACCAAAGCAAATGTACTGCCACTGAGCCACACAGCCCTTTCCCAGTCCTCACCTGAGATGGTAGGGTTGCTGGTTGCGAAGGCCTACAGGCTTTATTCTCTGGGGACTGGTAATGGGCAATGACATTGCTAGGATTTGGTCTTGATCAAGGCATGTTCTTGAGATGCCTTGCAACCACATTTCTCTCAACGCCAAGAAAATTCACACAAAGTTAGCTGCTGCTGGTCTGCATCTCATCTCTGTTCTCTGTGGCAGCTGGGGTTGGAACCACAGCACCCCCAGTGGAGGGGAAGAATCTCTGCAGGGCAGTGATGTAAATACCAGGCTACTGCTCTCCCATTAGGGATGAAGTTCCACCTATATACCTAGTACAACAGCAGCCTACACCAAAAGCTTGGCACAGGCATCCAGAAATTGTGAGTCAACCTCCCTGCCTTGCCTTGTGGGAGCTGTGCCATCCATTTAGACTTAGAAGCAGGTTTCTTCAGTTGGACTGATGCAGTGTTCAGTGTAACCACTAGCCAAACCTAATCCAGGGCAACATTTTGTGCAAAACTGACCCAAGATATTCTGACCCTTAAGATGGGAAATCCGAATGGCATTCCCCTCTCCCACCCATCAGCATGGGGCATAAGCCATCTGGAGACGCTCTTGCGCAAGCCCCTTTGGATTGCTCTCGGTGCATCTTGTGCTCACATTAGCAAGGCTTGCAACTGTAGAACATGGTTATATAAGCAGTCAGAGTACCAGTAGTCAACCAGCATGGTTACAGCATTGTATTGTATTGTATTGTATTGTACTGTACTGTATTGTATTGTATTGTATTCTATTGTATTGTATTGACTTTCTTTCTTTCTTTCTTTCTTTCTTTCTTTCTTTCTTTCTTTCTTTCTTTCTTTCTTTCTTTCTTTCTTTCTTTCTTTCTTTCTTCTCGGCTTTTCTCCCCAGTGGGGACCGAAAGTGGCTTACATTATCCTCTCTCCTTCCATTTTATTGTCGCAACGACCGTGGTTAGGGTTGCCAGCTCTGGGTTGGGACATTTCTGGAGATTTGGGTTGGAGCCTGAGGAGAGCAGGTTTTGGGGAGGGGTGGAATCTCAGTGGGGTATAACGCTGGACATGCCTCCCTCCAAAACAGCCATTTTCTCCAGGGGAACTGATCTCTGTAGTCAGGGGATATCCAGGCCCCACCTGGATGTTGGCCACCTTACTGTGAGGTCGGTTAGGCCGAGGGACTGGCTCAAGGCCCCCAGCACACTTCTGTGGTGGCGTGGGGATTCAATTGGTGTCCCCCAGATTGTAGCCTGACACTCTAACCACTCCCCCACACTGGCTCTTTCATCATAGCTGTAGTAGACCACAGGTTTCTACATGCCTGTGCTAGATATGTGGGACCACATTCCTTTGACTATCCTAGGACGTCTCCAAGCAAAACAACCAGATTTGTTAACAGACCGAGTCTCTGGAATGTTCCAAGGGAGATTCTCCCATTTAGAGTTTTCCCAGCACGAAAGGGAGGCGAATGGTGCCCCTGTGTGGTAAAACTATGTAGTTGCAACCACAACAGCAAGCCTACCCCAACAACCTCAGAGGCATGAACATGCCTGAACTGCTCATTAACATGTGCTCAGATGTGCATGCACAAAAGCTCTCTGTCGGAGGCAAAGGCGATTTCTTTTCTAATACCAATATGCTTCAGTCACCCACTGAAATCACCCTGTCTGCTTTTGAGCAACGTGAAGCCAAGTGTTGTGTAAATAAACACATGGGCCACCAGGAGGTGCTGCTGCTTTAGAAGTGTGACAAAAGCAACTTCTGCCAGCAAATGTCACAAAAGTTACTCAAAACCTCACGTGCACATATCATGAATATTAGCAGACAGCATAAATTGCTTCAATCTTTTTAGGTACAAACAAACCGAAACAGGGAACATGGTGGGTAACACCCAAAGATCAAAGAAACACCATGTAAAAAAACCCTAAACTAATTATATTCCAGTTATTGGTAAGTAATGTCACATGTATGTTCACTAATATGGTAAATAATCATATTCAGTGAGGCACGCAATACCCCATGGTAGAATGCTGTGACATGAGGGTGCATTCCATTTCATTGAAAGCAAAGAGAAAAGGAAGATTCCTGACACAGATTTTGTGAAGTCCTTTTTATATGTTTGGCAATTCTTGAGAAAGAACAAATTGAAATGGCACAAGACATCTGCAGCCATTCATCAAATCCCAGGTGAACTGCGGGATGGATATATGTATACATTCCCTCCCCCCCCCCCCGTTCTGGACTTGGGAGGATTCCATAGAAAGCATTGTTATTACACTTAACTTTGTTATTTAACTTGTAGTTCTTAAAGGCTTTGCATTGTGATACCCCATATAACTTTACAACATTTAGTAACGATTCGAAATATGCTGTTTTCTGATATTTCAATCCTTTTAGGGGCAGGGCTTTTGTGCCTTTCAAACTGATGGCACACAGTCATTGAATTGGTCTTTGTGGTGCTCATCTCCGTTTCAAAGCCAAAGAGCCAGCGCTGTCCAA
This sequence comes from Gekko japonicus, assembly GCF_001447785.1. Lineage (NCBI taxonomy): Eukaryota > Metazoa > Chordata > Lepidosauria > Squamata > Gekkonidae > Gekko > Gekko japonicus. Next base: position 1,380,282 of record NW_015174272.1, on the reverse strand, counting down.
AGACATTTCCGTGGTCATGTGGCCGGCATGACTAAACACCAAAGCACATGGAATGCTGTTACCTTCCCACTGAAGTGGTACCTATCTACTTGCAATTTCTTGCTTTCGAACTGCTAGGTTGGCAGGAGCTGGAACTAGAGACGGGAGCTCACTCCGTCATGTGGCACACTTGGGTCTTGATCTGCTGATCTACCGACCTTCCACAGCCTGCAGTTCAGCGTCTTAACCACTTGAGCCACCGCAACTCCTTCTTGAAAGGGAAACAGGGGGGAAATAGTGAAATATACTGGGTTCAGATGCGTAGAAGTGATCAGCTCATAGTTTATTAGTGATTCAGCAAGAGAAAGAAGACTGGCTATCCCTGGCCGAAGCCAGGTATTTATCCCTGAAAAGGGTTACACCCAAAACACCCCACTCCCAACTATAGGCTATTTACACTCTATTGTTTCCCAGTTGGCTTACTCTAGGATCCCTGTCCCCCTACTGGTCCATTCTAGGATCCTAGCGATCTATTGTTATGCATCCCAAGCTAAGTCCTTTTTGCAAGGACAGCTCAGGCTCAATACATAGCAAATAGCAATCTTACTTCCTAAATAATGCCACAATATGTAGAATTCAGCAGACGTGTGCACAATTAGATTCTTTTTTTTTTTGGTAAACAAATTTTATTTTCTCAGGAATACAACATATAAAACATTTCATTCTATCAATTGTCTACCCCATTCCCAGTTCCTCCCCTCCCTCCAATGGCTTCCCACAATGCTTCCACCCCTGCTCCAAATTACTTCATATCATCAACAATATCAGTTTTTCATCATTACAATCTAAAGATAACATCGTTTGACTTAATATTGATCTAAACATATTAAGTTTTGTTTCACATCCCAGTTCTTTTCCAGATAAATTTTAAAATCATTCCATTCTCCAAAAAACTCATCGTCTTCTTTGTTATTCAGTTTTTTTGTAATCTTATCCATTTGTGCCATGAACAGAACTTTTTGTATCCATTCTTCAACCTCTGGTACCTTTTCTGTCTTCCAAAACTGAGCATAAATCATTCTCGCTGTCACTATCAGGTACCAGAGTAAAGTTTTTTTAGTCGTATTGACTTCTTCCATTTTGAGTCCCAAAAGCAGAATTTCCGGTGCTTTTTTAAAAGAACATTTCAGTATTTTTTGCATTTCATTGTGGACTTTTGTCCAAAAGTCTACAGCTTTCTCACAAGTCCACCACATATGATAAAATGAGCCCTCATGCCTCTTACATTTCCAACATTTGTTTGACATATTTTGATTCATATTTGCAATCTTCTTAGGTGTCATGTACCACCTATACATCATCTTATAACAATTTTCTTTAACATTAGTACATGTCGAGATCTTAATAGAATTTTTCCACAAATATTCCCAGGTTTCCATAGCCACTTCCTTATTCATATTAATAGCCCATTTTAACATTTGTTCTTTAACAGTTTCATCTTCAGTATACCATTTTAACAACACCTTATACATTTTAGAAATATTTTTTCCTCCTCCACTCTCCCAAACCTTTTCAATTTCATTTTTTTCCTCTCTAAAACCATAGTTTTTTTTGTCAGATCTAAAAAGATCATAAATCTGCATATATTTCAACCACTCATATTCATATTCAATTTCATTCTGCTTTTTCATTACCCACTCTGTTCCCTCTTTTTTAATTAAATCTCTATATGGCAACCAGTCTCTACCTCGCTGTCTTGAGTAAGATATCAACACTTCTACTGGTACAATCCACAATGGTCTTAAGTCACTCTGGTACTTCTTATATCTTGTCCATACCATATACAAAGCTTTTCTCACCAAGTGAAGTTTAAAAAAACTGTCCATTTTTATCTTGTCATACCATAAATATGCATGCCAGCCAAATCTACAATCATGCCCTTCCAACCCCAACAATCTGTCATTTTCAAGCTTCACCCATTGATCCATCCATGTTAGACAAACCGCTTCATAATATAGTCTAAGATTTGGCATTTGTAGACCTCCTCTTTCTTTGGCATCACAAAGTATTTTCATTTTGATCCTTGGTTTCTTGCCTGCCCAAACAAATTTTGACAACTCTTGTTGCCACTTGGCCAACAAATCCGTTTTATGCAGAATTGGTATTGTTTGGAACAGGAACATCAAACGTGGTAGGACATTCATTTTTATAACTGATATTCTTCCCATCAGTGATAAGTTCATTTTATCCCATTTCTTAAAATCTTGAGTCAGCTTAGTCCATAATTTCTCATAATTATTCTTATATAGGTCTATATTTTTTGCCGTTAATTCAATTCCAAGGTATTTTGTTTTTTTAACTACTTCACATTGTACCAGTTCTTGTAGTTCCACTTGTTTTTGTTTGATCATGTTTTTACATATAAGTTTTGTTTTATTCTTATTTACGTAAAAGCCGGCCAATTCTCCAAACTCCTTTATTTTTTGAAAAAGCAATGTCAATTTTTCTGTTGGGTTTTCCACCATAAACATTACATCGTCTGCAAATGCTCGATATTTGTATTGGTGTCCTTTATGTGTCAAGCCCTTTATTTCTTGATCGTACTGTATTTTTTGTAAAAGTATTTCCAATACCCAGATAAATAATAACGGTGATAACGGACAACCTTGCCTTGTTCCTTTCTGTACTTTGAAGTTATCTGTCAGTTCTTTATTCACATTTATTTTAGCTCTTTGTTCAGAATAGATAGCTTCAATACAATTTCTAAAATGTTGTCCCGCTTCAATCTTTTCCATCATCTGGTGCATAAAATTCCAATTAAGATTGTCAAAAGCTTTTTCTGCATCAACAAACAGAAAAGCTACTTCTTTTTCTGGGTGCTTTTCATAATATTCAATTGCGTCCATTACTATTCTTACATTGTCTCTAATCTGCCTTTTGGGTAAAAAGCCCGCTTGATCTTCAGAAATTACCGTTTGTAAATAGTTTTTCACCCTTTCTGCAATAATTTTTGCAAAGATTTTATAATCGTTGTTCAAAAGAGATATTGGCCTGTAGTTCTTTACATTTGTTGAATCTTGTCCTTCCTTTGGAATCAAAGAAATAATTGCTTCTTTCCATGAGTCCGGCACCTTTTTGTTTTCTCTTATTTCGTTGGTTAAAGCTTCCAGGACCGGGGAAATTTCTTCTTTCATCTTTTTGTAGAATTTCGCTGTAAATCCGTCCGGCCCAGGCGCCTTCCCCAACTTTGTCTCTTCTATTGCCTTCATCACTTCTTCTTTTTGAATTGGACCATTTAATAAATCTTTGTATTCCTTACTTATTTTTGGTAGTGGAATCTCCTTTAAATATGTTTTAATCTTCTCAAGATCAACTCTAGTTGTTTGGAATAGTTTAGCATAATACTTGAAGAAACATCTCTTTATTCCATTAGGATCAACGAACTCTTTTCCATCTTCTATTATTTTGGTTATCATTCTTCTCTCTCTTCTAGCCTTAAGTTGCCAAGCTAAGTATTTTCCCGGTTTGTTCGCCCCTTCAAAAGATTTCTGTTGTAACTTCTTTAAATTCCAATACATTTCCTGATTCCAAGTCTCATTCAGTTGTTCCTTCAGCAACTTTAATTCTTTAATAATTTGCTTTTTTCCAGGCTTCTTTTTTAATTCCTTTTCTTTCTGAGCAATTTTTTCTAACACTTCTGTTTGTTTTTGAAGTTTTTCCTTTTTTTGCTTCACGTTTTGCGAGATGAGAATTCCTCTCATCACCGCTTTATAAGCATCCCATACAATCTGTATCGGTGTTTCTTTATTTAAATTTTGTTGAAAGAATTGTTTCGTTTCTTCCTTTAACATCTCAATTACCGTTTTCTTATCCAACAAGTCTTCATTAATCCTCCACAGAAAGGGTTTTTTCCTTTCTGTGGAACTCCATACCACCGGATTGTGATCTGAATTACATCTTGGCAAAATTTCAGTCTTATGTGTTTTCATTGATAATTCTTCAGACATCCAAATCATATCAATTCTGGAAAAAGAGCAATGTCTATTGGAATAAAAAGTAAAGTCTTTCTGCATCGGGTTCCATTTCCTCCAAACATCTTCTAATTTTTCTTGCTTAACTAATTCAAAAAAATTCTTTGGCAATTTTCCGCTGAATTCGTTGTCCTTTTGTGGTTTTCTGTCTAGACGATCTATTGTCCCATTAAAGTCTCCGGCCATAATAACTTGCTCATAAGTCAATTGTTGTAATTGGTCAGTTATATCCTTAAAAAATTTTTCCTTTGCTCCATTGGGTGCGTACACGTTGATCAACAATGTTTTTTTCTGCTGAATCATTAATTCCACACCCACGTATCTGCCATCTATGTCCTTAAAAATTTCTGTAGGTTGTAACTCCTTCTTCACATATGTCACAACTCCTTTTTTCTTGTTTGAGGCCGCAGAACAAAATTCAATTCCAAATAAAGCATTCTTTAAATATTTTATATCCTGTTTTCTAATATGTGTTTCTTGCAAGCATATCACGTTGCATTTCTGTTTCTGTATCCAATGATTGATTCTTTTCCTCTTGTTTGGTGAATTTAATCCATTAACATTCCATGACAACAATTTGTACTCCATTATGCGTTTTATTTTAAAGTTCTCCAAAGACGTCCGCATTGTCCGCCTTAAATTTATAAAAGTCCATCATCGATCTGATCTGAATCCTCCCACCTTGATACGTAAAGGATAAACCTTGTGGAATCTCCCATCTATATCTGATGCTCAAAGCTCTGAGTTTGTCCGCCAAGGATTTATACCTTTTCCTGTCTTGCAGTATTGTTCTTGGGAGTTCTCTCATCACCATAATTTTGTTTCCCTCTATTACAAAAGGGACGTTGAATTGCTTCTTGAATATCTCCTCTGTTATTGATCTTGTTACAAATTGTACAATTACATCCCTTGGTAAATTCTTCTTTTCTGCAATTCTGGAGTTCACTCTATAAATCAAATCAAAGTCTGAGTCCATTGACCCTTCCTCCTCGCCCAGAAAAGCCGTTATCACTTCCATCATTTTTTCTTTTAAGTTCTCATTCTCTGTTTCCTTAATGCCTCTGAATCTCAGATGAGTCTGCATCCTTCTGAACTCCATCATTGTCTCTGATCTTGTAATTTGTTGAGTCAAAGAATCTTGTTTCTCTTCTATTTTTTGTATCTTCTCCTCTGTCTCTGTAGTCTTGGTTGCATTTGCTTGAACATCCTTCTTAACTCCTTCCATTTCTTGCTTGATTGAAGTTATTTCTGTAGTAACCAATTCCTTCAATGCTGTTATGTTCTTCTCTTGGACTTCTTCTAGATGTTTCAGATGAATCTGAGTTTGCTTCTCCAGTTGGTCCCCCAATGTTTTTTCTATCTGCTCCCCCATGGCTTGTATTGCCTCCATGGAAGCAATGGAGAAGAGAATGACAGAGGCAATACAAGCCATGGGGGAGCAGATAGAAAAAACATTGGGGGACCAACTGGAGAAGCAAACTCAGATTCATCTGAAACATCTAGAAGAAGTCCAAGAGAAGAACATAACAGCATTGAAGGAATTGGTTACTACAGAAATAACTTCAATCAAGCAAGAAATGGAAGGAGTTAAGAAGGATGTTCAAGCAAATGCAACCAAGACTACAGAGACAGAGGAGAAGATACAAAAAATAGAAGAGAAACAAGATTCTTTGACTCAACAAATTACAAGATCAGAGACAATGATGGAGTTCAGAAGGATGCAGACTCATCTGAGATTCAGAGGCATTAAGGAAACAGAAAATGAGAACTTAAAAGAAAAAATGATGGAAGTGATAACGGCCTTTTTGGGCGAGGAGGAAGGGTCAATGGACTCAGACTTTGATTTGATTTATAGAGTGAACTCCAGAATTGCAGAAAAGAAGAATTTACCAAGGGATGTAATTGTACAATTTGTAACAAGATCAACAACAGAGGAGATATTCAAGAAGCAATTCACCGTCCCTTTTGAAATAGAGGGAAACAAAATTATGGTGATGAGAGAACTCCCAAGAACAATACTGCAAGACAGGAAAAGGTATAAATCCTTGGCGGACAAACTCAGAGCTTTGAGCATCAGATATAGATGGGAGATTCCACAAGGTTTATCCTTTACGTATCAAGGTGGGAGGATTCAGATCAGATCGATGATGGACTTTTATAAATTTAAGGCGGACAATGCGGACGTCTTTGGAGAACTTTAAAATAAAAATGCACAATTAGATTCTTTGCCAAGAAATCTCTGCCGAATTGCTATGGAACCCCAGGGGGATTCAGAGGCTTTTAAGGGATCCCTAGAACACATTCGGGAAACCCCCCCCCCCCCGTTGCCATCAAGGCATCCTGACCTTGAAACACTGTGCAGAAGAAGGCCGTCATCATGCTTAGCCATTGCTCCACTGGTTATGGCAGGGCGGAGGAAATGCTGGGATTCCTTCCTCTGCATTGTAAGGGAAGGCACAAAGAGGAGCCCTCTCTTTTCTTCTGTTTGGGCAGGGGTGCGATGCCCCATTTTGCCTCCAGTCAGGAAAGCACATGGATGCTGTGGTGTTAGTGGCAATGTCATAGACAGAGGGGAAGGTGTTTCTGTGCCCCATCCGGTTTGCTGCAGGGGGACCACATGGAACCCACCAAGGCCAACTGACCTCCTCCACTGCTTTTAACTGCAGCTTTCTATGCAGGGATAAGCAGGCTGGGGTTTCTTGTGGCATGGAGATCCCATCCAAATGCCTGCTCATAAAGTTTCTCTTAGAGGCACAGAAACAATGGTCTGCAAGAAAAGCTGGCAACTCCATTTGCAATGGGCAGGATGTGACAAATAGATGCTGTAAATAGAACAGTCAAGTGTTTCCTATTCCGCAGCTTCCGGAAGGCTTCCAATGGGGTAATTGTCCCACTGTGGTCAACTTGCAGGGTTTGTCTTGCTCACACAAGGGGGTTTCTTCAAGCCACTGCTTCTGTAACCTGTAACCACATTTACCATGTAATATCTTAATGGCATTAATATGCACATTCTCTTACTGAGGAAGGAAAGAAACCAGGAGGATCAACAGACCACTGAAATGGCATAAATTCTTTCTTACTTTATTATCCTGTAATTCATTACCACAAGGTATGGTTGTGGTTACTCGCTTAGATGGCCTTTTAAAAAGGGGTAATTCGTGGGATAAAAGATCTAATAATGGGTATTAATGTAACAGCTGAGCAGAACTTCCACGTATAGACAAAGTATATCTGAGTGCCAGATGCTTTGAGACAAGCAATAAGGGTATGTCATCACCAACACATCCTGCTACTATGCACTCAAAAGTATCCAGATCTCTGGAGTGGTGCTGCAGATACAATGCTGGATTAGAAAGATCTCTGATGCTGGAAATGCAATGCCAATAACAGACATAAATGTATGTTATCACAGATGCCATTCTGTGGTGTGTACTGTTTTTTCCCCATGGCTGTTTGGCTGAGACTCTTGCTTCTCTTGTTTGGCGTGATTTCTGGAAGATCACGTTTTTAATTATTTTGTTAATTTTTAAACCCTGGCTGCTGAAAACGCCAGTCAAATGACTATGGGCAAACTTGTCCTTGAAATCTCACTGAATAAACAACTATTGTGGGATGAAGAAGCTTATTGAAAATCATCTTGTGAGATGTTTGTTAATAAATTGATACATGTGTCATCGAACCTCTCTTCAGGCACTGCTGAATGTTCAGGAGTAGTACCACCTCTGAGGATCAGATGCCGGGGACCCAAGCAACAGAGGAGAGCTGTTGCTGTCACCCCTTGCTTGTGAGTCTCCAGAGATGTCTGGCTGGCAGCTGTTTGAAACAGACTGCTGGACTAGATGGACTGATCAGCAAAACTATTCTTATGAGCATGTGCAAATCCAATACAAGCGACCCACAGCACAGAAGCAGGTTAGCATGCAGATTACTATGGCTTTAATATGAACATGGATGCACTGCATGCATGAGCACTGAAAGTGTCCAGCACTAGAACTGCTGGCTGGGAGCACTCCTGCCGATGTATCACATGAATACAGGATATCATTACATTGCTCACCTGCCTGATGCATCGTTGATAGGTGGGCGTTCTACCAAGTCTAGCTTCATGGTAGCCTGGCAACAATTCCTGAGAATCTTCATAGCAGTCATGTACTTTTATAACTGTGATTTATGTATGCCACTTAGGCTGAGATGCCAAACATAGTGTTTTGCTCAGGTTGTGGTTTCGACACCACGCATCAGAAATATAAGTAGCAGATAGCCCAGCCTAGCCTGATCTTGTCAGATCTTGGAAGCTAAGAAGGGTTGGCCCTGGTTACTACTTGGATGAGAGACCACCTGAAAAGTCCAGGGTTGCTGTGTGGAGGCAGGCAATGGCAAACCACCTCTGGTTTGTATCTTGCCTTCTGAACCCTATGATTTTGCCTTCAAAACCTTGTGACTTGATGGTACTTTCCACCACTTATCAAAATCATGGTCTTGCATTCTTTGAGATCTTCAGTACAAAGGTATTTCTGGTTGGATCCTGCCCTGTTCCCATGTAGGTGTGTTGATGTCACCTTTAGTAAACTGAAATAAATCCACAAGAGGGTCAGCAAGGTTTGTGGATTAATCAGTGTTTAATCAGTTTCCCTACCAGCCTTATGGGGCAAGTTGCCAGCATCTGAAAAGTGGGGCAAAGCTGCTGTATGGCCAACCATCACCCGGGAATGTTGAGGGAGGGATATTCCTACTCGGCAGAAGCAGAGCTGGACTGAACTGTTTGGGAGGACAGGTTTTGAGGACAGGGGCTATTTTGAAAGAGGAAGCCAAGAGGTGAAAGGAGACTGCTTGGCCAGAGCAACTGAAGAAGGGTTAGGAACAGAATAAAAACAAAGAGGAGTCGATGTGGTACCCTAAAGACTTCTGTTTTGTTTTGCTGCAGAAGGCTAACAGGCTACCCCTCTGGACTTATTACTTTAAAGACTAGCTAGTTTTTATTCAGCATAACTTTTTGTGGACTACAGTCAGCGATGTGCAGCTGACAAAGTGGGCACTAGTTGACTAGAATGCTAGAATGAAAACTGGGTAGTCTTTAAAGTGGCACAAGACTTCTGTTTCTTTTTCCTGACGGACATGGCTGCTCCTGCGGAATGAAAACAGGAACTGTAGGTAGGAGCTCCTTCTCATTCATCTGGAAACTGGCACCTTAGCAGGTACCTCGTTTTTGTTTGGCTGTGAAAGATCTCCACTACAGACGTAGGCTAGAGCTGCTTCCAGGACAGCTTTCCCCTTTATGAAGAGTGGGATGGCTCCGCTGGTGGTTTTTTTAGGGGGGCAAACCTCCTTTAATCCGGCTCATCAGGGAAATGGTGAGGTAGCTGTGGGCAACACAGCCATGCAGATGATCTGCCCACAGCTGATATGGGAGGGGCTGAAGCGAAGCTCTGCATTTCCTCCCCCCACCTTTCCAGCCCTTTAAAGGGCTTTTTAACTTTCTCTCAATTGAGATGTGTGCAGCACAGGTCAGTTGGGATAAGTAGAAGGTGGAGAGAAGGGCCATGGAGGTCCTTCACAAGTTCAGTGCATTGGCACTTCTGCATAGCATCCAGGCCGAGCTTTTCTTTTCTCTCCTGCCTGCCTGGGTGTGGCCAAAAGTGCACACCTTTTGGTGTGAGCTGATGGGATCCTGGCAATCAGTCTGTGACTCCTGAAAGAATTAAAACCTGCCTTGGATGTGGTTTCAGGCTCTTCCCCCCCCCCCCGGCTTTTTATTTGAACTGTATTTTGTTTGTTTAAATTGTTTGTTGATTTAAATTATACTTAGGTATATTTATAAGCCATTTGTGGTTCCCATCAGAGAGAAAAGTAGGGGTAATACATGGACTGAATAAATAAAATTTTTGCTTCATACTGCTCATGTATCGTTCTTAGACACACACTAATGCCACATGCCACTCACATCCCCGTCTCAGAGGTGAAACAGATATGATTTTGTGTCATGTTTTCCCAATGAGAAACATAAAAATAAGAAGCAGCTCTGGGAGGCTGTGATCTGTAGAGGTTTAGTACTTTCCCCACCAGCTCTTTTTCTGCTTAAAGTTCCTACGTGCACATATTTTTGCCTACCACTGTCTAGTTTGGACCTTGTACACTACATCAAACAGTAGAAAAGAGCAAGAGTCCAGTAGCAACTTAAAGACTAACAACATTTGTGGTAGGGTATGACCTTTTGTGAGTCACTGCTCATACCCTGCCACAGATTTTGTTAGTCTTTAAGGTGTTCCTGGACTCTTGCTCTTTTGCTACAGACAAACGAACATGGCTACCCATCTTGATCTATGTCCAGTCAAACAGTCAGGTTATGTTTAAACAGTGCTTACTGCTCCTTTCTCTGCTGAAACTCTTCCCACCATCACATAGACACCCCCCCCCGTGCACACCTATGCCTTAAATGGTAACAGATTTTTTTTAATCTTCTGAGAAACTGGAAAGTTCATGAACATCCCACTGTACCTCCTCACCAGTTGACCAGTCACCTATGAGACTTCATTCAAATCGAGGCCAGATTTCTTACAGCCCAAAACAACAGAGACTTCAAAAACTGCAGCCTGTGTGTAATATTTTTTTTTTGGGGGGGGGGGTAATTAGCAAAACTGTTTCACTCCAAATAAGCTCTTCAGAAAGGGTTGGAAGCCAACCTTAAACTGCTTTGGAAGGTGAAAATCAGAATATAGGAGTAAAATAATTGTTCCACTGTAGTACAGGTAACAAGTCCTTGTGTACTGGCAGATAATGCACAGAGTTATGCAATGGTGAGGGTGTGATTTCTGCAAGCTTAGTGCTGAGGTGTGGTTTAGTGTGGGTGCCCCATTCATGCTGATGGCATCTCACATGCTCAGCCTTACCTCCTATTTACAAAATATATCCACCACAGCAGGTGGACAACAGGCATAAATTAATTGGATGTATTTGTTTTATGGCATCCAGTAATTCAGTGACACCACAGGGATACAGTCTTAATTTTAGGATAAAGTTTCCTTGTGTATGATTGTTCTCACACTCAGAAGAAAGAATGAGTACCCATAGCAGAAAGACTGACACTTGGCAAACAGCAATCTTCCAGCCTCTGAGGAAGCCTGACAGAATTGCCCAGGGCTGAACTCACTGAGGCGAAAAGGCCTCACCCAAAGGGTCGCTGGCTTTGGGTTGTCAACTGGCCCCGAAAACAATGCGGCTACACTTGCTCTCACATCAGCTTGGTGTGCAGAAACCAGCTGGTGAAGCTTTTCAACGTCTAGAGATGAACATAATCATCTGGTAATGCCTTCCATCAAGCAGCTGTCTCAGGCATACATGCCCTAACTAGCAACCTGACAGACCAACAGTGGTTAGGAAAGTTCTGCAGCGGGCTTAGACCACAGTAACCTTGCTCAGGATCGCACTGTCCAGGAGTCCAGCATAAAAGAGGAGTCCAGTGGCACCTTAAACGCTAACACAATTTATTCCAGTGTAGGCAGAACATGAGTTTGCTTTGTTTTCCTCCTCCCTTCCTGTCCCCCTTTTTTATGTGTATTTGCGACTGGGGCCGGGCGTGTGTGTATGTGAAGGGAGATGCCTGCAGGCAGGACGCTCGCAACAGACTCTGTGTGTGTGGAGTCGCCATGTATCACAATAAACAGTCTTGCAATCAACTGGCAAGTCTCCTTTGTTGGCCAGCTCTTGTGTTTCTACACACACGGACTCCAGTGCGGAGTTTACAGGCTGCGTGGCCCGGGACAGGCGACACCACTCCCCACTCCACTCCCGATGCTCAGCTCAGTTCTCCTCCTCTTCCGGTCAGTCCTTCGCCGCCTTCCCCCCACGTCGCCCTGCCGCCTGAAGATCCAGCCCCGTCCTCCTCGCTCCTCTCCGGCCCCCCCTGCCCTGCGGTCGGCGTTCGCAGCCAGACCCGGCTCCCTGGTCCTTCTGGCTGCTTGACTCTCAACGTCCCGCGGCTTCCACCTGGTTGGTGCGCCCCGGTCAGGGTTTGCGGCCCCCTGCGGCTGGACAATTATTACAAATTGTAAATTGCCTTGAAATTAGGGTTGCCAGGTAGGGTTGCAAGATCCAGCTTGGGAAACTCCTGGAGATTTGGGAATGGAGCCTGGAGAAGACAGGAGTCCACCCTTCAAAGCAGCCATTTTCTCCAGGGGAACTGATCTCTGCAGTCTGGAGATGAGCTGTAATTCCAGGGGATCCCCAGGTCCCACCTGGAGCCTGGCACCCCTACATTCACTGGCTGAGAGGCACTGTATAAATGTTTCAAGTATATAAAGATAGGGACTATGGATCTGTGTTCTAAAAGTGTTGCAAGCAAGCCTGTGTTCAGATGATTATCTCCGTCAGTGTTCATAGCGACTGGCATGCTAGCATCTGATGTTCGCCAGTGACAAAGAGAGACTGGGCTGAGCTGACCTGGGCCGGGCCTACTGAAATGATCCGCTGCGATATTTGCTGTGCAAATGCAGAAATCTACTTGCAAACATCAAGGCATACACACACGCCCAAACATTTGCCGGGATTCAGGAATGTAACTTGGAAAAATTCAGAGGGATACCCTCTCTGGGCACAACCTGGACAGGGTGCATAACAGGCATCCAAGATAATGTAATATATTGTCAGTGATTAAAAGAATAGCAAAAATTATGTTGCTTATGGGTGTAGTAAGGACAGCAGGCCAAGCACTGGCAACTTTGAGGCTGCATGCAGAAAGCTAGTGATCACCCAAACAGCAAAAGTGTGCTCGGCCACTATTTGAGTCGCTTTTCTTTTACACAAAAATGCCTTTTGAATGGGAGAAAACTGAGCAGTGAGAACTCAGAATTTCAGCAGCAGGAGCTTTAAAGACACACAACCATTCTCAACTCAACCTGATTCTGGTTTCTGGGCACAGAGCTGGGAATAGAAATGATTGGGGGGGGGGAGGCTTGAAAAATTGTAAGAGCGGAGATATGCTGTTCCACTGCTCAGAACCAGAGTTTGGCTAAGGCTTAACCAGGCTCTGCGACCAAGCAAAGCTGGGACACTTGTTTGAATGGAGGAGGGGAATGCCACCGTGCTTCTCCTTCTCCAAAGTGGACTGTGGCTCCTCGTGTTGGCTGAAGGGAAAGGTACAGTGCATTCTGCCATCTTGCTTCAGGGATCCTAATGTATGGGCTACCCTCCTGCTGCTGGAGGTAATTCCATAACTCTGCTCTGCTGTTCTTCTGCAAATGTAGATCTCTCATACTGATAGAGCCCTTCTCTACTCCCTTCCCATCTGGCAGCCTTCCCTATCCATAGGCAGATTCTCCCCCCCCACCACCCCATGAAGTCACAGCTGACTTATGGTGACCCCATGGGTTTTTTAAGGCAGCAGATGTTCAAAGGGGTTTTGCCATTGTCTGCCTGTGTGTCACAACCCTGGGTTTTCTTGGTGGTCTCCCATCCAAATACTAACCAGGGGCAACCCTCCTTAGCTTCTGAGATTTGACAAGATTGGGCTGGCCTGGGCTATCCAGGGCAGTAAGCCAACAAGGCTGGTTTCAAATAAACAATACATCTAATTCTCAGCATGGCCAAATCTATGGATACTTAAATCCAGATACTGGATCCATGAACAGACAAGACAGAAAAAAAGACCCAGGTTTTCAGAAAAACCTGAACTCTTTAAAAAATAATGGGTTAACCCACCCCAAATAATAGAAGCAGCCCCTGTAGCTTTCAGAAATGAATGCCCTCAGTGTCTGTTGCTAGGCAACCACACATTATTGCCAGCCTGCAAACCTTGGTTTCTGTCAGGCTGTTCTTCCAGGGCTGTTTTGGCCTTTGAAGGCGGGTCCATCAAGACCAGGCCTGGCAGCAATCACCAGGTAACTGGTTGCTGTGTGACCTGCATGACTCATCCACGCCCAGATAGTTGCTACTGATCAATAGCAGCCACCCCATGAAAGCCAGTGTTGTGTAGTGGTTAGAGTTTCAGGCTAAGATCTGGGAGATCCAGGTTCAAATCACCACTCTTCAGTGGAAGCTCACTGAGTGACTTTAGTCCAGTCAAACACACTCAGCCCAACTTATATAAAAGGTTGTGAGGATAAAATGGAGGAGCGGATAACAATGTAAACAGCTTTGAGTTCCCATTGTGGAGAAACACAGGGTACAAATCAAGTAAATAAATAATTAATATAGCTAAAGATGGGGATCAGATAAAAGTTAGGCTTGTTGGTGAATGGAAAATAGAGACAAAAACGGAAAGGTGAGCATATGGGGGCTGCCAGGATGAAGGAAAAGGGAAATTATATGGGAAGGGGATGCAAGGGAAAGTGAGGTGGCCCCCACAAGTCCCTTGAAAGTCTCCACTGTGCAGCTGGGCCCAGCCCACTCCTGTTTCTTATTGTACCACTTGGCTGGAGTTTTCCCAAGGAGAGGCTGTGAGAGGGAAGAAAGGAGGGAAAGCTGAAGACATTGAGCAGAAAAGGGTAGGTTGGCTAGTGGGTGGGAAGGAGTGAAGGAAGCAGGAAAAGAGGACAAGGTATGGTGGCTTTCAGGGAAGGGAAATATGGATTGAGGGGAATCCACATGTCTTTGTGGATCCCCCATTTGATTGATATATTTATGACTATGACACTGTCATGATTTCCCCCTCCTTCAGAATCATCTAATGCAATGCACAAGTAGGCTGCTTATCCGACTTTTGATGACACTCAGATTGGAGAGCTCTAGATGTCATGCCTACCAGGATCCTGTAAAACCTGCATCCAGGAGCGCACACTACTCATGACACACACACACCTTGATACATGCAGTTGCCACCTTGTCTGATAACGGCAATGTGTGGATGCTGTTTTTATTCCCAGAGGCACAGGTAACTCCTACAGTTACCCTGCAGAAAAAGTACAAGAAGAATTGGCAGTCCAAGTAAATTTTAAAGGATTTTACAGATATGGAGACACAGGGTAGCACCACATGGGTTCTAGGGCACCCTCCTCCACACGTACAGCTCGAAGCATGTGTGGAGGCATCAGTGGAAGTGTCGACCATAAGCCATGCACCCTAAAATCTACCTCAGGATCTTAAGCAACAGACATTTTCTGTGGCAGTGCTCAGGAGCTCCTAAGTAGCACAGTAAACACACTAAGGATAGCAGCATTAATCTTTTATAGTAAAACCAGAAAGGAGTCCCATGGTTATATCTTAAAGGGTGATTCTGCATCTAGCATTCGCTCCACAGTGCAGTTTAAAACCACATTCAAATACCTTGGGTCAATGCCCTACTGACTGCAGAGTCACTCCTGAGTGGCCATAAAACAGCCATAAATCTATGCAGAAGGTACCATAAAACCCGATGATCAAAGAAAGTGAAAGCGGCATGGAGGGTGGAGGCTACCATCAAATCCAATGATCAAAGGAAGTAAAAGCAGCATACAATGCAGAGGGGAATTTCTGTTCCAAGGTGGGTTTTGTAAAACAACAGAGATGCAAAATGCGGGAAGGGTTTCCTGAGAATAGGTTTGAAAACTACTGCCCTCAATGGCCTATTAGAGTTCTCATAATTTTGCCATTATGGGTTGCACAGGAAGCAGAAGTAGGAATCCAGACTTCCTCCCAGTTCTCACAAAGCCCTAATGCAGGACTTTAGTGCAGAGAATCCAATTTAAATCCCTGTCCAGCTGTTAAGTTCACTGGTTGATGTTGTCTCTCAGTTGTGGTGGGGATAAAAGGAACATAGTCCAAGTTGCCTGGAAGAAAAGGTTGTTGTTGTTCAGTCGCACAGTCGAGTCCGACTCTTTGCGACCCCATGGACCAGATCATGCCAGGCCTTCCTGTCTTCCGCTGTCCTCTGAAGTTTGCTCAATTGTTGCATCTATAAAAAGGTACAAGCCAGGTATACCTCATCTCCATTCCACAGTCCACTAAGATCCCAGATTTAAGAGTTGGTTCAAGGGCTTCCCCTTCCACAGGCTCCCTCCCCATGGGGAAATAAATATGGTGGGGAACTTTTGCTACCCTTCAGGGTAAACTACTTCCATTGCCTCGGTTTCCCACGGGTTCTGTATTCCAATATTTTTCCTCTGCCCCTGCCTCCCCCTCTCTCTGCCCCGCCTGGGTCTCCTCCAGCCCCTTCTAAAATATTGTCTTCCCCAACAACTTTCACCCCCACCATCGGTTACCAGGCAACTTTGTTTACAGCGTAATTTGGATCAATGGAATCCCAGGCAGAGCCTGGTTGCTATGCAACCAAAAGCCCGGTGACTTATAGCTATGGCGCTATACCCCCTTTCACACTTCGCTTCCTGTGCGCAAAGGATCTGGAATAGGGATGCCAAGCCTCCAGGTGGAACCTGGGGATCCCCTGGAATTACAGCTTTATCTCCAGACTACAGAGATCAGATCCCTTGGAGAAAATGGATGCTTTGGAGGGTGGACTCTGTGGCATTCTACCCAACTGAGGTCCCTGTCCTCCTCAGGCTCCATCCCCAAATCTGACATTTCCCAACCTGGATCTGGCAACACTCCCCCCCCCCCCCCGTCCCCTGCCAGTGGCCGGGGGGGACCTGGCAACTCTAATTCTGGGAAGACTTGCTTTGGGAAGAGAATTTCTTCCAGGATGGTTGGATTGAAGGGGGGGGGGGTGACGTCAAAAAGCTAGAGCACTTCCAGTGGGGAGTTAGTGGCTCAGGTAGTTCCGCTTTTTCCTCCTCTTTCCCAAGAGGGGAAAATCAAGGTGGGAAACATGTGTCCTGGGAATCATACCCGGCTGGATATTGTTCAGTTCCTACAGGAGACACTGTATTAACGAGAAAGAATGGACTGAAGACGGCCAGATCCCCTATGAACCTGGTTTGGTTTTGTTTTTTTTAAAAAGGTTGCAAATAGTTTGGGAGGGGCTTTCAGTTTGCTGTAAATCCATACCACCAAAAGCAAACCTTCCCTTATACATTAAATATTTAATTTTGCTAACCTAGTCTCATCAGATCTGAGAAGCTAAGCAGGATTGGCTCTGGTTACTACATGGGTGGGAGAGCACCAAGAAAGTCCAGGCCCAGGGTTGCTAAGCAAAGGCAGGTAATGGCAAACAACCTTTCTTGCCTTGTTTGATGTAGTGGTTAAGTGCATGGACTCTAATCTGGGAAACCGGATTCGCTGCTAGATGACCTTGGTCAAGGCATAGTTCTGTCAGAGGTGTTCTCTCAAGGACAGTTCTGGAAAGAGCTCTCTCAGCCTCACCTACCTCACAGGATGTCTGTTGTGGGGAGGGGAAGGGAAAGGAGTTTGTAAGCCACTCTGAGACTCTTGAGTGAAGGGCAGGGTATAAATCTAATTTCTTCTTCTTCTTCTTCTTCTCCCCCCCCCATGGGGTTGCCATAAATCTGCTGAAACTTGATGGCACTTTATGCACACATAGCCCACTTCTCTCCCAAACTACAGGGGCAGACAGGTTACACAGTGTAATTAGAAGGTAAGGAAAAGACACAATAAAATCACACACACTCAGATGGACTCACATTCTAGGACCGATTCCCCACAAGCAGCTGTGCCTCCCTCGCTCTTCTGTTTCCCCTGCTTGCATTGGTCAATTTCACACTATTCGCTGTGCGGCTGCATTTTGACCCGCAGCTCCCTCCGATTTCCCCCGCATCTTCTCGATCCTTGTTTTTTGAGATCGAGAAGACGTAGGGGGGGTGGGGGGGGGGGGAGCTGCAGGTCAAAATGTGTCTGCGCAGTGAATAGTGTGAAATTGACCAATGCAAGTAGTGGAAACAGAAGACCGAGGGCGGCACAGCTTCTTGTGGGGAATTGGTCTAGCTGTATCTGAAGAAGTGAGCAGTGACTCGTGAAAGCTCACACCCTATCACAAATTTTGTTAGTTTTTAAGGTGCTACTGGATTCTTACTCTTTTCTAATAAAATCACAGCAATCAATTCAAAATTAACTTGTGGAACTCACTGCTATAGGATGTAGTGATGACTTTAGAAGGGAATTAGACAACTTCATGGGGGATAGATCCATTAGTAGCAATTAGCTATGATGGCTAAATGGAATTTCCATGTTCAGAGGTCATATAAGTGAATGTCAATTGCTGGGGGGGGTGGCGACAAAGGGAAGGCTTTGGCCTCTGTAACTCTACTTATGTGCCTTCTAGGATGTTTGTTTGGCCACAGTGGAAAACAGGATGCTGGACTAGATGGCCCTTTAATCTGATCCTTATAATGATGTCCAATAAGTCACACATGCCTGTTGTTCTACTGTTGCCTTTGGTCAATGGGTATTGTAGGAAATAATACAAAACCGTGTTTACCAGAGGTGAAGGTGGAATGAGTGCATAACACTGTAGTCACAAGTTCTCTGAAAAAACTGTCAGTCTTCTGAAGAGTGGGGTGTAGGTGAAATAAATAGAAATTATAGCTGGTTTTAGTGGATTGGGGCAGGAAGGGTCAGGAACCTTTAACCCAGGAGTTCTGCAGATATAATTTGTGAGGGAAGTATTTTGAATTCTGAAATAGATGCAGGCAGCTTTCAAGTTTCCCATCTGGGCTGTGGTTTCTCTTTGTCCTCTTATTACTCAAGTCTTGGGTTATTTAGACCCTGAGAGTTCTGGATGGGCTCCATCTCTGACTGAAACCCTTAGGGACATTGACTTGCAAAGGGGCCATTTCCTGCTTCAGCCACTGTTTCTGCTGTTTTAAGCTTGGCAGAAAACAAAGCAAACGGAGTGGCAAAGAACTGACTTTGCATCTCCACAGAAGCCAGCCAATGAAGTCAGAACCCCACTAAATCTAATGGTTCCAAGTGAGGGTGGGTTCACAGCTGCATTTTGCCCCTCCTGGTCTCCCTAGGGTACAACCATCTACTTCTCTAGAATGGAAGGAGAGTCTAGCTTCAGGGGAAATCTAGAGATGCCCTCTGTTATCTGAAATTTGCAAATATAAAGAGAATGACATCTTGAGGTCAAGGTTGGGTGCTTTTTTAAGTGGCTACAACATTATTCAGGTAATTCTCATTTTTATACAGATTTGATTAATTAATACAGTTGAAGTTTTCCAATAAATGTGCACTTTCCTTGCCAAGCCACAAGATAAATCTATACAATTAAGATAATTTTAAAAAACATTCCAGATTCCAAACAATATATAAAAAACCCCAACCTACATAAATACGTTTACTATAAATACATTTCAAAACCACGGTGAATACATTTTAAATACATGTCTGGATTTCTTCCCTCACATTTTCTTCTGGTTTTATTCTGTTCCAGTTGGTAATTAATGGCTGCCAAATTTTAATAAATTATTCCTGTATATTCTTCTGCTGATCCCATAATTTTTAAATTGCAGTTATCATGTTCATTAGCAGGATGAACCAAACTTTATGGATCCAGACAATCGAATGAGGGATTTTATTTATTTTGCAATTCTGTGCTAGAGTTACTCCAGGAGCCACTAATATGTTCCTCGCCAATCTTTCCCTCTGGTTTCCAGCTTCTAAGGACTCTACCTAATGATGCACATTTAAGGTAATTCAACAATTTTATCTTTAATATCTCTCCTAATATTTTTAGTACATCTCGCTGGAATATCTTTTCCACCGGGCAACCAACAAAGATGAAGAAGTGAACCTTTTTTAAAAAATATATCTTTCAACTTTCTACCCCGCTCGAACCCCCAGGGGGTCTCTGAGCGGCTTACAGTTAATCGCTTATCCCTACCTATGGCCACATATGCTGGGGATGGGGACTGCCCTACCGGCACCCTGTGGAGGTCTTTGTTGATCTTCCTCCCGGTCGGCTTGTCGGCTCGGCTTTTTCCGGCTTTCACTTCCTCCTTCTCCTTGCGGTCTTCCGATGGTGGATCGGCAGGCCCCTCTGGCGCGCAGGTACGCTCCGGCGTGGCTCTGGCTCCGTCCGCTAAGGCACCACCACGCCTGCGCCTTCCACGAACCTTGCGTCTCCTGGCTCCGCCTCTCCACTGCGTCCGGTCCACCGTGGATGTCACACTCGGTCACCATCTTTTTGCCGTTCACCGCTCGCCACCGACACTCCACAAACCCTCTTGACGGGGGAGGGTGCTCCCTACCATCTAAGGTAGGTACCCAATTTATCTACTCGCAGTTTTTTGATGTTAATTCCTGCTTTCGAACCGCTGGGTTAGCGGGAGCTGGGACAGGGGCCAGGTGCTCATTCTGGCCGCGGTGGGTTTCGAACAGCTGTAGCAGCTGTTCGTAGATGTTACTAGCAGGCGTTTAGCCACCTGCGCCACCGCTCCCTTATTTATTCTTTATTTTGGCATCTCCAACACCCTTTTGAGATGGTATTCCCCATTTTTGCTATCCTACCTGGGGTTAAATACCACTCTATACAGCAGAGGTGTCCAACTCACTTGTTATGAGGGCCAGATCTGACATAAATATCACTTTGTCGGGCTGGCCATGTGTGCCATAAAATGTAATGCCAAGTACTAGAGAGATAAACTTTGTAAAGGACACAGGAAAACCCAATTAATGATATTATTTTTACTCAAAATACAAACAAAAGCAATTAATTCCTAGTAGTGAAAGCAATTGATTTACTGGGGAGGCCACAAAACCCCCAATAAATGTATTTAATCATATGCAAAACTAGGTTTTTTCCAAGGGATTCCATAAAAGGGGGAGTACCTTATATTTCCATACATACCAGTTGCTAGTGGACCAGGTAAGAGCCTTGGATGGGCCGGTTCTGGCCCCCAGGCCAGGCCTTATGTTTGATACCACTGTTATACAGTATCTTCACTATAGTGCCTCTTATGTTTATATTTAGTGAGCATTCATTAATTTCCTTATGCAAAGTAAGCCATCCATAATATTGGTTTGTAGATCTTCTCCCCATCTTTTCTTGTAAAGGGTTTTTTCCAAAATGTATCTATATATGATGGCCATCAATTTAGATTGTTTTTCTGGTTCTTAAATTATCTTTTCAAAAAATTTTAGCGCCTGAAATAATCTATTTGCTGTTGACTTGCAGTTATAAAACTTCTAATTTGCAAATATCAATATTCCATGAGATAAATGTCCCCTGCCTTCTCTCTCAGTTCATTGTATGTCAAAAATTCTTCTTTCCTTAAGAATCAACCTAGAACACCTTTATTAAAGCAATGGATCTCCAAATGTTGGGACTTAATAATAGCAGACAGACTTGCTCCACAAATAACGGCTCTTTCTTCAAACATGACAAACTACTTTCTGGAACGCTGGTTTCCTTTTTTGGACTATGTATCAGAAAATTCATCCTCGATTTATGCAATGCTGGCCAAATATAGGAAATTTTCAATTTATTAATAAGGAGTAACCAGAGAGATGTTCAAAGCAAGTATTTACTTATCTAAGTGTGTCTAGTTTTGTTATTGTAATGGTTGTATATGTTGTATGTTATATGTTATAAATAAAAATAAAAATTATTTGATAAAAAATTCTTCTTTCCTTAACATAATCCACTAACATTATTAAACCTAACTCTATCCATGCGTCAAACACACCTTGATCAAAAGCCTGTCTTCCTAGCAGAATTGGCAAACTGAATTCTTTAGATCAAAATTTTTCCAGCATGTCTCTCAAACTTGTACCAAAGCCTTCCAAATATTAATATTTCCATTGTCATATCAGAATTTTTAAATCTTTTATCAAGTTGGTAATGGTATATTGATTCCGTGTTGGTAATGGCATGTTGATTTCCAATTGTTCAGTCTTTCAAACCTCTTGGATTTCATCCATCCTGAACTAACTGAAGTTTGCTGCTAATTTGGAGGCATAATATTATTTTTCAATATAAGGAGCTAAAAGACCCCCTCCCCTCTTGCCAAGGTGTTTTGTATGATTTTGGGTTGAATTCTTAGTTTTTTATCTCCATATGAACTTACTGAAAAGCTATTGCATCTTAAATAGCAGGGGCCTGGTTAATTGACAGTGACAGAGCCTTAAAAAACAAAAGGATCTGTGGTTAAATTTTCCTTTTTAATACATTTATATGTCCTAGCCAGGAAATCCAACAGTTCTTCAACTTCTTAAGTTCCTCTTCATTTTTTTTTACTAACGGGTTGGTGTTATCATATACTATTGTTTGCAAGTTTTCAGATAAAAGAATTCCCAGATATTTAATCCTGTTTTCCTGCAAACTTGATCATGAAAATGATGAGATTTCTAATTTGGTTTCTTGTTCTTTCCATAGCCCCATCTGAAACTGACTTATCTTTATAGATTTTATAGCCTGATATCTGACTAAATTCCTGCAAAATACTATATAGTTCTACCATAAATTGCTATCATTGCTTAGGTTTCTGTAAGGGTAAAAAACATGTCATCTTCATATGACTTCAGTTTTGTGTCTACATTCAGAGATTTAATACTATTGATATTTGGGCTTTGTCATACAGTGATGGCTAAAACTTTTATCACTAAGTTAAGTAGAAGGGAAGACAGGCCTCACCCTGCAATGTCATTGAAATGGTGCTGAAAATAATTAATAACCTTTACTTGAGCCATGGAATTAAGATAGAGCAGACTGACCGATTTACACAAATTTTCTTCCAAGGCAAAGCTTCTCAAATATCCTATAAACAATTCCATTCAGTATGATCAAATGCTTTCTCCACAACGGTAAAGTAAAATGATGTAGGATGCTCTTGTGTATTAACCAAATTAATAAAGTTAATAAGTCTCCTAATATTCTAAAATACCAGCTTTCCTTTCAGAAATCTTGTCAGGTCCAACTCATGTCGTTCTCCGTTTTATTGTCACAACAATGGTGTGAAGTAGGCTAGCTTGATAGAGACTGATATGTCAATAGCCATCCAGGTGGCTTTATGGCAAAATGAGGATGTGAGGATTTGTACTCAGCCATTCTAAACACTACATTACTCTGGTTCTCCATCACAGCTCTCCCATGAAGTCAGCCACTTTGGGGGGGCCCCATAGTGTTTTACCTCAACCCTTTGATCATTTTGGTTGTCCTTTTCTTCTTCCAACCTCTATGATGATATCTTTTGTGAGATTAGGTGATCAGAATTTTCATAAACATAATGTATTATAACAATGATTTAAAGTTATGGAATCTACTGGAAAATCTTTAGTTTTGGAAGCTCTTATTTTAAATTTCAGAGTTTAATATCTGTACCATAGCATGCTTTTGTGTCCTTATTGTTTGTCGTATCAATTGGAGGAAGAAGAGTTGCTTAGATTTGTCATTTACATCTTAACTTTGGGCTGATCAGTTCTTATAAGTTTTATTGGGTTTTCAAAAAGAAAAAAGAAAATAGTGAGAGCAGTACATTTTTTTTAAAAAAAGAAAAAGCCATGTCAATGTCTCATACATACATTTTACAGACTTCCTTTTCCTATTTGTTTATAGTATCTGGCAGCATTCTACATTATCCTAATATTTCCTCCTCCAGATATAACCAAAAAAGAAAGAGAAACATTTTCTACTAAAAGTATTCTTATTCTACAATAAACTGTCAGATCTTACCATCCTTAACAATTTTATAAGTATCTATATTTATAACTATCTTATCTTGCTTTTTTATACTATATAGTCTTACTATTATATACTATTATGTATAGATTTGTCACACATTGTTGTTCATGAATAACCAAGGAGAGAGAGAAAAGAGTGAAAAAGAAAAAGAGGTAAAAAAGGAACATTTCCTGCCCAAAAATTATCCTCTAATCCATACATTTTTTTTCCTTTCATATTCCAATAGTTCATATTATTAGTAATAAAATTTAGGTCACGTTACTATAACACTTCCATCATATTACATTGTACTGTTGTTAAGTCCAGGTAGCTTAAAAGCAGTTAAGATTCATTGCTTGTAATATTTACTTATAACCATCTTTAGGATTTTTTTTTTCATAGTATTACATTCTATATTGCTGATCTTAAAGCCTAAAGCACATTTATACATCAATATAAAGACAAAAAACAGAATCTATTGTGCACAATCACATTGCTATGTAGCTTTCATATTGTTTTGTATTTTACTGTTAATCATCAAATTAATGGCCATAAATCAATGTAGGTTAGAGCCAATCAAACAATTATTACTTCTAGAAATTACTTATAATAATTGGTCTTTTTCAGCTTCTTCTGTACATTTTTCCCATTATCTTTTATTTTTGAAGCCTTTTATTTTGGAAGATAGCATCAATCTTCCCTTCTCTGCAATTGATTAGGAAAGGAAATAAAAGAGCCATTCGTTTTGTTTTATCTTCTGGGAAGATTTCAGTCTCCTTGATCTTCTCTGAAAGTAAAGAGTTTGAAGGATTTGTTTTGTCTACGTAAGAGCTTATTGTCTCTCTATTTGGTGTACACGAATCTTTCAGAAAAACATCATGTCTGAGATCCTGTTTTTTGGGTGACGTCCCCAGGATATTTTGCTCTTTTTCGTACCTTTGTAACGTAAGAATTTTTCCAGTGGTTTCTGGAGAGCTTTTGTGAGCGTTTGTAGCAAATGGTCTTCAAGATTTTCCCACAGTGTATCCAACTCTTTAAATGAAATCAAAGACGCCATCATGTTTCCTTGTATCAGTTCCACAGCCATATGGTCTATAGTTCTAATAAGATTTGCTCAGTAGCCAAATGTTGTTTCTGTATCCATTTTATTTTCATAAAGCAAGTATCCTTTTCTCTGTTGAAAATGCGGCACAAGTCTCAAATCACTGAAGCTGAGATGTAAATAGTTCCTTTCGTTTAGCCCCAGGGGTTGTTTTTTACATTCTTTAACATCTCAGTTCTTTTGTCTGCCGCTCGAGAGAGGAAGGGGGCGGGGGGAAATTCTGCTTCTCCCTTCCTTACCTTCTTGGTGAAATTCAGAAGGGGGCAAAAGTTTTGGGAGATTTTCAAGCTTAAAAGTTGCAAGAAACGACTACTCACTGTCCTTCGCTGATAGTTGTAGTGAGGTTCAAGGCTCTCTTCTAGGAACTTATCACAGCTTGGCAGCCATGTGTAGACATGCTGTGCACCTCTTGCTTCGGTTTCAGGATGATCCCTTAGCACAACCCCGCTCGTTGAGGCTCGCGGGAGGCTCGGATCAATGCCTCTGGAAGTGTGAGTGGGATATCGGACAAATTTGATCATCCCCTAAGAAGCAAAGAGAGTCAGAGTTCCTCGGGAGCCCCCAAGTAAACGTCTGCTTTGCTGCGATGTAAGCTCCGCCTCTTGGCTGATCAGTTCTATGTAGGTGTGTCAGTTAACACTGCCATGTCTTTGGAATGTGTGGGGGGTGATCCTCCTTCTTGGTACACTAACGATGTCTCCCGTCTGGGTTGTTATCTGTGTATGCTCAGTGGTTGGTCGAATGCCAGGAGGCGTTCGATCGTTTGAAGGCTCTGTTCACATCTGAACCAATTTTAGCACACCCCAACGAAAATAATAAATTTATCATGCAAGTTGATGCGTCAGATGTCACCATGGGTGGCACCATCTTGAAAGAAGGGGGGATGGGAGATTGCACCCCCTTGCATATGTCTCCCGTAAGTTCAGTGACACTACGCGCAATTTGTCGGTGTGGGACAAGGAGTGGGGGTGATTAAGTTGGCCCTCTCGACCTGGCGCAACTGGTTGGAGGGGGCACGGGTGCCTTTTGAAGTCTGGACCAATCATAAGAACTTGGAGGTACTGTGGACGCCCTGCAACCTTAACGCTAAGCAGTTGTAGTGGGTGGATTTCTTTTCCAAGTTCAATATCACCCTCCACCATTTCCCAGGCAAAGCCAACTCGCTGGCAGATGCAATGTCCCACCTACCTCAGCACGATAGTCAGCGTGAGGGCGTGCTGGACTCAATGTTCACTCCCTCCCAGTTGGGGGGTGGTGGTCTTAACTCATAGCCAGGCGAAGGCCTCGCCCCCTGTTGTAGAGGGGGGTTGGGAAATGAAGTTTGCCTCCGCCCTCTTGGACTCTGATCGGAAAGAGCTGGAAAGGGAGGGGGCAAATGGCTGTTGGTATCATGGACACAAACTTTTTGTTCCAGCTGCCTTGCGGGGGGAGGTTATGTCTGCAGTGCATGGCAGCAAACTGGCGGGGTACTTGGGCTTTGTAAAATCGTTGCATTTACTACGGTGCCAGTTTTGGTGGCCCGGGATGAGGAAGGATCTTTCCCTGTTTGTTCAGTTGTGCCAGATGTGCATCATATGCAAGCCCCGCCCGGGTAAGCTGCCAGGATTGTTGCGGCCTCTGCCCACCCCGGGAGGTGATCTCCATGGATTTTATCACTCATTTGCCCCCCAGCAGGGGAAAAATGATTATATGGGTAATTGTGGATCTTTTTACCAAGCAAGCCCATTACATTCCGTTTAAGACTATGGCTACGGCATGCATCCTGGCCAAGGCGTTTCTCCAGCATGTTTTCAGGCTGCACACTTTGCCCTGCAAGATAATCTCCAACCGCGGAACTAAATTTGTTTCTAAATTCTGGAAGGAGCTCATGGATCTGTTGGGGGTAGAGCGGGGCCTGAGCAGTGCTTACCACCCAGAAACGGACGGACAAACGGAACGGGTGAATCAAACCCTGGAACAGTACCTCCGTTGTTTTACAAACTATCAGCAAGATGACTGGGAGGGGCGCCTCCCTTTTGCTGAATTTTGTTATAATAATGCGTGCCACTCGTCTACGCGGGTCTCCCCGTTCATGGCCCTCTATAGATATGAGGCCCTGCCCCTCCCTTTCTTGACGGATGCTCCCCTGCCTGTTGGGGATGTGGTGCCAGCGTTTGCCTGGCCACTTCTGTGTAAAACTTTGGATAAGGCAAACAATCCTTATAAACTGCAAGCTGACAGAAAAAGGTCTGAGGGGAATCAGTCTATGTTTCCACTAAGAACATTCGGGGTCTTCACTCTACTCGTAAATTGGGGTGGAAGTTCATAGGGCCTTTTCAGGTGTTGCGCAAGATCAATGATGTGATTGTTGAACTGGATTTGCCTAAAAATTTAAAGTTTTTACATCCAATTTTCCATTTCAGTCTCTTAAAATGAGATCCTGGGCCAAATGTTTGGAGACCTCAACGAGCACAGCTCCTCCCGCCCTGATGGTGCAAGGCAAACTGCATTTTGAAGTTGCTGATATATTGGACTCTAAGCTTAAATGTAATAAGCTGTACTATTTGGTGGAATGGGTTGATTTTGGACCACAACAACGTGAATGGGTGGAGGCAGACCACATTAAAGCCCCTCGGCTTTTGCGCAAGTTCCATCTTCGTTACCCACAGAAACCGGGGGGAAGGGTTTTGGGAGGGCACGATGTCAGTTAACACTGCTATGTCTTTGGAGTGTGTGGGGGTGATCCTCCTTCCTGGTACACTAACGATGTCTCCTGTCTGGGTTGTTATCTGTGTATGCTTTTCTGACCTTAGGAGTCCAGCTGCTCCTGACCTGCTGGGAACAAACAGCTCCTATTTTCGCCCACTCACTTTTCTCCCCCATGCGCGCACAATGCTTATTGGCTTCTGCTTGTAATGGGGGGTGTTTTGAAACTACTATAACTTTGGTTGTACTGCTGCTTTAGGCCATTCCTGACAAAAAAAACGTTCACGTGTCATAGTTATGAACTACCAATAAACAGACTACTTCTTAGGAAGCGCTGTGTGGTGTGATCTGACTATAGAACCTGACAAGGTGCCATAATCCAATATCCTGACACATGATATTTCTCATTTCTATAATACAGGAATGACCAACATCTGCATTCTGTTAGAGATCTTTTGCACCCGAACTACAGTTCCCAAGTTTTCCTGGGGAGAGAGGATAATTTTTAAACCAGATTATATCTCTGAGACATTGTTTTAGCTGCTTGAGTGCTCCAGTGTTCTATTACTCCTTTATTTTGTAGCTCTGCAGCACAATGTAAAAATAGTGGTGCTGGGAACTTCCATAGACACACCATTGACACATCTATGCTCTGTACATGATTATGCATTTCCAGGCATCAGAGGTAAAGATTTCTATCTCTGGAGTGTAAGCTAACAGTTCAGAACTGTTCTATAGAGTTGTTATGTTCTGGGGGTAAAAGGTACAGTCCCTTAAAAATATGGTACTGTTGACCATTCCTTCTGTTCTTGTCTTGCCTGAAGAATCACACTGTGACCTTGGAGAGGTTTCCCACTCTGTTTCCCCAACCTGGCTATCCCTTGCTCGACACAATAGGGTTGCTTCAGTCTGCCTCATAGGAGAAGGTGGCATTCAGTTAATAAATGTTAAGTCCTCTGAAATGTGTCGGCAGGTTCCTTATCGCTGCTTTGGAATCTCCCAGCAAAAATATTGTTGTAATAATTAACCTCACAGAGTTCCGCAAACTGAACTGGCATGCTGTGTGTGGCAGAGATTTCCCTGCTCAGCAAGGAGCTGTGGGCTGCTGTCACTGGGCTACAGAACTGTTTGGAATGGGAGGCAAAGAAAAGAAATGAGCCTGTATAGTATATGATGTGTAGCCTGTGTAGCATATGATACTTCCGAAGAGAGAGGATCCCTCAGTTACTGGAACTTTTAAGGAACTGTAATTGCTCAGACATACATTTCTATACGTATCTATTCAGTGGGAAGCTTAATTTGAGCATGGATTGGCTTCTGAACAGGCTTGATCCTGCAAGCATGCAAAGTAATAATACATATAAGTGTGTCTCTGAGCATATGCACAGTCTTTTCAATGCACTAATGTTCAACCTTACTTGTTCTTACTCATATAGAGCAGGTAGAAGCAGGGCTGGATTAAGATATGCAGAGGCTCTAAACTATGTTAAAAGACCCAACAGCATTACTGAGAAATGGTAATTTAGTAAAGTTTTTGAATTTAGAGACTCCTCATATTCTGTGGCCATAAACTGTAGCTTATTTAGATTTTGCATACATTCATCTCTGCACAGAGGGGCATTCAGGTTAGAGGACATGTATTCTATGAAGGTGAGTTCCACCAACTTCCCCCCCCCCCCAGTAGAAACTACCCACCGACTCAGCAGCAACAAACTCAAACTGCCTTTCTTGTTCAGTCATGAGAAACTAAGCCCAATGTTCTGTTTCTCCTTTCTAGGACCCTGTCTGCCAATCTATTTCACTGTCTTGCTAGAGTTTGTGGCAGGAAACAGAATAGTTAAAGAATGGTATCATGCCAGGTGTCCCAGTGCTGACATGGTTATGAACACCACACAGACTTCTAGCACAGCAAACATGCTGGCTTGCGATAACAATCCCATTACTTAGTGGTGGTACATCAGTGCCCAGTCAATGCGTAACTGACTCATGGTGGACTGTACAGACTGCGTGGGTTGGTTGCACAGTGGTGACACAGCCAGATGTAAAGCTGATATTTAGGTTTGCATCCTTAGGCACACAAGGGCCTTGCTCTTAACAAAGACCCCAACAGGAACAGCTAAGCTCATCCTATCCCCATAGCAGGGAAAGGGTTTTTTATTGTTCATGAAACAAATGCAGCCACTTGATGCTGGGTGAAGTGAAGGATCTGACTTTCAATCTAGCAGTGGAAGGCTGAGTGCCAGGGCCAGATGAAGATATGCTGAGACCTATGCTATGTCAAGTTTAAGAGTCTCCATAGTTTTTCTGTGTGTGTGTGTTAAGTGGTGACCCTATGAATTAATGACCTCCAAAATGCCCTGACCTGGATTGCTGAGGCCAGCCAGATCAGATCGTGGAAGAAAAGGAAAGTCAGCCCTGGTTAGTATTTGAATTGGAGACCACCAAGGAAGTCCGGGGTTGTGACACAGAGACAGGCAATGGCAAGCCACCTCTGCATGCCTCTTGCCTTGAAAACCCCAAATGGTCGCTATAAGTCAGCTGTGACTTGATGGTACTTTCCACCACCACCAAAACATCCTGTCCTTTTTTTTATATAACACAATTTATTAGGATAACACATAATCAAACATATATCAAAATAGCTTGTTCTATATCCTTTTCTCCTTACCCACCCCCTTTTCTGGCTTCCCACAGTGCTCCAACCTCCGGCCCATATCTTAAATTTTCTTCATACATCCCTATCCCTTTATTACACATCTATAGGTAACTTATCTTTCAACTATTGTCCTTATATATTTATTTCTATTTCTATTAACTTTTCAATCTTAATAACTATCAAAGCAAAGCAAATTGTCCTTTACATCCCAATGTTTCTCTAAATACTCTTTAAAGTCTTTCCAGTCTGCAAAACATCCTGCCCTTAACAGTCTTGCTCGGGTCTTGCAAACGGAGGGTTTTGGCTTCCTTGATCGAGTCAATCCATCTCATTTTGGGTCTTCCTCTTTTCCTGTTGCCTTCATTTCCCCCCTAACATTGTCTTCTCTTAAGATGTCCAAAGTATGATAGCCTCAGTTTGGTCATTCTAGCTTCTAGGGAGAGTTCAGGTTTGATTTGATCTAGAACCCATTTGTTTGTTTTTTTGGAAGTCAACAGTATCTGTAAAACTCTCCTGCAACACCACATTTTAAAGGAATCTGCTTTCTTCCTGTCAGTTTTCTTCTCTCCAAGTTTCACAGCCGTACATAGTAATGGGGAATACTATAGCATGAATTATCTTGATCTTGGTCACCAGCAACATATCCTTACACTTTCTAGCTCTTTCATGGCTGCCCTTCCCAGTCTCAATCGCCTTCTCATTTCTTAGTTGCATTCTCCCTTTTGGCTGATAATTGAACCAAGAAATAGAAAATCTTGAACAATTTCAATTTCTTCATCCTCAAACTTAAAAGTTGTGTAATTCCCCAGTAGTCATTATTTTTGCCTTCTTGATGTTCAGCTGTAATCCTGTTTTGGCAGTTTCTGTTTTAACCCTCATCGGTAGTTGTTTCAAGTCAATCTACTTGCTTGTAATGTGTTCATTTACTTAATTTATGCTCCATATTTCTTCCCAGTGGGGACTCAAAGCAGTTTACATTGTTCTCCTATCCTCCATTTTATCCTCAGAACAACCCACTGAGTTAGGTTACGCTGAAAGTGCATGACTGGCCCAAGGCCACTAAGCAGTAGGGTTGACAGGCCCCCAGTCCAAGCGGGGGGTTCCCCCGCTTTTGCGGGCTCCTTTCTGTTGCTGGCCAGTTGGCCGGGGGGGGGGGAGTCCCACCTGCAAATGCCCCCAAATGCAACATAATGAAGTCACCAGGAAGTGATGTCATCATGTCGCTGACGTCAGGAGGGTGACACTCTAGTTTTTGGGCAAAACTCTATATTAGAACTGGGCTCAAACCATAGAGTTTTGTCCAAAAACCAGAGCATCAACCCCCCCCCCCCCGGATGTCGGCAACGTTATGATGACACTTCTGGGTGACACCAGAAGATCCTGGAATGGACCCTGGAGCCCCCTGTCTGCAGCCGGGTAGGACCTGGCAACCCTACCAAGTAAGCTTCCACCACAGCAGAGGAGGGATTTGATCCTGGATCTCCCATAGGGTTTTCAGTATCCAGGGGGTGGTTGGAGATCTCCTGGAATTAAAACTGGTCTCCAGGTTACAGAGATTAGTCCCCTTGGAGAAAATGGCTGCTTTAGAAGGTGAACACTATGGCATCATACACCACTGAGATCCCTCCCCTCCCAAACCTCACCCTCCCCAGGCTCCACCCCATAATCACCAGATATTTCTTAACCCAGAGCTAGCAACCCATATCCTAATCTGACACTCTAACATCACTGGCTCAGCCAAGATCATGAGGTAGTAACTGTGTTTCAGGCAACACAAGTGTGACCTGAGAGAACTGCTGCTGCTCTGTGAGAAATATATTAAATAAACAGTAACAGTTCCTGTGGTATTCCTTCTTGTGAGGCAATTCTTCTGTGTGACTGTACTGAAAGATCCAATCGGAGCTGAGACAGAGACACACCAGAATCACATTCACTTAAAGGAGGCTATCTACTGTGTCTCTGTATGAGCACTTGCTCCTGAGTATGTAAGAATGTAGTACATGTAAAAGTATCATACTTCTGATTTTAGTTCAGAAAAATAATGTGCATCCACTATTGGAATTTGGGAAATAGTGCCCTAAAATAATCTCCTCCCACATTAGGGCTGTCTGAAAAATATCTGTCCTGGGTAGCCTTCCATCCCATTCCCTGAAAGATAGCTCCCTCTAGGCCCATACGTCCTAGGGCAGTACAGTCAATACTGGCTGCAACATTTTATGCTTTTGTTCTGCTTTGCAACAAGGCATCCTTACAGACCACAAGCACACTTACTACAAAAACCTCCATTATGTTAAATGGCACAATTCCTGGTAACCTTGTCCTGATGTAAGTCCTGTTGAATCAATGGCATTTACGCCTTGAGTGCCAGATTGTCATTCTGATGCTAGCCATACTGCATTCAGAATTAAAAAGTGATTTACATTTGGGTTTAGGTCCCCATCATCCCTAGCCCAGAGACTCATAGGGTGGGGGGTGGACTGGTGATGTCACCCTGAATACAGTATTACTAGTATTACACTTATCACACTCCCACATGCCTCTAGGGACTGATGAATCTGTGGATGGGTATACTGAATTGCATTCATGTGGCTCTGAAGAGAGAGAC
This sequence comes from Gekko japonicus, assembly GCF_001447785.1. Lineage (NCBI taxonomy): Eukaryota > Metazoa > Chordata > Lepidosauria > Squamata > Gekkonidae > Gekko > Gekko japonicus. The sequence continues at coordinate 1,347,741 of NW_015174272.1, read as the reverse complement.
ATTTCACCAACCACCCGGTTAAAAAAGACACAGGAATTATTTATGCACTAAACGTTATTTTCTGTTGTTTACTTCATTTACAGTCTTCCTTCCTCACAGAGACTCAGGGCAGAATACACAATATGAATGATGTACAACAAACATCTCTATCTAACATCTCTATGCCTGATGGAAGCGAAGCGCCTATTGCTTTTTACTCGAGGTCTCTATCTGCGGCAGAACGGAACTATGCCCACATAGACAAAGAAGGTCTGGCATTAGTAGCGGCTGTCAAAAAGTTCCATGATTTTATTTTTGGTAGGAAATTTGTGTTGGTCACGAACCACAAGCCACTACTGGGGATTTTTGCGCCCGATAAGCAAATTCCAAACATTTTGTCCCCAATGATGCTTAGATGGGCAATTTTCTTGCAAGCATATGATTTTGACCTTGAACCTGGGAAGGCCATTGGGCATGCGGATGCGTTCAGACACTGCCCCTTGCCCGACCACGGGAAAAACCCAGCCCCAGCATGTGATGTCCTAGCGATTGACGATCTCCCTCTGGCACCAGTCTCCTCTAAGGACATTAGGGGTGTGTTTTATGGGGGAACCGAGTGGCGGTTCCCGACAGGGTCTGGGAAAGAGGGTTGGACTCCCTGCACGAGGGACACCCAGGGATGGTACACATGAAAGCGCTAGCGAGGGGATACGTCTGGTGGCCTGGGCTAGATGCCGAAATTGAAGAGTGGATGCGGGTGTGCATGCCATGCCAACAGGCCAGACCCGAGCCTCCACAGACTTCCCCTCAAAAGTGGGAATCTACGGGCAAGCCGTGGTCTAGATTACATATAGATTTTGCGGAGCCCGTGCAAGGACAAATGTTTTTAATAACTGTTGATGCCATTTCAAAATGGTTAGAAGTAGTGCATATGCACTCGACCACTTCTGTAGCAGTCATACATGCGCTACGCCGGCTTTTCGCAACACACGGACTGCCAGACATGTTAGTGAGTGACAACGGGCCCCAATTTACATCCCAAGAGTTTGCCCAGTTCCTCTCGGATAACGGTATCCGCCATGTTACCTCTGCCCCGTTCCATCCAGCATCAAATGGGCAGGCGAAGAGGATGGTCAGGACGACCAAAGAGGCTTTAGGCAAGATGTATGAGGGAGATTGGAATCTGAAACTGGGTTCTTTTCTCTTGTGGCAGCACGCCTGTAATCCCGGCTGCCGGGGAGGCTGAGGCCGGCGGATCGCGTGAGCTCAGGAGTTCTGGGCCGCAGCGGGCTATGCCGATCGGGTGTCCGCACTAAGTTCGGCATCAATATGGCGAGCCGCGGGGAGCCGCGGCCCGCCAGGTTGCCCAAGGAGGGGTGAACCGGCCCGGGTCGGAGACGGAGCAGGTTAGAACTCCCTTTTTCCTATCGTTCCGAATCTGGCAAGATCATGAGCGGAATTGAGGGAAATCTACCTAACACGGAGGGGGACTCGGGATCGGTCCCACAAACCTCCGCGTCTTTGGTGTTCACGACTGCAGCCTCGATGGAGGGTGCCGTGGGGGGAGCGATTCCCCGCCTGCCTGCACATCTGTCTTGGCCGCCTCCGACCCCTTCGCAATGGGGTCCGCGGAGGGAAACCTACTTAACACGGAGGGGGACTCAGGATCGGTCCCACATACCTCCGCTCCTTTGGTGTTCACGACTGCAGCCTCGGTGGAGGGTGCCGTGGGGGGAACGATTCCCCGCCTGCCTGCACATCTGTCTTGGCCGCCTCCGACCCCTTCGCACTGGGGTCCGCGGAAGACTCAACAGCAGGATGACTGGACTATGTACAACACTCAGGGCACCCGAGAGGTGTACTCCCGTCGGGGGAGCGGATTACGTGAGAGTCTGTTTGACAAGGGATTGTTCCCGGAGCCGGGGACTACCTCGGAGAAGGGGAGTTCCAAGCAAGACCTCGAGGAGTGGATGTTCGAGCCATCGGGGCCGCGAGGCCACGCAGAGGATGAGGAGGGCACCGGAGCCTTCCAAACGGAAGAGGACTATGACCCACCCCCGGACTATCGACCTCGGGACCCCATCCCGGAGGAAACCACCGGGGAACGACTGGCAGAACTGGAATACTCGGTGAGGGACTTGTTGAGGACATTCCAGGATGTAATGGAAGCTCTGCCGGGAATGATGGACGTTAGAATGGCTAATTTCCTTGACGCACACGCCGCGCAGCAACAAGTTGTCCCTGCACCGGGAGTTCCCGCACCGCAGGTGCCTGCTCAGCCGCCGACGGGACCTCCGCTGCAAGTACCGGGAGTTCCCGCGCCGCAGGTGCCTGTCCAGCCGCCGGCGGGACCGCCTCAGCAAGGGCCTGTGCAACAGCCGATGCCGGGGGGTCCGCCGGTGCCGGGTCTGCCGCCACCGATGAGGCCAATGCCAGCGGGGCCACCGGTTGGTCCGGGTCTCCCTCTCAGGGGAGTTCCGGGTCAGCTGGGACCGTTGGTACGGCCTCCATGGCCCAGACCCAAAGATCTACTGGAGGCTACCTTTGACGGCAACCCAGATGAACTCGCTTTCTTCACGGTGAGAGTGCATAAATTCGTAGAAGAGAGCCGACACCTGTTCCGAAATGAAGCTGGTCTTATTGATGTCATCTCGGCAAGACTAAAAGGAGACGCCGCCACATGGTATGTTGGACTGCACAATGACCGCGGTCCGGAACTTTTGAATTTGCGAGCATTCATGTGGGCGCTGCGGGCGAGGTTTGAAGATGTCAACGCGAGCCAAAGAGCTAAAGCGTTTCTCCGCACCTACCGCCAGAATAAGAAGTCGGTTCGCGAGTACACACTGGAATTCCACAAGCAGGCAGCAAAGCTCCGAGACTACCCTGATCATATATTGGCTGAGATGTATCGATTGGGACTCAACGCAGACATCCGAGAAACGGTTCTGAAGACTGTCAATCCTGTCTCCCTGATGGCCTGGACCCAGGAAGCTGAAAATGCAGAGGATCGGCTCACCACCATCAAACTCGACTTGGCTGCTACGACCAACAGACCCGCCGCTGCCAGTGCCTCCAGACCCAAGACTCAACGCCTGTCGGAATCGGCACGAGAACTACGTATGAAGATGGGGCTCTGTCTCAAGTGCGGGGAGAAGGGGCATTTCGCTGTGGATTGTGGCAGCCGTCAGGTAAAAGACAAGCCGCCTACTCCAAGCCCGAAGACACCGCTGACGGGGAAGAAGGGGATGGCTAAACCGCGTTTCTCCAAAGCTCTGCAGGCGGCCCAAGGCCTGGAGGGAATCGAACCGTCTGCTGCCGAGTCAGAAGAGGAGGTGGTGGCTGAAACGGCGGAAAACGACAACGGCCTGTTGTGAGAGGCGCAAAACGACACGGCCATTCTAGCTCTGCGCCCAAGGTGGTGAGAGAAACCCCTTCCCTGTTTTTCGTGACTGTCTCGTTAATGAATCCGCTCCTGGGGACCCACGTTAGGGTGAGAGCGTTGATTGATTCTGGGTGTGGGAGGGATCTCATCAGCCCTAGAGTGTTATTGGCACTGGAAGCGGGGATAGTCCCCTTGAAGTCTCCCATCATTTTTACCCAAATGGATGGGGCACCCATGGAACCTTGTACACACGAGACTATGGCTTTGCGGTTGGGGGCTGGCGATCATTGGGAATCCAGATCCTTCATTGTTACCCCTAAATCGCAGTTTGACTTAGTACTGGGGAGTCCCTGGTTGTTTACCCATGACCCTTACATCTTGTGGGAAGAAGGGGTTGTCAAATTTGTGTCGGCTAAATGTGTAGATCACTGCTGGTTGGACTCGTGGGGGGACCAGCCGACCGCACAGTTCCCCTGCGGCGCTTTGCAGCCGGAAGAGTTAGCTTCTTTGCCTCGAGAGTATAGAGACTTGGCGAAAGTGTTTGGCGAAGATGAAGCTAACGAATTGCCCCCCCATCGCTCTACTGACTGTGCTATTGAACTTTTGCCTGACTGTAAATTACCTAAAGGTAAAATCTATGCGATGGGGCCGGCTGAGAAAGTTGAACTGCGGAACTTTATTGATAAAAACCTAGCCCGAGGTTTCATTCGCCCGGCTTCCTCCCCTTTCGCCGCGCCTGTACTTTTCCGAAAGAAGAAAGACGGGGGGCTTAGATTGTGCACTGATTATAGGGGTCTGAACGCTGTTTCTTTGTCCAATGCCTACCCCCTCCCGCTAATCAAGGACTTGGTAGCTGAGGCCACCAAGGGCAAAATCTTCTCGAAACTTGACCTCCGAGATGCATATTTCCGTGTGCGCATTCGGGAGGGGGATGAAAGTAAGACTGCATTTAATACCCCTTTGGGGCAGTTTGAGTACCTCGTTATGCCCTTCGGGCTTCAAGGGGCTCCGGGGGTCTTCATGAACCTAATCAATGAGGTCCTACATGAGTTCTTGTTCAAAGGAGTGGTCCTTTACCTTGATGACGTGTTGCTGTACTCTCAGGACCTCCCGTCGCATATTAAATTGGTGCGCCAGGTCCTTAAGCGACTTTATGAACACCACCTGTTTGCAAAGCTGTCAAAATGTGAATTCCACAAGACATGCATTGACTTTTTGGGTTATCGCATCTCTGGGGGGAAGGTGGAAATGGACCCTGCTAAAATACAGGCTGTACTTGACTGGGAACCCCCCAGGACCCGCAAACAATTGCAAATGTTCCTCGGATTCGCCAATTTTTATAGAAATTTCATCCAGAATTTCGCTCAAATTGCCCTTCCTCTGACTGATTTGCTAAAGACCAAGGGGAAGGGGTTTGATGCTACGAAACCAGGCGCCCCGCTTAAATGGTCCCCTGCTTGCGCAGAGGCTTTTGAGAAACTTAAACTGATGTTCACATCTGAGCCAGTGCTAGCGCGCCCTGATGAAACTAAAAAATTCATTGTCCAAACTGATGCCTCGGATGTGGCAATGGGGGCCGCTATTTTGCAAGAAGGGGAAGATGGTCGTTTACACCCCCTCGCATTTGTGTCTAAAAAGTTTTCTGACGCTGAACGAAACTGGGGGATTTGGGAGAAGGAGGCATCAGCGATCCGGCTGGCTCTCTCCACTTGGAGGCAGTGGTTGGAGGGGGCGCAACTGCCATTTGAAGTCTGGACTGACCATAAAAATCTGGAAATGCTGAAATCCCCCCGTTCTCTCAACGCTAAACAACTTCGTTGGGCGGACTTCTTTGCTAAGTTTCGATTCACTCTTCGTCATTTCCCTGGGACGGCTAATTCCCTGGCTGACGCGCTCTCACGCCTCCCACAACATGACAGTCAGCGTGAAATCATCATGGACTCTGTTTTTTCCCCCTCCCACCTGGGGGGGGCTGTGGTCACCCGTGCGCAAGCGCGCTCGATTCCGCGCTCTGATGAAACTTCGCCTTCCCTTTTCCCTGGGGGGGGGGGGGCTGGGTCCAGAAATATATGTCTGCTTTTACTGCTGATGATGATGCCTCCCTGAAAGCGTTGCCAGATTGTGTCCGTAGCCCTGAAGGTCTGATTTATTCTGGAGACAAACTGTATGTGCCTATTTCGATGAGGAGGGAGGTGATGGATTCTGCTCATGGTTCGAAACTGGCAGGGCATTGGAGTTTTGTTAAATCTCTGCAACTCATCCGCAGACAGTTCTGGTGGCCACAGATGCGCAAAGACCTCTTGACTTTTGTTCGGTCCTGCCAAACCTGTGCCTTGACTAAACCCAGAGTGGGCAAGCCTCCTGGTCTTCTGCAGCCACTCCCTACCCCATCGAGACCGTGGGAAGTGGTGTCCATGGACTTTATTACTGACCTCCCTGCGAGCAAAGGGAACACTGTTATTTGGGTGGTTGTTGATTTATTTTCTAAGCAAGCTCATTTTGTGCCTTTTCCTTCCTTGCCTACAGCTCAGAGGTTGGCGAAATCGTTTATGTCTCACGTGGTGAAAATTCATCAATTACCTGCTAAATTAATTTCTGACAGGGGGACCCAATTTGTTTCTAAGTTTTGGAGGGAACTTCTTTCCATTTTAGGGGTGGAACAAGGGCTCAGCAGCGCGTATCATCCTGAGACTGACGGACAAACAGAACGAGTTAATCAGACCCTGGAGCAATATCTGCGTTGTTTTACTAATTATCAACAGAATGATTGGTGTGAATTGTTGCCTCTTGCTGAATATTGTTATAACAATACTGTCCATAGCTCCACGGGCATGTCTCCTTATAAAGCTGTCTCTGGTTACGACAGCCCCCCCCTCCCTTTCCTGGAGGGGATGGGCCAACGTCCTGTGGGGGATGCTGATACCTGGTGTATGTCCTTGCAAAAAGCATGGCCTCTGCTATGCCAAACACTTGACGCAGCCAAGGCTGCTTACAAGACCCAGGCAGACAAGGGTAGGGTGGTGGGGTTTGATCTGAAACCTGGGGATCTTGTGTATGTCTCGACCAAGAACATTAAGATGCTGCGACCTAGCAGGAAATTGGGGTGGAAGTTCATTGGTCCATTCAAAGTGCGTAAAGTCATAAATGATGTGGCGGTTGATGTTGTTTTGCCTAAGAATTTACGTGCTCTGCATTCTGTTTTTCACATGAGCCTGTTGAAGAAGGATCCTGGCCCGTCTCCCTGGAGACCAGCAGTTACTCCTCCTCCACCTGTCATTTTGGAAGGGGATGAACATTTTGAGATCGCTGATATCCTTGATTGTAAAGTGAAACGTGGTAAACTCTGGTACCTTATCGAATGGGTTGATTTCGGTCCCCAGCACCGCGAATGGGTGGAAGAAGGGGATATTCGGGCCCCTTACCTGATCCGTAGTTTCCACAGAAGGTTCCCGGACAAACCGGGAGGTCTCCCGCCCAGCCCGGGAGATCTCCCGCCCGGCCCGGGAGGTGTGTTGTAAGTGTATTTTAAGGGGGGCAGTATGTCAGCAAGCTGCCATTCTGTTTTCTGTGACCTCTGTGTACATATCCTTTCCCTGTTGCACCCGGCTTGGTTTCTATCATCCTGCTCCTGCGTTGGAATGCAAAAGATAACTGCTGGAGGTTGTGTGGGGGAGAAGATGCTGTAATGCTTGCCTATTGCTTTTTCCCATGAGTATTGCACCTGTGTTTTGTCTGATGTTCTGCCTGGTTCCCATGGACTGGGCGCGCAACTGTTTCTTTAGCCCGCCAGCGGGAATGCTATTCATTGGATCTGTATCTGTTTGAATTTCCTTTATTATGCTTGACCTAACTGTGTATCCCCAGTTCTAACAAAGAACGTGTTTGAGTATGTCTTCAACGCTTTGAAATAAATTTTGCTTTTCTTGAAAACGTGGATTTATTCTCGATGCTTGGGGATCCAACAACCACCCCCTGTAGTGCCACGGGCCGTAGTCCGGCCGAGTAGTTAATGGGCCGACGGTTGACTACCGTACCTGGGCGATTACGATTGCAATGAGCTGTATTGTAATGGCTGATGTACATATTGTTGGAAACGGTTAATGTGTGATTTGGAAATGCTGTATTGTTTTAACTTAGGGGGGAGGAATTGTGGTGTATTGAAAAGGCTTACGTGAATCGCCGCATGACTCTCCATGTTAAGCTTCAAGCCAGAGGAAGGCTCCTCCGAGCTAACTTACTATTGGTCGCTCCACAACAGCGACCAATCAGAACTGTGCCAATTCCCTGCGAGGGAAGAACTCTCATTGGTCGTTATCCGCACAACCTCATTGGCTGTTTATTGTAAATAGGCGTGGCTACATTAGCCCGGGAATGTTTAAAAGGAGCCTAGCTCCCTATGTTAAACTGTTCTGGTTATGACTTATTACAAGTGCTTGTTCGTACCTGCAATAAAGCTGATCACTATTGCTGAAATCACTCTCCGGCTCTTTGTTAGCGGCGATCTAACACTTTTATCCCTTCCTACCTCCAAGATGTACAGGATAGCATTATTCCCCTCTCCTCCCCTGTATCCTCTTTTAACCATATTTGGTACCCAACGTACTAATGCTGGCGTTTCAACTTCAAGAGCTCATTCAGTCTAAAGCTGTGTAGTTTTCAAGATTCTACAGACTTCCTGTACAATGAATCACAGTAACAAAAAAGATTCACTATAGGTGCTACTAGGGCAGCATGACCGAATCTTTATGGCTGTAAATTGGTTCTGTTTATCCCATCTCACCCTGTTACCTTCCTTGATCGGACCTGATTTTATGTTTGCCCTGTTTGGCCCATCTGTCCACAGCACATTCTCTTTGATTGGTTATTGTTTTCTAACTGGCCTCTCTTTTGTACCAAATCTCTGCTTCCACCTTTTTGTGGCTTGTATCTTCAAAAATAAATAAATTTCCACCTGATGAACTGAGCTCTGACTCACAAAAACTTATGCTGAGATAAATGTTGCTAATCTTTAAGATGCCACTACAACAGACTAACACAGCTACCTCTCTGCAACTACTCTGTTTGTAACTCAGGGTTGATGGTGAAAAGCTTTACAAAACTGATGAAATTCCATTGTCCTTGTCTTCTTCTGAAGCACAAGGAGAATCCTCCCAAGGACTGATCTTCTCACTGAGGAGTCCATAATATCTCTCCATGGATCTGCCTAGAGTAATATAAATATTCTATTCTCTTGTTACTCTCGCTTTTGTCTTCCCACTTCCCTTTGTTGTCCTGTGCTGTGTCAAAATTTAGATTGTAAACTCCTTGGGGCAGAGACCTGCCTGTAAAGTGCCATGTACATTGATAGTGCTGTCCAGAATCCTTAACATCATCATCTACATGAATTGAGACAGGGGGAGTTGGAAAGCTGGCTATGAAGTGGCCCCAGCCAGTTGAAAAAAAAAGGGGAAAGGAGGAGAAAACTGTGTCTGCACGGAAAATACCCTTTGAGGCATTTCCCTCTAGATTTAAATATCACTGGAGAAGGAGTTAAAATATATCCATACATTTTGCAGAGAAGTAGCCATGCAAGTGGGAAGCATGCAAAGCAGGGGAAAATGTTGTAGCGCCCACATGATGGTACATTCTGATTCATTTGCAAACCTCTTTGTTTCTCTCTCTGTTCACCATTTCAAAGGTGATAAAACCAGTGCTTGGCACTCAGTCCTAATCCCCACAGCCACCAAATATGATGCAATGGCACCTTCAGCAGCACACTGCATCTACATTGAATAATTAATTCATTAACAACCCCTTCCCCAGCTTTCTTGCCTAGGGAGAATCAATTGAGGAGGGCTCAAGGGAAACCGAGACCTCTTGCACCTGGGAGAATCACTCTCTGAACGGCACTTTAATAAATTACTCTGCTAAGGCAATGTGACAGTGTTAATCCATAACCAAGCCAATCTGCATGGGAGGGGGCTCTGTGCATCCCCCAGAAGCAGGACTGGGATGCGAGTGTTGTGGAGGAACCAGTGAGACAGGCCTTTAAACTTATATAGGCCATCCCTGCAACGGCAGGTACTTCCCTGGGCCCCAGTGGGGCTCACTTCTAATTAATCATTAAGCCTGTCCCTCTGGAGGATTGTGCTAAGTTACAGGCCTGCGTTTCCTTTCTCCCACACTGTCAAACTAAGGGAGTGGCAAGAACAGCAAGATTCAGGGCTGCTCTGCCTCTTGCTACCGGCCCCATGCCAGCCAAAGGCAACTCGTGGACTAACCATTCTCTTTCCTCCATTTGCTTGCTGCCAGCGAAACTGCAGGTGGAAAAAAAAGGTCTGGGATCTGCAGCCAGACAGGGTTTCTTTTCATTGTAAGCAAACAGGCTCGCAAACTGCTAACTTGCCCGGTAACAAAGGCAAGTTGGCTTCCAAATGGCTGGATGTCAGCACCAAGGGGTGGCAAGGGACTTGAATCTGATAGCTGGCAGCTGGGCATCTTTGGGTGGTGAGGAGAGTTCCGGGTTAGGAGATGGGATCAACAGGTAGCCACTGCATTAGTATCCCACTCCCAAACTGTAATTATTAGGTGGAAACTCGGAATACTTGTCGGCTATCCCAAAGGAGCAAGGCAGGCAACGGGTTTAGTGTGTAAGCCAAAAGGAATCCATGCCCCCACACGGGGAGGAGGCCGCACTAGCGGGCCAAGGTGTTCTCCCCCCGGCCCCCCGCCCCCGCCTCACCTCACGGCAGCCTGCGTGCAGCAGGTGCCCTCGCTCGGGCTAGACTCCTCCGACTCCGTTGCCAAGCGCGCTCGCTGCCTAGAATCACAGCTCCTCTCTGTCTCCCCCTTTCCTTCTCTCCCCGCTCCTTCTCCCCTTGCCCCCGCAACGCAGCGCAACAGGCTGGGGGAAGCGCACAAAAGGGACCTTGTGCCTTTAAGGCCTCCCGCTTGGCGATCCCCGGCTGGCTCGGAGCGCGGCGAGCCTTGTGGATCCGGGCTAGAGGGCGTTTACCCTGGACAACGCGGGGAGGAGGGGACGGGCCCAGAGCGAGCGAGCAGGCAGGCAGGCAGCAATGGAGAGGAGGCGAAGGCGGCGAGGGGGGGCTGCGCCGTAAACAGAGAGTCGCGGGGCCGGGTTGGGGGAGTTGGAGAAGGACCCGCTTGGCAGGCGGCGCGGCTGGTTTCCACCCGGAGGAGAGGAGGGCCCTGTGGCGCCAGGACTCGGCCCAGGCACGGGGAGGTAAGGGGGGGGGGGTCTCTGTGGAGCTCGAGGAGCCGGGAAGGAACAGGGAGTGGGAGCGCGTGAAGAGCGGGAGAGATCGCGAAGGGGTCGTATCGTGTGCATTGCGCCCGGGAAGGCGAATGGAGGAGCCGGGGTGTGTGTGTGTGTGGCGGGGAGGTGGTGGTTCGAGTTTGGCTCTAGGAACAGCCGGTTCCAGAAAGGCCGGGCCTTTGAAAGAGGTTGCTCTCCCGAGGAATGAGGAAAGCACGGCGGGAATCAGAGGCGGGGGGCTGGTGCTGCAGTTAGGCCGTCTCCATGTCGGCTTCGGGTGGTGAGGTCTTGGCCAAAGCATGCCCATTGGGAGAGCGAGGAAGGCCGCGGGAAACGGAGGGCTTCAGGGAATCCGGGCGGGTGGGTCTTGGGACAGGGCAGCCCAATGAGGAGCGCAAGAGGGTGGCACTGATTCCTGCGGACTGGAGGTGGTGGGACGCACCTGCACGGCCGGGCAGTGCGGGGATCCTTTGGTGCCGGTGCCAGGAAAGTTCCCTTGTCGCGGCTCCTTAGAAGGTCCTTATGGAAGACTCTGGGGGGATTCTCAAATATGCCTTTCCGAGCTCGCCAGCCCCCCTGCCCCCCCCCCCCAAAAAATCTGTGCAGCACAGGCCAGAAAGTCCCAGCTACCTGGCAAGGGGGTGGCAATGCAACTGATTGCGTCTCACTTGGGGGAAGGAGGGGAATGCCTATTAAAGGTTTAACCTTCATTGTTCTGTTTGTAAAGACTAAAATATATAACCTATTCTCCCACCGCCACCGTTGGCTCCCCTAGGATTGGTTTTCTGGGATCGCTGTGGCTGATTGGCTGGTTCCAGAATATGGGCGGGACTGTTTAGCTAATCTCAGCCTGGTCAGGTTATATACCTGAAGGAGGAGCAGGTGGGCTTCCCCCAGTCTTTACTTATCTCTGTACTGGTCTTTGGGTTTTGTTTTTTTTCCACTTGGCTGCAGTTTAAGCAGAGGTCATGAGTGGTCATTCTGGGATCCTTTCGCTTGTATGCAACACCCAGGGGATACAAGAGGGGTGGAGGAGGACAAGGACATTATCCTTCCAAAGCAAGCTGTGACCTCATAACAGTCAGGCAAGACTTTTGCTCCAAAAGGTACTGCTGTACTGTTCCTTTGGGGATGTGTTCTGATGGATGAGCACAGCTATCTGCAGTTTTTGTTTATAATCTGATGTGATTTGAAGGCATATTCTGCCTTAGGGTGTAAGGAGTGCTTGAATATAGGAAGGAGTGTGTGTGAACTGAGAGAAACTATCATTCTGCAAGGAGCTGCAAAAGGCTGCAGTCGTTTTAGGATATATTCTGACCTCAGGAAAATGGGATTATTTTATCACATTGTTACTGTTTATTATGATGATACTACTTTAATGCTTTCTTATGTTACTGTTTTTGTTTCAAAGGGGTGCTATTTAGCTGAGATACTACTCCCTGCACTCCTTCTTTTAGCACAGTACCTTAGCCAAGCTGTATCCTCTAGGCTTGACCTCCCCAAACGGGCTATAAAGTTGTCTCTTGTACAACTTGGCTGCTTAAACCTGCTGCTGTGTCTCACACAACAGGGAGAAGAAGAGTTGGGTTTTATACCCTGCTTTCCTCTACCTTAAGGAGCAGCTTACAATCACCTTCCTTTCCTCTCACCCACAGTGGCACCGTGTGAGGTAGGTGGGGCTGAGAGACTTCTGAGAGAAGTGTGATTGGCCCAAGGTCACCCAGCTGGCTGCATGTGGAAGAGTGGGGAATCAAACCCGGTTCTCCAGATTAGAGCCCACCGCTCTTAACCACTACACCACACTGGCTCTCTAGAGATGGCTGCATCAGTGGACCCTCCTGGGTGTGAAGCTATTCAAGAAAAGAGGGATGTTGTGGGGATTGGAGGGGAGATGAAGAGGGTTCTGGTGTCCAGAGCCTGCTGGCATTTTTACTGTAAAGAGTAGAGATGTTATGATGATGATGCCATCTCCCAGGATGGATGCAGGTAAGGATGGGGCGGGGGGAGATAGAATCGCTCTCTGAAGTGGTTGGGGCTAAAATGAGCAAGGATTGCTTGGCTTTTGAGATAAATTTGAAAGGAGAAAGTTTGAAAGGAGAAACCTATTCCAGGCCCCGGTCACACGAAGAGTTTGCCGCGCGAAAGGCACGAATGTCGGGCAGATTTTCGGGGCGTGATCACACTGCAACATCTGGGAAGCATAGCGCATCCGTGGCCAACCCGTGGCGTCCCACCAAAGATGTGGAGTTAAAAAGTACCAAGGAAAGTGCACTAGTATCCAGAAAACACGCGGCACAGGCGGGCGTCTGATTGTGGGAGTGCTAGTATCCCATGGCATCCTGCGCCTGTCCACATCCTGTCGCAAGCCGGATGTTTTTCGTAAGCGCATGCACACAAACACAGAACTGAAAGCAGTGCTGCTTTGCAGAACTGCGCATGCGCACAAATGCAAAATGCTTGTGCGATTGTGCTGTGCCGCTTCTTTGCTACCCTGCAGCATTGCCGTGTGATCGCCAGCTAACAACCTGAGCACGGAGACTTGGGGGACCATGTGATTGGGCTACCGTGCTTTATTTTGCTCCGGGGCGAACAGCCACTCCCCCCCCCCCGTGTTATCTGGCCCATGTGACCGGGGCCTCCGTTTGGTTTCACATTGAACTGGTGAAGCAAGGGACCCAGTTGCCAGACCCCCCCCCCGGGGGGCTTAAAAATCCGTCTTGTTGCATACTGTGCAAGAGGAGAGGGTGAGATCGAGGCTGGTATGGCAAAGGGAGGTTCAACTGAAATGTAAACACTGGTAAAATTGAATTTGGGCAGAACTGCATGTGAAGTTCCTATTGCCCTTGATTGCAGATGTTTGATATGGGGGGGGGGAACAAGCAGGGCGCAGAGCTTGATTCTCTGGAGACCTCTGAGCCCATAGACAAGACTGCATCTCATTGGCTATGTATCCCTCTAGAAATGTATCATGTATTTTGTTCAGTTCTACCTTCTTTATAAACTCCTGGATGTATTTGTTATTGTTTGCTGTCTTATGGGGACCCCGTAGAGATTTCAAGGCAAGAGACTTTCAGAGATGCTTTGCCCTTGCGTGCCTCTGTGTCACGACCCTGGTATTCCTTGGTGGTCTCCCATCCAAATACTAGCCAGGGCTGGTCCTGCTTAGCTTCTGAGAGCTGATGAGATTTGGCTAGCCTGGACTACCCCAGTTAGGGTATACTTACTAACAAAACAGCAGTTATTGTGGTGTGTGTAGGCTTTTGTGGGCTCCAGAACCCTGAGGAATCATTGTGGGTTAAGGCTGGGTCACTCAGTGTTTGAATGAAATGCTGGAGAATACAACCTTTCTTCATAGAAGTGAATGACACTATTTGTGTACACGTGAGGGCAAAAAGACGGGGTGGTGCTCCCTTCCCATACTAATCCCAGTTAATTAATACTCAAAACTGCTCCTGTCTGCATATTTCTGTATCTTTGTCAGCATGGACCTATCTTGCATTCCATTACTCGATCACTCTAAAGTCTGGTGGAATGTTGGGAAACTAGCTTTGATACATAGATATTAGCTTAAAAGCATGTCGGTTTGGGTGAGGAAGGGATGAGGAATAGCACATTCCAGTCCTTTGTTAGTCAGACTTGTTCCCTCTCTTCCTCCTTTCCTTCAGGACTGCTTGCCAGATGGTTTACAGGGCCTGGGACGGGTATGACATTGGGGGGCCTACCACTACTTTCTACAAGGACCTATCTATATGTGTATGAAGCTGGGTGACCATGTGCAAAAATTCTTGTACATGCTTACCTTATCTCTGTTGCTGCCCAGAAGATTTTACCTTGCAGTTAGTGATTTAAACTTCTTTACTGTTAGGGTACAGGTCTTGGTCATAAGTAGGCCTGTCCCTCCCAGCCCCCCAAGGATATTTTTTTTTAATAGCCAGCTTAAGTTTAACCAAATGAACAAAAACAATATATATTTCCCAGGTGGTGTGCACATCAGTGTTTTAAGCGGCCTCATAAATGTCAAATTAGCATCTATTTTGTTTTACACACAATCGTGTGTAACTATTTACTTCATCACTATTGGGGACAGGTCCCATGTAACAGCTACACGTTGAGATTCAGTCTAAGCCTAACCTTCTAATACACTGTTTTCTTTATAAAATGAAAACTTCAGACAAAATATGAAAATTCTGGTGGGCACTGTCGTAAGGCCAGGGCAGGGGCCAATGGTCTGTATAGGACCTGAGGCTCCGGGAGGGGGTGTCCTCTGCTTTGTAAGGGCCTCAGACAAATTACCCCCATTTCTTCTGGGTAGCTCTGCCTCCCTTTCCTCCCTCCAAACATGATCGTGCCCCTAAAATAGAAGAGCTGGCCTGGTTCCGCAACCTACCCCGATGTTTTGTAAGGCTGTTAACGAATGCTAGCTAAATATCCTTCATTATGCAGAGTGGAAAGCCTGTAGGTTGTACTCCCGTGGTTATATGTTGGTGGGGGACCATGTCCTATTGGTGCTGGAGAGGTTATACTCCTACTGCTGCAGAGTTCCCAAATGCAGCAGTTTTCCTTTCCATTAGTGACAACCATTCATATAAGAGAGAATGAAATGAGGCGCTCAAGGGCTGCATTCAGATGGGGTGAGTCCTGTTCCCTACCTCCGGTGACCCCAGATGTCAAGAGTCAAGCCTGTTCCTTCCTGTGTAGCGCTGCCTCTTGTTTCTAATAGTCTCCAAACTGGGTTCTGTCTCTTGGTCATGCTAACATGTAAGCTAGATATGTTGGTATATCTGCGGTTGGTTGCTGGAGCAGATACTGCTTTATGTTTCATCAGTGGCTAACTCAGATTCCTTTAATTGCCTTATGCAGGGCTGGAAAAATACTTCTGATTGTGAGCATCAGCACCAGCGTCTGAGTGATTCCATGCTGCCTGAGGCTAAAAGACAAGTGTGAATGTTCCTTTTGATCTGGAATCACTGTGTGTCTGCTTCTGAGCACGCTCTCCTCAATAGAGCATCATTTTCATGCTCTCCATACTCCTCGGATAAGCGAGGCGTGCAAAGTGAAGGAAACAAAAGTAGTTAAAACTCAGTGGGGATGCTGCCGCTAACTCTGAAATGTCTGGGAGAGAATGAAGAGAATGCAAGAAAATGGCCATTGGTTGGGAAGGAAAGAAATACCTGGGCTGGAGTTTCAAAGAGCTGCAGAATGGGACTGTACAGTGATTTCAGCTGTATCTAGCATGCACGACCAGCCTGACTAGCTCCTCTTTCTCTCTGCAGGTTGCAGCCTTGGGTCAGTGTTGAAATGAGAGACATCCCCCACAGTTTCTAGTCTGCCTTCCCTATGGGAGATCCATGACGCCTCATCACACCCAGTTCCCAGTGGCCCTCCAGGTACCAGCGCTTCCCCAAAAGAGGGCAAGTGACCCCAAAGGTGGAGATCGTGACGTGTTCCAGAGACCTCTGTAGAATCACACACAGGGGTGGTGGAATATGGCTCCCTGATCACATCAGACCTCCCTCTGCAGGATCTCTAGATGCTCTCTTCCGGGAGATCCTATATGAGCTAGCCCTGTCCCGTTATCCTTATGTCGGACATATTTGATTGTGCCCATTGCCATACTGCCCCTGCCAACTCAAGCCTCATCTTGTCTTCTTGTGCAGTCTGTTCTCCTTGCCAGAGTGTGTCCTGTTTAGTAGCTGGCTTCTTGTGTACTATGAATCCCGTAAACTTTACGGTAACCTATAATGAAAGCATCCCACTTTTCTTTGGCCATGCTCATTCCCAGGGCCCCACCTACCAATAGTTGGCTGATCCACCATTTCCTTTTTCCTTGCTTTGTGGCTCTTCTGGAAAAAGGGGTACATGGAGCATTTCCAGCCTGCTGGTTTGCACATCTCTGTGATGTGACACTCAGGCAGGAACTGCTTCCCCTGTTGAACTGTATGCATCTGTGTGTCTTGGAGAGGCAAATCTCTGAGTAATTCTCCCTTCTCTGCAGCTTTTGCTGCTGTTTATACTTTTTCCTGACCTGGTTTTCCTTTCCTGCAGCATGTCCTGGTTTAGTGGCATCCTGGTGCCCAAAGTGGACGAGCGGAAGACCGCTTGGGGCGAGCGCAATGGACCCAAGCGCCATCGCCCGGCACTTTGTGGTCCGCGCTACATGAGCTGCCTACAGGACCCAGAGCTGGAGCGAGGAGGCAGCGGGGGGCTGGGGCTGAACTGTTCCTGGCAGGAGGACCATTATGGAAAGAAGCAGCAGCCGTCGTTGCCACCTGGTCCGGGGACAGGAGACCTGGGACTCAAAGCTGTGGACCTGGGCTTTGAGGATGGCAGCGGCTCGGGGAGCGAGGCCAAGGGACTCTCGGCAAGCGATTGCAGCCGGCGCCTCCTGCAAGTGTTCCGTTCAAAGCGTTTCCGCTCGGCCAAGCTGGAGCGCCTCTATCAGCGCTACTTCTTCCAGATGAACCAGAGTTCGTTGACTGTGCTCATGGGAGTCCTGGTGCTCGCCTGTGGCATCATGCTGCTGTTTCACTGTGTGCCTGGTGCTCCCCGTGTGCCCTATGCCGCTGCCCTTGCTGTGGCGGCTACTCTCTTTCTGTCCCTTATGGTTCTCTGCAACCGGACTGGCTTCCACCAGGACTGCATGTGGGCTGTGAGTTACCTGGTCATCGGGGCATTATGCGGCGTGCAGGCCGTGGGCACCCTTCTGGTCTCACCCCGTAGTGCCTCTGAGGGGGTCTGGTGGAGCGTCTTCTTCATCTACATCATCTACACTCTTCTGCCTGTGCGTATGCGGGCAGCCGTGCTGGCTGGGGCTTTGCTTTCAGTGCTGCACCTGGTAATCTCTTGGCATCAAAACCGTATGGACTCCTTCCTCTGGAAGCAGGTAAGGAGGGAGGGCCACAGGAGGAGGGAGCGGATAATGAGCACTTGGGTGACAAAGCAAGCCGATTGAAAAGTGCTGGGAAAGGAACAGTCAAAACCCTGCACTAATTGGGGGGGAGGTGTCTTGTTGGAGGAGATTTGAGGCTTTGGGTGTGAAAAGAAAAGGCTGTTAAGGCTGGAATTGGGATAGCAATTGGCTCTGATTCCCAGGCACTGTTGAATGAGCAAGCAAGTGGCTGCCTCAGAGCTTAAAGGCCAAAGCCTCCTTCTCAAGTGACACTTGCAGCAGGGACTTACTGCCGTATGGCTCCTTCCTGTGCTGCCGGGGTAATGTGAGATGTCTCTGACCATGCTGGCTCTTCCTCAGCACAGCACTGCCCCAGTTTCCCAAGGGCCGGGTAGAATATGATTTCACTGGGGCATCCAAAATGATCTTCTGGAACTCTCCATTCCGTGCTGACTGTAAGTGAAAAGTGACTTTGCCGTTCATCTGTACCTGTGCACTCCTGCCCAATTTCACCATTGGGTGCATAATAACAGTGGGGGGAGGGGCACCTTGAGATCTCTACGGCTCTCATTAGCATTTCATTTATTTATCCAGTGCAGAATCTGACAGCATCTCCAGGGAATCCTTCCTTAAGTTCTTGTAATGAGAATAGTCCTCACATGGTTGAATGTTTGTGGTCAGTCTGAGGCTGAGACTCAGAAACTGTTCAAGAGGGGCTTCCAGTTGCTGAGAGGAAGACTTTTTGCGCCATGCCTTCTCTCCTTTTCTGGGGAGCCCCCCAACCCCCAATGTCCACGCTGTCCATTTTTATTTCTCAAGTCCTTGACCAACTTTTGAATCACCTATGGAATTAACTGTGCAACCTTAAGCAGAGTTACACCCTTCCAAGCCCTTCAATTAACTTAGAAGGATGTAACTGTTCAGGATTGCACCGCCAATGTTTACATGGAATAGAATAGACTGACACAAGCATTTGGATGTTGAAGAGTTCTGTGGTGTTCAACTCTTTTTTTTTAACTTGGAAACTGATGCATTAAAAGTTACTGACTTCCCTGCATCGCTGAGGCTATTGTGGCAGTAACGTTTGGGACCCCATAGAAAACCATATCCATGTCCTATGCTACAATAGCATCTCTGAACCACTGTCACTGCATATTGGTGCTGTGTAATAATGTGCTACGTGATGCTGTTGTAGTAATGTAACATTGATAGCTTTGTTCCAGCCCTTTATATGCTGGGGTAGCTAGTCTTGGATTGGTCTGTTTGTGTCTGGGTACCTTGTCAGTTGCTGAACTGAGCATGTCTAAGTAATGCTTTTGTGTTCATTTCTGCAAAGTGCAAAAGTTGTGTTAACCCTTATGCTCATCAGTAGTTGCATCATCTTTTTGTCATTCTGCTGCCCGGCCCCTAGGTATATCATTTTGTTTTCTGTTTTTATCCCCTTTGAATCTGTTAAATTCAGAATGTCAAAAAGCTAGATAATTGCACTGTTGTTGCTCTGTGCTGAAACTTCTACATAATTTATTTCTTAAACGCAAATCGTTAAAGGGTGGAACCCCACAGTAGTAACAGTGCAGTAGTATGTGTGTGCAGAGGGAAAAGCCGGGAGGAAGGGAGAGAGGCCCCAAGGGGGTGGTGGTGACATAGAATAATGATCTGGCATTTTCCAGACTCTCATGGTGACACATCTGAGCCCCTCTATTGAAATGGTTTTTTTAAAAAAAGATTTGAAAAACTCTCATATCTGCAATTTTTTTTAAAAAGGCTGTGGTTTGCTGTCACAAAGGTTGGTAAGACTGGATAAGACCTGGGAATAAGCAGGAGAGCATGGGTTCTGTAAAGCCACCAGATGTGTGACACTTCAGGAACCCTGTTTACCTGCAAGGTACATCATGGTTTATTTTTGACATGTGCTGTCAAGAAAAAGGGGGGTAGGTCTTAAATTTATATACAGTTTACAATTACGTACAGTACTTAAAATTTTAAAAAAACTTTAGGGCAGAACATTTTGTTGGAGGGGTAGTCATCTTCCTGTCAGGTAAATATGGATGTTTGTGGAGAGCCACATCTTTCATTTGCTCCCTTGTCTGTCAGTCACAGAGACAGTCTTCTTCTGTGTAGTGGTTTCCTGTGACTATGTAAATTTCATATCTGGCCAAAGACTTGGAACCAGGTTTTCCACATAGAAATTTGGTGCTCTGGGTTGTATCCTAGGACTTCTTTTCTCTAAGTTGGGTCCTACGATTTTCTTCTGCAAAGTCTTCTTTTCACCTCAGAAGGACTTAACTGGATAATGACTTTTTCTACCAAACAAAAGCTTCCTCTGCTGAAGAAGTTGAAGGAAGTCTTTCACAGCTGAAGGAAAACTTGGTGGAAGAGAGTCAGAGGATCCAGCCCTCTATTCTGCAGTATTTTTATTGGCTTAGGCAGTGTCACCCTGTCTAGAGAGGTGACGTGGCTGTGGTTACACATGCCTTGGTAACATCCAGATGAGGTTGTTGTACAGTGCATGCCACACTTGGTTGCCTTTGCAGAGTTCTTGGAAGCTTCAGTGTAGTCCAAAATGCAACTGTCCAGTTGTTGTTTGGGGCTCACCACCCTGATCACGTTAACCTATTTTGATCCACTTACATCAGCTTCCAGTTTGTTTCCTGACACAATTCGCCTTCTCCTCCTATACAAACCTACCAGGAGATGAGTTAGTGGGGCCCCTGCTTTTTATGCCACCCATTTGAAGGGTAACAGCAAGTGATGGTGGTCCAGGACTCTAGAACATCCTCTCTGACAAGTTAATTTGACTATCCTGCCTGGTCATTTTTGGAAAGGCAGTTAAAACACACTTATTTGTCTTAACCTGTATTTTTAAAGGCACAGTGTTATGATGTCCCAATGTGAGGGAGGGGGCTGGCCATTTCAGCACTTGTAAAGGATCGGGCCCTTGGGACATTTTTAGGTGGCCCATGTTTGGCTCTAAAAGGATGATGATGTACCTGGCTTGTCCCTGAGTACTCTGTAAAATCTAACTGTGCCTTTTAGTTCAATCTGAGCACTGAATTCAATGGGACTTATCCGTGGTAACTGTGTTTAGAATTGCAACCTTAGAGTGAAGTCCTAGCAGATGACTCTAAGCAAATTGAAATCAGGGACCTTAGACTGGGCTAATTTTGCATATGATTGCACTGCTACTTGTGGGTTTTAATTTTACCTGCATTGTTGTGCTGTTTTCTACATGTGTACATGTCTTTATTATTTCTGTGAATTTTTTTTTATTGTGCATACTGTCCTCTACCAAAGGGTGAGGTTTAAGCATTTTAACTAAATACACATAAAGCATAGTCTCCAAAATTATGTAACAACCCCCTTAAGCATGCTGTAACATATTTAATATATTTTGTAGAATAGTCCCCTCCCCATGCTTTAGCAGGACTGACTGTTGTAACATGTGGAGCAGAACGCTGCTTTTCCAAGCCCTGTAGCAATTCAATTAAAGAATATTCGAATTTATTCTGAACTGATAATACTATCATGCCAACCTTTATTGGTGAATTTATAAACTCTGTAAACATAACAAAACTGTTTTTCCAGTAGAGTGATTATTCTGAAGTCATTTTGAGCCCTGCATTGCTTATTAAAGTAAAGGTAAAGGTTCCCTTGCTCGAAAGCCAGTCGAATCCGACTCTAGGGTTGTGGTGCTCATCTCTGTTTCAAAGCCAAAGAGCCAGCGCTGTCCGAAGACGTTTCCGTGGTCATGTGGCCAGCATGACTAAACACCAAGGCGCACGGAACGCTGCATTGCTTATAAGCATTGCTTATTAGTCTCTTATTAATTTTGCCTTCGAAGTGCTTCGTGAAATGGTGATAGTTGCATGCTGAAACTGCTTTATCAAGTTATCTCCTCTCCATTGTGTTTCTGTGTTCGGGATTGTAAGCAGACTGTAGAAAGCAGCTTTCCTCCACCCACTCTTGGCATTTTTGCCGTGCCTCAGTGGCTGCTGGACACCCATGCTACTTACTTAGCTCATGAATTGGGAGTGGTGGTAGTTAGTGACATTGATGTTCTGGTACCCAGGCAGAAATGAGTATTAATGAGAAGCCTTAGAAATACTAGCCACTTAGTTTTGAAGCACTCTGTAATGGTATAATCCTAGGTCCGGTTTGCACAGTGATTAGCCATAGCCGCTCTTTGTCCTACAGGTGTACCGACAATTGTGTGAGGAAAACATTTAATGTTAACCTTGTTGTGCATTCTTTAAGCCACTTGTTCAGGGCATCTTCAGCTGGGTACCTTGTAGTGCCAATAGTCATCGTGGAGGAGATACCTGACACTTATTTATAGCACTCTGAAAATATTCAGAGCACATTGTGTGTGTAAGTTCACAGCCGTGTAGGACAGGGCACTATTATTATTTCCCCATATAGTCGCTTGCTTAAAGCCAGTTAGGGAGTTCATGGCTGAGAAAACATCAACCAGTGATCTGTGTCACAATTTATTTTAGCCTGTCCTCCTTCTGAAGAGCTAAAGGTGGCTCTCCCTTCCTCTGTCTTTTGTTTACAGCATCCCTGTGAGGTAGGCTAGGTTGCGGGAGACTGAGAGACGACGTGATTTGTCCAAGATCATGGTAGAATGGAAAATTGAGGTTGAGTCTCCCAAGTCTTTCTTTGATACTCTGCGCAAAGCACCTCACACTGTTGTATAGTGGTTAAAGGTCAGGCTAGGATAACTTCCTAGGGTGGAGGCTTGTATGAAGAGGTCGAGATTTCTGTGCATAGTTACGGGGTACTCCACAATCCCCCACCCCCAAATATGCCTTTTAGTGAATTTTCCCTCTTTCTATTCCCATTATCCATTTCCTAGAGCCACACTCTTGGGATTTTCCTGCCACCCACTCACCCCACTTGTGCCTTCCATACTCTGGTCAGCAAGAGGGATTACAAAAGCTTCTTTTATGGATCAGGAGCACCTCCTTGGACAAAGCTTCCAATTCATCCATCAGCGAAGGGAGGGGCAGCCCAGCTTGCGCCAGAGGAAGAAGGCCCACCACGCAAAGTGCAGAAAGCAGAGTTGAAGCTGGCTCCGTGGGAGCTGAAATAATGGGCTCGTTTCTCCAAGGGGATGGGGTCTAGCTTTTGCTTTGCCAGCTGTCAAGAATCCGACTAGGAAATTTAGTGCCCCATTTCACACAAGTTCCTCTCTTGCTTGCAGCTCAGTGCCAACATTTTGATCTTCCTTTGTACCAACATCATCGGCATTTGTACCCACTACCCAGCTGAGGTGTCACAACGCCAGGCCTTTCAGGAGACACGTGGCTACATCCAGGCACGGCTGCACCTGCAACGTGAGAACCGTCAGCAGGTGGGGAACTGGTGCGGGGTCAGGATTGGACTGTGGTATTGGGGGAGTGAGCTGAGGTTGCAGGAATATGGCTGAGAGCAGGTGCTGTCATCGAAAGATCTCACCGTGGACTCTCTAGTTCCTGGTTGTGCTACACCAAGTGCTATGATGGCTTCGTTCTCTGTAGGGAAGGGCCGCCAGAAGAGGGGAGGCAGAATTCATTTTTTGGGAGAAGGCAAAAACACATTGGGAAGGGAACATAGTGTGAATACGATGGCTGGCACTTGGGCTACGGTATTGGTGCTCTCTTGGAATTTTGCAACAAAATTGTTGTTTGGAAGAAATTTGTAATGGGTCTTCCTTTCATCGCGGCGGACAGGAGCGGCTTCTGCTGTCCGTGCTCCCGCAGCATGTGGCCATGGAGATGAAGGAGGACATTAACACCAAGAAGGAAGACATGATGTTCCACAAGATTTACATCCAGAAACATGACAATGTCAGGTACCAGGATGTTGGAATGGGGGGAGGAGGAACCTGAGAGCAAGCGGTACTCAAGTGCTGCAGTTAACCAAAGAACATTCTACAGCAAATGTGGAGGAGTTAATATTGCAGAGCGCTTTCTGAGTGGGAGAGAGGAGAGTGGGGAGAAGAGAAGCTGTTGGGGACTTGGGGGGCTGTAGGGTGGCTGAAAGTTCTGATATTCGCTTCCCTTGTCTTTCCACCCAAACAGCATTCTGTTTGCAGACATTGAGGGTTTCACTAGCCTGGCCTCTCAGTGTACGGCACAGGAGCTGGTAATGACGCTGAATGAGCTCTTTGCACGTTTTGACAAACTGGCTGCGGTAAGTAAGGAAGATAATACTGGGGGCGTGGAGCTGGGGTGGAGAGCTTACCTGGGCCTGTGAAGGGAAAGTTACGGGGCCACCGTTGTGCTGCTGTCGCTCTGCCAGGAGATAGTGCCATGCTCTCTCCTTGGTGTCCAGCTCTGCTAGACAGTCCCTTCTTGATGTTACAGTGATGTCCACCGATATCAGGCAGAACATTTTTTTACTCTTGTGTTTTTTTAATGGAAATGTTTCCATGTCTAAAAATCCCGATTAAGTTTATGAAGCAATGCAACCGAATGAATGGATTCTAATAGCCTATCAGGCAAACTGGACAGTTTCATAGTAGCAGTTATCTTTTTTCCCCAGGCAATTCTCCCTGGGAAGAATGTGTGTGTGTGTTAGTGGGAATGTCTGTACACATATAGGCTAAATCAGGGTAAAGTAAAGTACACATGATAAATCCAAACTCCAAACCAAGGTATGAGTTCACCTAACTTTAACCCAAATTAAAATTCTTATAGCCTCTTGGTATGGAATATAGTGGTTATGACAAAACTGTCTGGCTAGTGAGGAAGAAGATTCACCATCCAATAGATTTGTTAGAAAATGGATTTCATTTGTGCAGTGCTAGAATATGGAGTTTGTTGACTCCCTGAGACCTGATGTCTTCGTTGTTAAGAATATTATTTATTTATTCCCCCTCGGACGGACTGCAAGAGAAAGCTAATCCTTTGATTGGTATTGGTTTAATTTCCAGCAGACCTGCAGAGCAAGTTTTTGTTTGTTGAACCAGAATGAAAGCAACATCTTTTACCATTTTAGTGCTTTTGGTTACTTGCTGTAAATTATGCATGTGGTGGACCTTATTGCATTGCGTGAAGTGAAGGGAATGAGATTGGGTAAATGGTCTTTGCCTAAAGACTCACTGATAGAACCCTTCATGTGAGGGAATGGGGATCAAGCAGATTTGCCTCAAGCTGAGTGCTTCCCATGATTGCACGAGACCAGTGGTAGGGTATTTACTCCACAGCTCACAGCGAACTGCATTTGCAATTACCATCAACCCAAAGAACCACTTGACTACAGAATGCCCTGTGTACCACTCCACCAGATACATATGCAATAAGAATTAATACTGAATGTGTAAATGTTAACATATAGAGTAGCTCTGAGCATGTAGGCCCGTCTGTCCCTACCCCTGTTGAAACTTAGCCAGTCCTTGGGTACCTATAGCGAGGAGAAGGGCTAGCAAGTCAGACTTGTGACACAAAGTCATGTGCAAGCTTTCAGGTTCTGTGGAATTCTTTCTTATACTGGATGTTAAAAGATAAAAGCTTCCTTGTGTTAAAGAGTTCAAGTTGAACTTAGTGTTGTGAGAGACAGCATGGCTAGAACCTCTCTCTGTGCTAAGTGGGAACAACCTGCCATCCTCAAGACCAACTGGGCAACAGCACTGCACGCTTTCCTGAAAAATGGGGCAGATGTCAGGTTGGGGAATGTCAAAGAGGGCCTTGTAGCTCCTGAACCACTGAATTGGGTGTCAGTGCAGTAGAGTAACTGAAGATGTGACATCCAAATCACAAGATGTCATAGTCTTGCTGTGCACTGCATTGGTCAGGCTGCACCTGGAGTACTGTGTGCAGTTCTGGAGGCCTCACTTTGAAAAGGATGTGGACAGAATGGAGCGGGTGCAGAAGAGAGCGATAAGGATGATCCGGGACCTGGAGATCAAGCCCTACAAGGAAAGGCTGAGGGACTTGGGAATGTTCAGTGTGGAGAAGAGGAGGCTGAGGGGGATATGATTGCTCTCTTTCAGTATTTGAAGGGCTGTCTCTTAGAAGAGGGCAGGGAGCTGTTGCTGTTGGCAGCAGGGGATAGGACTCGCAATAATGGATTTAAATTATGGGTAGAAAGGTACCGTCTGGTTATTAGGAAAATGTTTTTTACAGTAAGAGTAGTTCAGAAGTGGAATTGGCTGCCTAGGGAGGTGGTGAGCTGCCCTTCACTGGCAATCTTCAAGCAGTGGCTGGACAAACATTTGTCAGTGATGCGTTAGGTTGATCCTGAATTGAGCAGAGGTTTGAACCAGATAGCCTCTATGGCCCCTTCCAGTTCTATGATTCTATGTCAGAGTGTCCTTAGTGTGCAAAAGAGTTAATCTGTTTAAGGAGATGGATGTACAGAGACATATCATGCACAATCTTTTCCTTAGAATGGCACTATCATATTGAGCAGACCCCGAGTTAACACCCTTCAGAGTTGATGGAGACACTGAGTTTAGAAGGGTGTTGTTGTTTTCCTTAAAACGTAGATGAGCAAGGGAAGCGCAGGCTATTGTTTATTTTCTTTAAACTTTTACATGTGTGCCAATACAAATAATTTCTACATAAAGCTTTGAATTAGTTAGAATAATAACATCTAAACCACATTAAATGTGGTTTATTAATTTTTTTCCTCCTGATAAAATATTTCAGTTCAAATACTTGTGGCTATTGGTAGATCTTGTGAGGTGTTTTATTCAGCACATAACATTAAGGGGGGGTGTATTTTAGTTTTGTTTGACTTGAACATTTAGTAAAAATGTCAAAATGGATCACGGTCTATTTTGGGCTTTGGAAAATATCCCAGTTCATAATTTTCTGAAAATCCCACATCACTCTCAGCTTTGTCGAAGAATTCCATGCCCCTCCCATTCCCTGGTCTGATGCCCAGTCCTTCCTCGGATCTGTTCTGACCTAGACTGGCCATCTCAGAAAGAACTTTCCAATGCAGTCCTGAGAGGAATTACTCCAGCAAGCCCGTTGATTTCAATGAGCTTAGACTGTAGTTCAGAACATCCTGGGGAGCACCGTTTTCACAGCTACTTTTCCTGTAGAATACAGGTTTTCCCCAGCTTCTCAGATCCACAACATGCTTTATGCAGAAGTTCAGTTTGGTATAAGTACATCTGCGTTTGACAGAGGTTTTCTGCAGCAAAAGCATAATAATAAATAATATACTTTATTGTCATTGTACATAGTACAACGAAATTAAGGTGCAATCATTCGGTGATCTACAAGCATACTCATATACACTCACACAACCATACTCATATACACTCACACAACCATTAGGGTTCACTTTGCAACTTAACCACCAATGTCAACAAAACCACCAAATTCCAATTCATACAGCATTTAAAGCAATAATAGCTCTCGAATAAAAACTGTTTTTTAATCTGTTTGTCCTTGTTTTGATTGTCCTATATCTTCTACCCGAAGGCAGCAGTTCAAACAGGGAGTGTTCAGGGTGTGACAAATCCTGCAAAATGTTCTTTGCTTTTTTCAAGCATCGAGAACTATACAATTCCTCCATGAGTGGGAGAGGACAGCCAATAATCTTCTGGGCTGTGATGATAACTCTCTGGAGTGCTTTCCTCTCCACAGCCGTACAACTGGCAAACCAGACACAGACACAGTATGTTAAATCCAATAATAATGGATTTATAATGCAGGCCCTTTGTCCTTAAATACTTGGATGAATGCACTGGAGAACCACAGCCCAGTCAGGATTCTGGATGTGTGCACAAGGGTGAAGGAACCACCAGTATACCTGTGGCAAACTTGGTTGTGTGTGAAATAACGCTCCTAAATGTATGTCTTTGATGCTGTTTCTTCATCTTGTGTGGAAAAAGTAGCTTCCTTGAGGCTGCACACAGCATTCTGGGATGGGGGTTGTCCTTGCCCTGTAGAAGTATAGTTATTGGCACCAGGGATCTCTCTCATGGGAATTAATAGGTGAGGGAGCAGAGAGTTGTCAACTAAGATGAGAGCAGTTTGGAGAGGGATTATACCCCCAATTGAAGCTAGTGTTGTTGCTGACTCCCGCCTCCCTCCCTTTTTTGGCAGGAGAATCATTGCCTTCGCATCAAGATCCTAGGTGATTGCTACTACTGTGTCTCAGGGCTGCCGGAACCACGGGCGGACCATGCCCACTGCTGCGTGGAGATGGGCGTTGACATGATTGAGGCCATTTCGTGAGTGTGAGAGGGGGAGCTTGCAAAGGGACTTGGCTTTCAAGGTGCTGCGTGCTCCATGGGGTGCTTTGAATACACCATAGATGTGCGACATTAATCCAGTCTTCCTCTGAACAACATAGTGTGCGAGATTTTGAATTCTTCAGAACTCTTCATCTGGCTGAATATCAAAAAACAACACACACTCCCTTTGAACAATCAGCTGGATGAAGAGTTTCGGAGAGCTCAGAAGCTAGCTCATTCTGTTGTGTTATTTGGTAGGTCCCGATTACTTTAATTTTTACTTTCATTTTGTTTTTTTCATGTTGCATTGGATGTGCTGGACTACCTACTTTTTCTTTCATTTTTTCATCAAATTCTCTAGTTCACCGTTAACAGAATTAATTATACAACGTTTCCAAGTGCTTGCACAAACTGGTATTTTAGCTACATACCCCATTCAGCATCCACTGAGAAGGTAATTGCTGATTTGAGATAGCATTACCCGAGAAGTGTAATCTGCAGTGGGGAAAGTCAAAATTCTGTGTTTAAAACCCCCCAAATTTTGGAACAGAATAATTCATATGCATTAGAGATTCTCTGCCCCCTAACAATTCTTATTTTTGCTTTGGCTAGCAGGAGCGGAGACCAGCCTTCCTGGCTTCTGACCGCTAGAAGTCCTTAATGTCACTCTTCCTCTTACTCATTCCCATCTCCTGAAAACTTTGAGGGCATTGCCCACACTTTATCTTTGGAGCCACAAGGGTTAGAAACTTGCTTTTCTTCAGAATGGGAAAGTTAAAGTTTTCAGAGCATTGATGGTTCTCAGTGCTGAGTTCTGCAGTTGAACAGTGTAATGGAGGGAATATATTTAGTATTTGGTGCTTCATTTATGCAAGGTTAATTACTATGTCCTTTTTAAAAACAACAACAGTGCAGTAGTAGAGAGGGCATGCCCTGATCTGCATGGCCCAGGCAAGCGCAATCTTGTCATATCTCGGAAGCTAAGCAGGTTCAGCCCTGGTGAGTACTTGGATGGGAGACCACCAAGACAGCCCAGGATTGCTATGCGGAAGCAGGCCATGGCAAACCACCCCTGAACATCTCTTGCCTTGAAGACCCTGACGGGTTGCCGTGTAAGTGGCAACTTGATTGGCACTTTACACCAGAGAGGAAGAAATGGCTGTTAGGGTGGAGAGCTGTGGAACTGGAACACATTTTGGGGATCAAGTTTAGATCCCTCTGCTACCAATTTCCTTCCCAAAACATATTTCAGGTTCCTTGCAATATGGCATATTGAAATAAGAGCATATGCTGAGTAAGGTCTTGTGTAAGGTAAAGGTAAAGGTTCCCTTGCTCGAAAACCTGTCGAATCCGACTCTAGGGTTGTGGTCTCGTTTCTGTTTCAAAGCCGAAGAGCCAGCACTGTCCGAAGACGTTTCCGTGGTCATGTGGCCGGCATGACTAAACACCAAGGCGCACGGAACGCTGTTACCTTCCCACCAAAGTGGTACCTATTTATCTACTTGCAATTTCGTGCTTTTGAACTGCTAGGATGGCAGGAGCTGGAACTAGAGACGGGAGCTCACTCCATCATGCGGCACTCGGGTCTCGAACTGCTGAACGACCGACCTTCCACAGCCTGCAGTTCAGCGTCTTAACCACTTGAGCCACGGCAGCTCTTGTAGACTAACACAATTTACAGTTTTAAAGCAGAGTACATCTGCTTGTGCCTGCACTACTTGGAAATCCTTACAGAGGTACACCAAGCAGAGGCTGCCCCAGACGTCCTGTTCTTGGTGCGGACTCTCTTGGCCCCTGTGGAACGCTTATCAGTATGAGCAGCCTTCTCAGTGGAAGTGGGGTGAATTCTGGCCCTTTACATGCTGTGCTGCTTCCCAAGCTCTTGGTTTCAGCTTCCCAAGCTCTTGGTTGTCCCTTGGGGCTGCAACACTTTCCTAGCCAAGCCGCAAATCCAGTTCCTGCTTACTTTGCATCAGTTTCCGTTCCCAAAGAGTCCTACTTGCTGGACAGACTTCATCTCCCTCATTATATGTGTGATCAGTGGCACATAGAACAATTATTTTCACATGTGCACACCCCAAAGTGGTGGCTGTAAATGTACAGAGAGTGGCATGTGACAGAGCATCTGTTTTGCCTGTAGAGGTTCCCAGGTTCATTCTCCAGCTAAGAAAGGATCAAATAGTAGGTGATGTGAAAAGACCTCTGCTGAAGATCCACTGTCAGTCAGGGTAGATACTCCAGTGGTCTGATGCAATATAAGGCAGCCTCATGTCTGTGGAACTGCAAAATCAGGAAATAGTGAAGAAGGATGTAGTTTTGTGGAGAAGGGAGGGGGGGAACCGCCCACGGGCCCCACAGTCCAGCTATGAGGCTGTATTGGGTCATATTGCCTAAGGTTAGTGGCCAAACAAGATTATACCTATCCAACCCTTGACCGGAGAGATCCGGTTCCGGTCTGTATCACTGTTCTATGTGCTTAAGTGTACTGTGTTATCTACTGATGGTATTTGTGGGGTATATAGGAAGAGAGCCACTATGTTTTGCCCCACTCCTGGCTTGCTTCTCCATAGCCCCAATGTTCTGTGTTTATTGTCCTGGTATAGGATGAGGCATTTATACACTGTACCATATTGACCAAACTTGTCTATTGATCCTAGAGTCTTTCTCTCTCTTCCCCTCCCTTGCCTGCAGTGAGCCTTGTTCACAATTCTGAAACACACATTCTAAAAACTTGTCCTTCCCTCATTCCCTAGTCAGCATGACACATGGCATCTGTCGCAGTTTGATCCTGTCTTTCCTCCAATTAGCTCAGGGCAGCATCCGTCTCTCTCTCCTCCCTATACCTAAGCTTCCCTTTTAGGTATTTCACTAACCCTTGAGGAGAGTGTGTATAGAAGAGTTTGGGGGGTGGTTGATGCTCATTCCATTTCCTCTCCTTCCAGGCTGGTGCGTGAGGTGACAGGCGTGAATGTGAACATGCGTGTCGGGATCCACAGTGGGCGCGTGCATTGCGGAGTCCTGGGGCTGCGCAAGTGGCAGTTTGATGTCTGGTCCAACGATGTCACTCTGGCCAACCACATGGAGGCTGGTGGAAAAGCTGGGTGAGTCAAGGTTGTCACAGGGCTGGATAAAGCACACAGAGGATCTGGGGTATTGAAGAAATGTGAGTCTGCATTAAGGGAATGGTTTGGGGGGAGCACTTCATAGTTGCTCAAGTATCTAGATGAGGTTGTAGGTTAGACAGTGTTGGCTGGGATAGCGCCATATATTGTGGTGAGTGTGGTTGAGATGTGGCTATTAAGAACCGGGGGAGAGCTGCTTCCTAGGGCTATTCTGGAAGCTTTCTGCTAGCACTGTGGTCATACCCTTGACCCCATCTAACAAACACAGGTGGCTTTAGCCTCTCTGCTGGAAGGACAGCCTTGTTTCAGAGAGACTCAATTGCACTTTTAATATCTGCTCCAGAACTGGGGGAAGTTAATTGCCAAAGGGAACACCCTGTTTGTGATGTATCTTCTATTGATGTCACTGGCACCATCCAATAGATTCTCCTCACAGTCGTGTAGCCATCTCTTCTTCACTAAAGGGCCTGCAATAAAGTATTACTAATGGGGATCAGGAATGGGTGTTTCTCAGGAACTCAGGAGGCATCATTGAATGTTTAACAGCAATTCTTCCACAGCAGCAAGCACTGTCCAGGGCAATAACTGACCTCTCCAATCACCTTTTTGTGTTTCTTCTGGGAGTGCCATGTTTGCAGAGTCCCCCCCCCCCCCCCCCCCCGCTTTGTGTTGCTGAGGCTTGCTAACGAGGAAAACATGGAATCCCACAGCACATGCAGTCCCTGTTTTGAGAAATGGTGGTAGCTGTGATTAAGGTCTGCTAAGATCTACCTTTCCCTCACCCTGATTCTACCATCCCTCTTCTGAAGCATCTGCACTGTTTTTTGCTATTGCCATTTGCATCAGTTTCACATTTCTACTCCTTGATGTTTCACACTCTGTACTCCAGCTATAGCCCGTCAGCTTTCTCATGCTGTGTAGTTTGTACAACATTATCTACTGTAATCTCGCTTTGGTCCAAACCACTCTTGCCCTTGTTCCTTCTACTCGGCCAGTGGTCTTCAGCCCATGGGTTGGGACACTCAGGTGGACTGTGGAGCCCTACCTGTTGAACTGTGAGCCTCTATAGAGCCACTTTTTTTGCGGCCTTTTGGAAAGACCTACTGGTAGCACGTGTGTGTGAACAGCCAAGGCACTACACCTTCTGCCTCTTTCTGTGCACACTGAGAGCAGCCGCATGGTGAGGTGAGGGGACTCAGTGTTGGGCAGGATTCTTCCATGGCTCTGATTGATTCTTGGCTTTTCCCTCATGATGGTATACCTGCTGGGTACTCGGCTTGTGTTTCCTGTACCTGGCTCTCTTGGTGTACTGGCAGTCCTTGTCTTGACTCCATGTAAGCCATAATTCTGGCCCTTCCTCTTCCTGTCATGTGACTCTGATGTGATTTAAGTCACTTCTTTTTGCAGCTCAGTGAATCTGAGATCTAGAAAAGTTGAAGGTCATTGTACTACCCCATTGACATACCCCTCCTCCCCCCCTTCTAATGAAGCTGTTCTTTCAAGTTCCACTCCCCAACGGAAACGTCTTTGAACAGCGCTGGCTCTTTGGCTTGGAAACGGAGATAAGCACCGCAACCCTAGAGTCGGATTCGACTGGCTTTCGAGCAAGGGAAACCTTTACCTTTACTTAGAATGCATCTCCCACAGCAGTTGGTATACCTGCTTTAAAGTGCTATCCTCTGCAGAATTACTCCAGTCTAAGCCAACTGACCAATGGCAAACCACCTCTGCTTCTCACACGCATACACACTCACAAACCAACTAGTCCTCCTTGCCATATGTGGTAGCTGGGCCTCCAGAAGCAAATTTGGTTCAAGATAACTCACTGGAGACGTCAACTCAGTTTACAGCTTCAATAAAAAAAGGCAAATGCTATTCTGGGTCACTCACAATTTTAATTCCAGTAGCTCACAAAGTGGATTTTTTGCTCACAAGACTCCACAGCTTAGAGGGAGCATTGGTGACAAGTGTGGCTCTTTTTAGGGGTGTCTCAATATTAGATGAGAAGTGTGCTCTACAAAGTGGGGTGGCTGAGTGGCAGAAAAGGAAGGGCTGTGGCTCAGTGGCTGAGCGCATGCTTTGCACTCAGAAAGTCCTGGGTCCAGTCTCCGGCATCTTCCATTTCAAGGATCTTGGGTACCAGGTGCTGGAAAGACCATCTTTGCCTGAGATACTGGGGAGCTGCTGCCTGTCAAGAGTATGCACTGAGTGTGTACAGCCCAGTGAGATGAGTCGGCGTAAGGCAGGTTCAGTTGTTCATATATGTATATTCTTATGGCAGGCGGATCCATATTACACGGGCAACGCTGCAGTACCTGAATGGGGACTATGAAGTGGAACCTGGGCATGGGGGTGAGCGCAATGCCTACCTTAAGGAGCATAACATCGAGACCTTCTTCATTGTGGGCTGCAGCCAGAAACGAGTGAGTCCAGCTGTGGTCAGGTGAAAGTATTTTGCACTAATATAGGGCTGCAAAACCTTGATGTCCACCTACAAGGCACTGGTTCCCTGCTCTGAGTATAGTTCATTGAAAGGGTAAATGTCCTGTTGTCTAAAGTTGAAACAGAAGGAAGAGGTTGGAAGGGATTTTTCCATTGCTCTTTCTTCTTCTTCTTCTTCTTTTAAATTAATTTTAGTTAATACATTCTACATACATACCACTCCCCCCAAAAAAAAGAAAAGAAAAAAATTTAAAGTATTCTGGGGTGTGGAGTAAATGTTAACAGTAAAATTAATAAAAACAGACTTATATCAACAGGAAATCAGGGCAGGGAAAGTCAACATTACTTCTCAAGTTTGATCAGAAAATTGCCCCCCCCCCAAATATTTTGGAATCTACCCTATACCACAAGAGAAGGACCTCTTGTACACCCTCCTTCCCTGAAATACTTGGGACCTGCCAACAAAGAAAAGAAAAAAATCCAAATTCACATATAGACGAAGGGAGGAGAGGAAGAGGCCAGAGCAGTGGGCTCATTGCTCTTTCTTTTTAAAACTTAACCACTGTGTCCTGTGCTACTTTTCAACAGAAAGAAGAGAAGGCCATTTTAGCCAAGCTGCAGCGGGCCCAGGCCAACTCCACCGAGGGGC
Organism: Gekko japonicus; assembly: GCF_001447785.1. Classification (NCBI taxonomy): domain Eukaryota; kingdom Metazoa; phylum Chordata; class Lepidosauria; order Squamata; family Gekkonidae; genus Gekko; species Gekko japonicus. The sequence continues at coordinate 1,313,846 of NW_015174272.1, read as the reverse complement.
TGGTGCCTCGCTGGGTACCCGAGCGCTCATTCCCCCGGACCAAGGACTCAAAGGCTTTCCGACAGATGGTGAGTGCCAGCGAGGGACAAAGAGGGCAGGTTTGGGTGGACAGGAAGATGGAATAGGAGCAGCAACTTCTTTTTATTGGGCATGTCTGTTGTCTACTTGCAGGACCTTGGAATTGCTTCAGTTGTCACGCTCTGTATTAATATTTTTCCATATTATGTTTTGAACTGTAAAGCAAAGGAAAGAAGTCCTGCCAGGGTTTATTCCCATGGCACACAGTGACCACCTTTGTATTGGCTTTCAACTGTCTCAGTACATTGCCAGCTTGCCATGTGCATCCTCTGTATTTGCAGGATTTAGTGCTTGCGTGTGACATGCGTTTATGACACGTGCATAGGAAGTTGTCTTGTTCAAGTTAAACTGTTGATTAGTCTAGGCTGTATTGTTCTCTGACTAGCAAAAGGTTTGGATTCCTGTACCTATATGCAAGATTTTCTTTAGTTAGGTTTGTAACATAAGTTCACTGTTGCACTTTTTCATTTACAGTGTGTGCATTGGCATTCTTTGTTTTGACAAAAGATCTTTGGCAAAGGTCTTTCCAAATCCCCTTTGTCCTTTAATTGGAGATGCTGAGGATTGAACTTGAAGGGACCTCAAGTGGTAGAACATCTTTAAAAAAAGAATATGCAGAAGATCCCAAGGTCAATCCCTAGGATCTCCATTTTAAAAGCTCAGATTTCAGGCATGACACACCTCTTTTGGAGATCTAGTGTCAGCCGAGGTAATATCAACTTTGGTAGACCAAATACCTGATTAAGTATAAAGGGATCTCTATTTAAAAAGCTCAGGTTTCAGGCATGGCACACCACTTTTGGAGATCTAGTGTCAGTCAGAGGAGGTAATATCAACTTCAGTAGACCAAATACCTGATTAAGTATAAAGCAGATTCATGTTTTCACGTGACGGTTAATGTATACAAAAAATATGCTCTGCCACTAAACTATGGGTCTTTCATAGGTGGAAAGGTTTGTTGCTATGGTAAAAGCCAAGACAGACAAGGATTCTACAAAGCAGTCAAGGATTAATGCCAGTATACCTGATAACACTGGGTACTTCTAGTATAGAATCTAAGATTAGTCTGTTCCTGCTTGACGGTTTTTAAATACTAATTGCCTGCCAAAATGGAAAAGCAGTGCAGCACTTTGGAAAGCTATTTACACTCTGAGCTACTGCTAGAAGAGTTGTGTGCCCCAAGATATGAGGTATGTTAGTTGCATAGAACTAGGAGCAGCAGTGGGTGTGGTAAACACTGGAACTAGGAATGGGCTGAAGAAGGACCAGTAAACTTAACCCAGCTGAACTGAAGATGCTATTGGTAAATGAATCAGCTCCCCTGGAAGATAGTGCAGAAAAGGCTGATTACCATCTTTAGAATGAGGCTAGCATCTGGGGGATGGCATTAGCTCCAGACCTTCCTTCTGAATGTGCAGGTGGTGCTCAGTTTAGGCTGATGGAGCTCCAACTTCAGTCCTTCCTTGACAGAGGGAACCTTGCTCTGTTAACATCCAGGTTTGATTACAGCAGCACACTTTGCATGAGGATGACTCTGAAGACCATCAGTTGGTTCCAAATACTGTAACCAGGCTGATGACTAAGATTTACTGATCTGGTCCTTTTTTGCTAGACTTCAAAGATTCTGTCATTGGTACCACTGTGTTTCCAGTTGCAATTAAAAATGCCACTTTTTTTTCTGTGAAGCTCTAAAAGTTTGGGACCAAATCTAAAGATTGAGACCAGGGAGGTCTGTCATCTCCCATATGATCCTTCCTGATCTCATCTTCTGTGACTCTGCTGTGGGTGGTTGCCTCCTTCAGAGGTGATGCAGGTGGAGAAGAGCAGTTTCTGTGGTGACACCCTTCCCCGGAGCCATGCTTCCTTGTGGTGCCAGTTGGATTGTTTTTAGTCCCCTCCTGCCTTTGAGGTGAATGGTTAACCTTTCATTTTTTTATCCTTTTTCTGTTTGTGATTTTTGTTAATAACTGTAAGCCACCATGAAATTATTATTATTTAACAGAAAGGCAAAGGATATGTTAAATAAAGACTTAAAGGCAGCACTGCTTCTGAATACCAATTGCTGGAGAACACTCAATGGAGGGGGGTTGTTTGCCTTCAAGTCCTGCTCGCTATCTTATTTGTTTAGATTATTTCTTAGCTACTTCTCCATTAAACTTCTTGAGGTGGCTTATAACCAGTCAGAAATCAAACAACATTTTTTTTTGTTATTAATATTTTGATTCAATTACAAAAGCCACAAAAACAGCTTAAATGTTATCCACCAGCATAAAATAACAGCTACTACAACATCAAAAGGCATAAAAAAGAGAATCACATAAACAAGGTCATTTCAAAACATAACTACTAATAAGACCAGTAGAGCAGATAAGATCCAAATAAAAACCAAGAAAAGCGATAAGACATGATCACCAGAATACCATATCAGACAAAGGTCTCAGAAAATTCTTTTCATCTGGTGCTAAAAGGGCTGGGTGCCAGGCAAACTTCAGAGAGAGCATTCCATGATGGGGTGCACTTTAGGGTTTCCCTGTGGCTGGCCACACCTGAAAATGGGATGTTGGACGAGACACCAGACTTGATCTAGCAGGAATCTAGCAGGTTTCCTTGAGGCCATTACAAATAATCTCAGCTCCCTAAATTGTATCCATAAAACAATGGTGAACAATATGCTAAATGAGCTAGGCCTAGACGTGGGGTAACTGGGAAGAGGACAGGGCAAGACCTTCAAATAAATGGTTCATCAGTTGCTTAAGGGCTGTAGATCATAACCGTGAAATTACAAAACAATAAGTTTACAGGAAATAAAACTGTACACTTAACATACCAGAATTACAGTTTATCCCCTTTGGAGCAAAACACATCTCTGAGAGACAAATCCCTCCTGTCTTAGCAGCTGAAAAACCAAATCCCCCCACCCTTCTCATAGTTCACACATCCTTGTCACTGCAGAGCAGAACAATCGCTTCTGTGCTTCGCTGTGGCCTGGTGGTCCAGGTTGTAGGGCCTGGTCTAGGCTTCAGGAAGAGTTTCCAACCTCCAGGTGGGGCCTGGAGATCTGGAATTACAGCTGGTCTCAACTACAGAAATCAGTTCCCCTACATAAAATGGCTGCTTTGGAGGGTGAGTTGTATGATATAATCTGCTGAAGTTCCTCACCTCCTCACCTTGCCCAGGTTGCACACCCAAATCCCCAGGAATTTCCCAACCTGGAGTTGGCAACCTTAGCATCCGAGCATTATGACTTGTATGCATTTTAGGATTGTGCCCCCTTAGAATACAGAAGGGAGACTGTGTGTGAATGTCCCCCTCCTCCTATTCCCTTTTCATTGCAAGGTAGCATGTTGGAAAAAAGAGTTCTTGCCTAGCCTCTTTTCCTGAGTGCCTGTTTTTCAACCACAGGATTATGGTCTGTGTAGGGCCAGGGTGTTCAATGTTGCTTGTGAGCTACTAGCAGCTCACTGATTGCTGTAGAATAGCTCATGTATCCTGTGAAAACCCAGAAAAAGATTGCACAAAGATCTGCTTTAAGCTTTATTTTTTAAGGCTTTTATTCCATCGGAATTTTCTGTGTGCTCCTTATCCGAAATTCTGAAATTCTCATTTCTGCTGCTGTTCTTGATCCAAGTTCTCTTTCTAAGACAGAACAAAATTTGGTGACATGCTGGGGTTGGGAAATAGCTGTGAATATTTTTAATTACTCAGAAGTAGTTCATTAAAGGAAAAGGTTAATAACCGATGGTGTTAGGAGTAGGGGTGTGCAAAAAAATTGGTATTTAAAAAAAATTGGGTCTATTGGACTGGAAAAATACCGGTATTCCCAAATATTCACAAATACCAATATCGGTTTTGTATTGAGATTCGGGAAACCCGAATTTATTCGGCTCCATTATACCCTATGGGGATCGTCCCCATAGGGTATAATGGAGAAAGGATTTAAACTTTAAATGCTTGCTGAATTCACTTGCCAAGTTGGTGCAACTCTGTGATCGAACTCAGCAAACATTTAAAGTTTAAATCCTTTCTGAGTTCACTTGCTGAGTTGCTCCGCCACAGCAGCATGACTCTGTGAGTGAACTCAGAAGGCATTAAAAAAGACTGTGGTCTCTTTAAATACCTTCTAGCCATGCCTGAATAAAAGCCGAATAATATTAGCTTTTATTCAAGTGCAGCTATTTCGGTAGCCAAATAAAGATCTCTAATCTATATTCGGTTGAATAAATACCAGAAAAATTTACAGGGCTCTTTTTGTAGCAGGAACTCCTTTCATGGGCTACTGTAAGCTCTTGGAGGATTGGCTACATTAGGGGTGTGTCGCCTAATATGCAGAGGAGTTCCTGCTGCAAAAAGAGCCCTGCTTAAGGTATTGGTATTTTATATATCCAGTATTTATATCGGGCATTTATTTGGGTCAGTATATACCGAGCACACACCTCTAGTTAGGAGTATTAAGATAACATTCGTTTCTTCCTCCCTCACAATCTGAAATTGTATAACCCCAGTGGGCTCTACCATGTAATGTTTTTTCTTCTTCAAATTTACAAAGAAAGGAAGAAGCAGATTTTCTACAGAGCTCGTAGTCCTGGGCCTCGCTGACTGCCTGGACCAGGCCACCTCCTGGTGCTGTCCCTCTTATCGAGAAAACTGGATGAGAAGTCCCCTTTTGCTGTTAGTGTGGTGGATGGGCCACTATCTGTAGTCAGAATAAGGTGATTTTGTCAGGGATAGTTTTTTTAAGTTAGGTGTAAAGCAAATTTGCACCTGATAATGCAAAGAGCTGTTGATAAGGAAGAAACTGGCAGCTTTCTTCCCTGAGTTACTTTGGGTACTTTTGCTTGAGTGGAGAGAACAAGACCTAATGGGTGTTTATATGGTAGAAAAACAGAGCCTCTTGGGTACACATAAAACAGATCCAATTTTACCCTGGTGTTTCTTGAATTTACAATAACTGGCATACCTTTTTTAATAAAGAAAATTGCACTGTGCTTTGCTAACATGTGGAGTGGTTTTTAAAGTGTGCTTGGCCCTTTTCACATTACCATTCTAAATTGGATGTCGCCTGTTGTTGGCCAGGGTCCGAGTAAAGCGATACAGGGACGAAGGCTTCATATAGTGAATTTCATTCTGTTAATGAGCTGTCTCTGAAGCAATCTGGCCATTTCAAACAGTGCCACGTTTTTTCCCCTGCTCTTTTTTGATTTGTGATCATCCTTTAACGTTTTTATTTGAACGTTCTAAGTTGAGTACTATAATGCTAGACCACTATAGCGCTTCTTAATGTATCTCAATGGTGCCACTGTAGCACTGAAGTGCTATATTGGTGTAGTGTTATAGCACTAAACTTAGAACATTAAAAAAAAGTTCTGGGAAGATTGTGTGGTGAAAAAGGATGGGGGGGGAAGCACAACACTACTGGAAGTGCTGCAGACATTTTAAACAGCACACTACAGCAATTCAGACACACATGGAAGAGGTGAAAATGGAAGAAAGCAGTTTATCTCAAGAACTGCTCAACCATGCTTTGCTAACCGAACGCAAGCAGCTTTCTATGAAAGGTAAATAAATTAAATTAGCAGCCAGTTGCTAAAATGGTTGTCTGAAATGACACCAAAAAATCTGTAGCAACTGGCTATCAAAATGGATTACAAAGGCTGTCTGGAAGGGGCCTAAGAGCCTGTCCTCGGAGAGGCTCAGTCTTTCTGCATGAGTTGCTGATCTGGGTGTGCCTCCTGATGGAAGGAAGAAAGCAGAGTAAATCATTCATGCGGACATGCAATGGCCAGCCTTCTCTGAGGACAGATAATTTTGTTGCATTATCAATGTTGTATGGGACTGAATGCTTCAGTTGTATCTGATGAGAGATGCAGTGGAGTTAACTGCCTCCAGTAGAGACCAATTGGAATGGGCTAGGCCAGGGCAGTGACTCAAGCTAAGACTCCCTGGGCAACCTCCTCTGTGAATTGGTGGCGACTTCATGCTCTCAGGGGCCATTTTATTTATTTTGCTTGATGCAGAGTTCAGGGGCGACTGCCTTTGTATATGAGAGAGAGCTTTGCACTCTGTCTCTGACACAGACGTATAATCCCCTCCACTGTGCAGAGCTGAGGCTGGGTCTTCACATATGGAGCAGAATGAGGTGAGGACTGTTTGATGGCCTGCTGAAGTGACAGAATGGACTATTCCACCTCAGAAGGGAGACCACCATTTTTTTAAAAAATGCTGTCCCAGGTAAGAAAATACCCAGCCTATGGAAAGCTAGCATAGACTGCAGTCGGCCTTTGCCTGTTATGCTGCTTTTGTATTTGCAGGGGGTTTTCTTGCATGGGAGGGGAAAGCATTTAGAGGTGTTATCCCCTAGTAGTGCAGTTTTTTCAGTCATCCTATGCATATGCCAGTCAGTCCTGAAACGTCTACATTCTAATTTTTCAAACCTTTAGAATATAAGGTTCCCTACAGATTTCTCTAAGGGGGATCATTGTTCCCCTGTTCTACTGGAAGTCCTTGTGTGGCTGTAGCAGCTATCTTCCTTAGCCCACACTCCTGCCTCTTCCTCTTGGCTTGTCTAGGAGTAGTGGAATCTTGTTTCCCCTGAGTGTTTCCCATTTCCTTCCTGTCACCTCCCCAAGACACTCCTCCCTTCTCCCCACCATCCTTAAATGAACAGACTCAGAGCCACAGTCGTTGATGGCCCATGGAAGAGTTCGTCTGACTACCAGTGGCCATACTGAATATGAACTGAGGTGTATTAACTCTGTTTTTGTGGGGGGGGCAGGGTTGCAAGAAATGGCCTGGCTGGCACATGTATTCTGTAATACTGAGGGCCCTTATTGTTGGGCGTCATCAGTTCCATTATAGAACCTGACTGCATCTGAAGAGATCAGTTTGGATTAGCACATTCTGCCAGCCTGCACATGACTCTGAATATGAGTGGGCTTCCTGAATATATAAATGGAGCAGCTCTGGTTGGTGCGTCTTCAGGAATTGCTGGGTGTACTCAGAAACCCCAGTTAAGAGTAGTTAGTTTAAACTATCATTTATTGAACTCACCATGGTTAGTGTATCATATGATAGGAAGTTGTCAAACGGGGTTTTCCAAACAGGTTCTGTTTGCAGCCAGTGAGAGGCATCAAGATCTTTTTTTCTGGGTGTTTTTTTTTCTTTTTTGTCATAGCAGTTGTGACTCTGTGCCCTGGTGGTGGAATTAAGCCAGGATTCCTGCATTCTGACATAAGTGACTAACATCACAAACTAGGATTGACAAGCTGAGATGTAGTTCTGGTCGAGCATCCTGGTTTGCGATCCTTCTGCTAAACAGAGTTAGTGGTTCATCCAGCAAACTTTGGTTTGATCACACTGCAGTATATAAACTGTGGTTTAAATGTGTCATCTGAATGCAATCCCAAGTGGCTTCTGGACTTTCTCTTCTGTTGCGGTCTGTTCCTAGCACTGGACAACCCCTATTTGCCAAATGTCCTATGCCTTTAGAAATATAATATTGGTATCTGTAGATTTAAACAGATTCTGGGCTCTATATGAAGGTTGGTTGTTAGAAATTTGAAACACCTTTCCAGTCATTATATGTTTTGCAGTAAGCATGAGGTCTCAAACTAGTGCATAAGGAAAAATTAGTTGGTGACTAAGCTGTAATCATGGAGCTGCGGTGGCTCAGGTGGTTAAGACACTGAACTGCAGGCTGTGGAAGGTCAGTAGTTCAGCAGTTTGAGACCCTAGTGCTGCGTGTCGGAGTGAGCTCCAGTCTCTGGCCCCAGCTCCTGCCAACCTAGTAGTTCGAAAGCAAGAAATTGCAAGTAGATAAATAGGTACCACTTTGGTGGGAAGGTAACAGCGTTCCGTGCGCCTTGGTGTTTAGTCATGCCGGCCACATGACCACGGAAACGTCTTCGTATAGTGCTGGCTCTTCGGTTTTGAAACGGAGATGAGCACCGCAACCCTAGAGTCGGATTCGACTAGCTTTCGAGCAAGGGAACCTTTGCCTTTTTAAGCTGTAATCAGTAAAACTGGCAACGTAAAATAATGACCAACAAAACCTGCTAATCAGTAAAACTGTAAAACAGTAAAAAAACCAGTAAAAAAAATCAGTAAAACGTAAAATAATGACCAACAAAACCTGCAGCAATTAATGATATTAAAATAATAAAATCAGCAGCAGTTAAAGATGTAAAAACAGTTTTCCGGCAGAAAAAAGTAGAATTTATTTTATTTATTTCATTAGTTTTCTTGACTGCCCTTCCCCGCTTATATGGGGCTCAGGGCGGTTTACAACAGAATAATTCAATACATTATAAAACCAATTAGAACCATAAAAATTCAGTTTTAAAAACATTCAAACGTAAATATTTGAAAACATTTTAAGAACAAAATGGCATATCTAGCATTCAGTTATGGGGGGGGGGGTTTGCTGGGCAGATGTAAGGAACCTTCACTGGCTTCAACCAAAGGCCTTGCATGCCCTGTGAAACTTTAATAGGTCAGATAGGACATGGATGTTATTTGGCAGAGATTTCTACCAGGATGGGGCCAGGGGTGAAAAGGCCCTGGCCCTGGTCAAGGCCAGGCAGATATCTTTGGGACCAGGAACCACCAGAAGATTCTGATCTGCTGAGCTAAATGCCCTTTGGGGGACATATCAGGAGAGGAGGTCCTGAAGGAACATGGGTCCCTGACAAGAGCTTTAAAGGTAAGCACCAAAACCTTGAATCTGATCTGGTGCTCCACTGGCAACCAGTGCAGCTCATGCAGCACTGGATGCATATGTGCCCTTCATGGTGTCCCTGTAAGGACCTGTGCAGCCACATTTTGTACCAGTTGGAGCTTCAGGGTCAGTTTCAGGGGCAGCCCTATGTAAAGCGAGTTACAGTAATCCAGCCTGGAGGTGACTATTGTGTGGATTACTGTAGCAAGGTCAGGCGAGACAGATAGGGGGCCTGTTGTTTGACTTGGCACAGTTGGAAAAATGCCCACTGGACTATGTTGGCAATCTGGGCCTCCATAGATAGAGCGGGGTTGAAGATCACTCCCAGACTCCTAACAGTAGGTGCCAGTGTCAGAGAACCCCGTCAAGGGCTGGGAGTTGGCTCCCCAATCCCTAATCACCCCCCCTCAGTCTCAGAACCTCCATCTTAGCTGAATTCAGCTTCAACCGGCTTTCCTTCAACCATCCCACTACGGCCTCCAAACCCTCAGCCAGATTTCTCAGGGCGGAGTCTGGGCAGCCACCCACCAGCAGATATAGCTGGATGTTATCAGCATATTGGTGACACCAGAGCCTGAAACCCCTAACCAGCAGGCAAGGGGGTCCATAGAGATATTAAACAGCATTGGGGAGAGAATTGCTCCCTGAGGCATTCCACATATTAGTGGGCGTTGACGTCTCTTCTGCTAGCACCACCCTCTGTCCATGACCATGGAGAAACGAGATCAGCCACTTCAGAACTGTTCTGCGAACTCCTACATCAGTGAGCTGGTGGATCAAAAGATCATGATCAACCACGTCAAACACTGCTATAAGATCTAACAATATCAGCAGCGCCTACCTGCCTCGGTCCAGCTGCCTGCGAAGATGACCCATGAGAGTGACCAATGCCGTCTCCGTTCCATGGCCAGGGTGGAAATCGGATTGGAATGGATCCATTGCCGATGTTTCATCCTGGAAACTCTGGAGCTGCTTGGCAACC
>NW_015174272.1:1286021-1304063 GCF_001447785.1 Gekko japonicus | reverse complement strand
CCGCTCTTTCAATTACCTTACCCAAAAAGGAAAGATTCAAGACTGGATAGTAATTGGCTGGATCGGTAGGATCCAGAGTTGGCTTTTTCAGGAGAGGAACACCACAGCCTCCTTCAGCCCCTCTGGATAGACCCCTGAGTCCTTTTGTTGTTCAGTCACACAGTCGAGTCCGACTCTTCGCGACCCCATGGACCAGATCACGCCAGGCCTTCTGGTCTTCCGCCGTCCTCTGAAGTTTGCTCAACTTCATGTTCGTTGCATCTATGACACTGTCTAACCATCTCATCCTTTGCCGTCCCCATCTTCTTTGACCTTCAATCTTTCCCAGCATCAGGGTCTTCTCCAGTGAGTGCTCCCTTCTCATTTGGTGGCCAAAGTATTTGAGCTTCAGTTTCATTATCTGGCCTTCCCGGGAACAGTCAGGGTTGATTCCTTTAGGATTTACTGATTTGATCTTCTTGCAGTCCAAGGGACTCTCAAGAGTCTTCTCCAGCACCATAGTTCAAAAGAATCTGTTCTTCGGCGCTCGGCCTTCCTTATAGTCCAACTCTCGCAGCCATACATGACTACTGGGAATACCATTGCTCTTAAGGTCCTCTTCACTTTCTGCCATTAGAGTGGTATCGTCTGCATATCTGAGGTTGTTGAACTTTTCCCCAGCAATCTTAATTCCCGCTTAATCAGTCCAGGGACAGATTAATAATGTCCACTAGGGGCCCCTGTATACCTTTGCCACCAGCCTTCACCAGCCACGAAGGACACAGGTCTAGGAGGCATGTGGTTGGCCTAACAGCACCCAGAATCCTGTCGACATCGACTCAAGAAAGCTGATTGAAAGTTTCCAAAAATGAATCCAAAGACAGCCATAGGGCCTCCAGGTCACTTACTGTATCAATAGTTGCTGTGAGGTCGTGGTGGAGGGACAAGACTTTTTCCGCAAAAGGGTTGCAAAGACTTCAGAGCTAAGAGCCAATTTCTTAACATTTTGATTCCTCTCAGTAAGATAAGTTAATGATCCAGTTACCCTAAACAGTTGTGCTGAGCGTGAGCTTCCGGACATGATGGTGGCTGCAAAAAACTCCTTATTCGTAGCCTTCACCGCCATCTCATAGGCATTCATAAATGTCCTATAAAAACATACAGTTCCCTTTAACAACTATTAAAAACCCATGCAATTACATGAGATATCAAAACTAGCTACACATGCACTCATGCACACAGAAATGTGCCACTGTGTGACAGAGTGTTGGACTAGATGGGCCATTGGCCTGATCCAACATTGGCTTCTCTTATGTTCTTATAATTGCTAAACCCCAGGAAAATAAGGTTTTCTTAGTCTGTGTGACCCATCCCTTCTGACCATATTCCCATCACTGGCAAAAGAAAATATAAATTCAGTACTTTTCCCACACCCATGCCAATGAAGTTAAATGCAAATCTCCCTTATAAATAAAAGCTGAATGGTGGTGGCACTTCTCTAGAACATTCCACACGCTCCAACGTCAGTTCGCTCTCTGATCTGTCATTCAGAGGGTCTCCCTATCCACTGGCTGCTTTGCCTGAGTCCTGCCTCCAACATTCTAAACATTTTGCTTTTCCTCTCCCCCCCATAGCCAGTCAGAACACAGAGGTTATTTGCATATGCAGCCTCATTGGCCTTTGCCTTGGAACACAGAGGTCGTTTGCATATGCGACTTGATTGGCTTTTGCCTCTAACATTCTGAACAGTTTGCTCTTCTGAGGTAACATGTGTCCAATCTCCAAGTGAGGGCTGGAGATCACTCAGAATTACAACTGCTTTCTGTCGGCTGTCCTGCCATGGGGGTGGGGTGGGGGCCTTGGATGTGGCCATGGGGCGGGGAGCTGATGAAACTGATGGGGGTGGAGGGAGGGCTGAGCAGTGCTTATCACCCAGAGACTGACAGTCAAACGGAGCGGGTAAATCAGACCTTGGAGCAATATATCCGTTGTTTCACAAACTTTCAACACTTTCCAGATGGCAGAGATCAGTTCCCCTGTAGAAAATGGTGGGCTCTGTATCCGTATATGCTGCTGAGGTGGCCCCCGTATGACAGCCAATGTGACGTAGCAGTCAGGGCTTCAGAGCACGGGAGAGGCTGCAGGTGTGTGGGGGGTGGAAAGCTGAAGAGTGAGGGGGAAATAAAGGTAGGTTGATGATTGGCTGGGAAGGAGATAGGGTTGGCAACTCCAGGTGGGAAATTCCTGGAGGTGTGAGGGATGGAGCCTGGAGAGGGTGAGGTTTCAGGAGGTGTGGGACCTCGGACAGGTACAAAGCCATAGACTCCACCCTCCAAACCAACTATTCCCTTCTGGGGAACCACTGTTGCCAATCTCCAGGTGAGGACTGGAGATCACTCAAAATTACAACTGTTCTTTAGGTAGCAGAGATCAGTTCCTCTGGAGAAAATGGTGGACTCAGTGTCATTATACCCTGCTGAGGTCTCCACAGCAAATCTAAGGCCGGGGCACCCGCTCAGAGCTTCTTTCTAGAGGTCGTTGTATGTATTTCTACAACGGGCCTTTTTCCTAGTTAAGTATATTATGCAAAATGGCTTGCAATCTTGAATTTGCATTACTTTAGATTTTTTTTTGAAGATTAAAATTCTAAAGCTCCTGTTTAAGGTGCACTTCAGCATAGTGCCACAATTTGCTGGTTGCTAAGCAACAGTCCTTGGTCTCACGTCATTTTATTGCTATGGGTGCAGTTAATTGTTGGTTGCTAGGCTGCAATTTGTTGCTATGACTCTGGTTGCTTGGTGGATTTTGGTAGCTTGGCATTGGTTGCCATAGTGTGGTTTGTTTCTGAGGATTTCACTGGTGTGGTGTTGGCAACTATGCCACCAGTTGGCACTTCTTGGTATGACATGGTTAGTTAGTGGCTTGTTGTTGCCATGGTGCTGTTGGCTGTAGTGCTCTCTGGCACTGCCTTGTGGTCACAGGAACTGTTGTTGTGGCTTATTCATCACTGCATTATCAAGGTTGGCTGATGTAGTGGTTAGAGTGCCGGACTGGAATCTGTGAGACCCAGGTTCAAATCCCTGCTCTGCCTTTAAGATTGCTGAGTGACCTTGGGCCAGTCACTCTCTCTTGGGCTAATCTGCCTCACAGGGTGGTTGTTATGAGGATGAAAATGAAGGGTGGAAGAATGAGCTCTGAGCTCCTTGGAGAAAGGTTGGAATAAAATTTACCAAGTACATAAAGACTGCAGGAGCCTGGTTGTACCAAGGGCCTTCTTAGTGGTTGTGGTCAGGGAATAGGCCTCAGCAGCAATTTGGGGCCACTTGAGCTACTGCCAGCTTATTCTAGGAAGAGCAGAATACTTTAATTACATAACAGAACTGTGGGGTAAGCTGCAACCTGTACCTGGAGCAGCAGGGGTACAGTGATGACAAGATAGTTGCCCAGACCATTTGTGTAACTCCTCCTTTCTCTAGGAGCATTTTCAAGCTTTCTTTGGGCCTCCTTTCCACCCAGTTGGCACACCTATAAGTTGAACATTAACCAGTTAGCAGGCAAGCAGCTAGGTTTATTGCGCTTCCCTTTCTAAAGCTCTGTGTGAGGGGAACTATGAGGGCGAGACCAGAGAAAGAGCTCTGCTGCTCCTCAACTTTGTGGCCAAGCACACACCAGCCTAAGGGGCTGAAGGCCATTCTCCTCATGCAGGCGGGAGGGGAGGGGTACGAGAGTTAGCTAGTTCAGAGCATCGGCCAGCATGGCAGAAGAGAAGAAGAGAAGTAGAGGACATATTGCCAGAAGGCCAAAACAAGATTGACCATAAATTTCCATGAGTTTCCACTGGTGTGCGTGTTACTGTGAATGGCATGTATCCATTCCCTCCATGGAACACTGAAGGGGGTTTCACAGCCTTGTCTGTTCCTTGAAGTTCCTTCTGACCCCTGGAAGGATCATTCTCAAGGTTGTGGGATACTTGCAGAGGAACAGCTGCATGGGTTGGGAGTCGAAAGTGAGGAAAGACAAGGGCATGAAATTGTTCCTTCTCTTGTAAGCTCCCTTGAGGAAAGGAGACTGTTTCACCCCCTCGTCCTTCCTCACTATAGCCTCCCAACCTACATGGCTTTTCTTCTCTAATCTCTATAGGTCCTGCAACCTCAGGGATGATCTTTATGAGGGTCACAAAGGGCTTCCATGCATAGGTGGATGTATATGCCGAGACTGTTGACACCTATAATGGAATATTGACAATCTCAAGCACCTCCAGTGAATGAATGTCTAACAACAAAGACCGATGAGTGTGGACAGTCACCTAATTGTGATAGCCATTATTTGTCAGTGTAACTGTACAGTTTAAGCATTCCTTAACTACATGTTTGTGGGATTTATTACACACTCTTGCAGCTGTCAGCAATCTCTGCATTTTGGACCCTTCTCTGTAAAACATTAGTGCGTTCACATGGAAATATAAAGATGTCCTTTAAGAATATTTTTGTATTATGCAATTGCTTAACTGCTGTGAACACTTCAATGCAAGGAAAATTTTTAAATGTATCTTTTTCTTCTACCTCAGGGGATTGATGATTCCAGTAAAGACAAGTAAGTGCCTTCACATTATCATTGAATTGGTGTCCTGACATTGCTCTGCTATGTGGTGCTGTTTCATTCTTGTTATCAACCTGGAACTTCTTCTCTTGCAGCCGAAGTACGCAGGAAGCCCTGAATCCCGAAGATGAGGTGGACGAATTTCTGGGCCGTGCTATTGATGCCCGAAGTATTGACCAGCTGCGCAAGGATCATGTCAAACGCTTCTTGCTCACTTTCCAGAAACCTGAGTTGGAGAGAAAGGTGCCTTCCCTTTGCTGCTAGAGCCTCTGAGTTCCAAACTGGGGATCGTGAATGGTTGTCTCCTCCTGTTCCTCCTCATTCTGGACCAGAACCCCTAGATATAACTTCCCTTTTCTTCTCCTTCAACACTGCAGTATTCCAAGAAGGTGGACACTCGCTTTGGGGGCTATGTGGCTTGCACCGTGCTTGTCTTCTGCTTCATTTGTTGTATCCAGATTGTCATCTTCCCTCAGTGAGTGATACATATGAAGGAGTATGTTCTCTGTGTACTATTTCTGCAAATGCATTGCCTATATACATATTGCAAGTAGTGTTGCCAGTAGGCTTGGGAAACAAATGTTCTGACCCTTTAATAGAGGCTTAATGTGTGGAAATGGGCAGCTGACGTTTTTCATGGCCTGGAGGGAAATGACTTCACCTGGTAAATAACGTCCCTACTAAAGAGATATGAGTTCTTTCTTCAGGCTTATTAGCAACCCCAGTTGCAGGTGTTCCACTATCCTCTTTAGCAGACTTGTTCAGTATACTGTGTATGTCAGACACAGGTATGTACAGATTATGGCTTGGATCCTGCATCTGCCTGTACTCCTCTTCATCTCTTGCAGAGGCAGTTCTCCACTGTAGGGCATACTTCCTCTGGCCCTAGGCACTTCTGCTTGCACAAGCTGGATGTCTTTCAATGAGCCAAAAGGTACCAGCTGGGAGAGGAATATGCTCCACAATGGAGAACCACCTCTGCCTTGAAAAGAGTGGAAAGGCAGGTGTAGGATCCGAGCCTGTTGTCCCCAGCACAATGGTCCCCAGCACAACCTCCACAGTGCATACCATGTTTCCTACCAGCAGATGCACAGCAACTCCATGCCACCTATCTCTAATGAAGGAAGTCTCTGACACTCTCAGGAAAGCAGAGGGAAAAACCTAAAGACAACTGTGTAGAAAAGTGCAGCTTCTCCTGAATCGGGGGGGGGGGCATAACTGAGCAATCAGAGTAGAAACAGGAAGATATCCTTTCTACCTTTAGCTCATTCTGGCTTGGCAGTAATAAAATATTTTTCTCCCACAACTGTTCTCAGAGAATTCCAGTTTCATAGCAAGCTGGGGATTTCATAGCAAGCTGGGGATTTATGTCTATAACTATGTCATCTGTACTGCCCTACCAGGCAGGGGTCATTTTGTAGAAAATGAGGTGCAGGAGCTCATTAGCATAACTCATTAGCATAACTTAATTTGCATATGCCACACCTCCTGACATCGCCGGAAGTGTGTCAGAAGGCAACACCCACCGCTCAGGCTCCACTGGACTGTTTTGGATTGCTAGCTATTGGGGGGGGGACATGCAGAACTGCCCTTGCAGAGGAGGGAGAGCTTGTACCTGAATAAAACTTGGTCTTAAAGGTACCACTGGACTGTTTTGGGCCGGGGGGCTCTGCAACTTACCTAGCTGCTTCTTGTTCTGACTGAGGGCTGCTGGGAGCAGGGGGTGGGGCTTGTTGCATGTGCCCGCCCCCTGGGCTCTTTACTGCCGGAGCTTCGCTCCTGTGCGCTCCTGCAGGAAATGACCCCTGCTACCAGGTATAGGATGGAGTGCAAATGCAGTGAGCCACCAGTATGGGTAGGGCTGATTACACTAAACGGATGAAATTGATGATTTTGAAATGAAGGATTTTGAGAGAGAGTATCACAGAGTGAAAGAGGGATACATGGGGAAAGACCACTGGGGTATGAAGCTTTGTGGGATTGTTCCGGCAGAGGGTTGTACTGTGAACTGGATCCTTAGACAAAGCAAAACTGGCCCTGATAACAGGAGAATGACTCAAGTGGGGGAGCACAGACTGAGCCTTATGTACCAGGGCTGCTTAAACTCAGTACCTCTTACTGTATTCAGAACAGAAGATGATAGAACTGTCACATGGTAATGACATAATGCACCATATCAACATGGTGAAAGAACTCAGGTGGTAAAATAAACTTATGTCATGGTCTTTGGTTGCTGAGGCTGATCCTGCCCCCTCTCCCCACAGCTCCCCTCTGATGCTTGGCGCCTACATCAGCATCTTCGTCACCCTGGCCACCATCCTTTTTGTCTGCGCCATCTACTCCTGCCTTGGCGTGAGTGACTCAGTTCATTGGGAGCCCTGTATGAGTGACCCTCGAGTTGTCCCTTGGAATCCTCTGACCTTGCTTCCCCCAGCCATTGGGCCCTACCTGAGCCCATCCCTTCACCTAGAGTATGCATAATTCAGACCAATTCCACATGGAGCCTACAGTTTTTGTCATGGTTTCTTCCCAGTCTCTTGGAGGCTTGGATTCTCTACACCGAATGAGGGTACCGGTGCCCTGGTATCAAATTTGGCTCCTGTCAAGCTGTGGGAGGGCGGCGAGATGAGGAAAGGAAAGGCAGGTCTGTAGCCAGCAGCAGAAGCCGAATCCCTGAGTTGCTCTGACTAGTGAGCAAATATGACTAGGAAGTGTATCTGAGAAAAAATTCACAGATGTTATAGAATGAGGTGGTAGAATGCTGAGGTGTTTTCAGACTGAATTTCGTGTCTCAAACGCTTTGCAAATAGAAACAGTTGCTACCCACTCCCCTTTGCTTGATGTGCTTTCTTCTTGATGAGCTAGTATTCTGTTTGTGTGGACTTTTTTTCCTTATTCAAAGGAATATCCAAAGCTTGAATCCACCACTTGGGGTCTGAAGTGGTATAGTCCAGTCCCATCTCATTCTCCTACATGTGTGAACCCTATGTCAGAGTATCCCCCTGACCTTCACTGGCCTATTGTACGTAAAAGGCTTCTCTAATGGTTGAGTTGAGCTCCCTGTAATTTCCTCCTTTTTGTTCACCACCAGCCCAGCCCAGGCCAGCCAAAACTCTGCTTGATGTCCCTAAGACCTGCTGTGGTCTTGGCACCTAGTTCTTGTGCTAGCTGGGTTGGGAGCAGTAGATAGGAAACTTGCTCCGGTTTCATTGCTGTGAAGCAAGCCAATTCCAAGTTCTTAACCAAGCTGGTGGGGATAGTAGTAATTTCAGGGTCCTTCCATCTCACAATTCTTTCTCCTCTCCCTACAGCCGTTTCCAGCTGCTTTGCAGCAGCTGTCCCGCAAGATCATCCAATCTCGAACCAACAGCACAATCACTGGTGTGGCTGCCATTCTGCTTGTCTTTTTCTCTGCCTTCATCAACATGGTATGAAGGGGTATGGAGGTTTAATGAAGCTTGAGGTGGGCCTGTGCATAAGTTCTTGGCAGTCAGGCCTCTGAATGCAAGGGCTAGCCCGGATTAAGGTCTGATCAAATCTGAAAAATGCACAGATCTTACTTTATCTGTCGTTTCCTAAGAGATCTAAAAACCATGTGAAAGGAGCATCACCTTTGATATTGAATGCACTCCTTTGGCTTGTCCCATTGAGAAAGGGGAGACACAGATGCTGCAGGTGTTTGAAACAATACAAAAGCCTGATGAATGTCTTCAGAAGGGTAGTCCTGTCAGTCTTCACTAGCAAGACAAACAGGAGACTCTAGAGACTTAACAAAACTTACTCCAGCATAAACCTTCATAAAAAAGAATGAAGGCAAAGACAAATGCTGATAATGCAGCGGGAAAGTGAAAATGTATGGAATAGAATATGGAAAAGTCCCTTCGCGTTTTGCTGTAGCTTCATCAGGGGATTTCTAAACATGTTCATCTACAGTACTTTTCCCAGCTGTTGAATTCAGATCAGCATCTAGGAAAACACTGTAGAAAAACACATTTAGAGACTCCCCTGGTGGAAGCTATGCCAGAACACGTAGGAGCTTTTCAGTATTCTATGGATACATTTTCACGTTTCCACTGCATTACCAGCATTTGTCGTTGCCTTCTTTCATCTTGTTGACTGGTGCAGCCCCTTTTGTTTTGCTGTTAATAAACTTTTGAGAGCCAGAGCTGTTTTCATCATGAAGAGAGGTCTAGCTCACAAAAGCTTACACTGAAAAATCTTATGCTTTCCATAGTCTCTAAGATGATACTGGACTTGTGTTTTGTTATGATACAAACCCTGCTTGTTGGAGGCAAAAGCTGGATGATTCCACCTTCAGACTGTTGTCTGTCTCCAGCCTTGGAGTGGAAGGGGTTCTCACTGTCTTGTTTCCATAATCCTGCTGCCATGAGCAGTGTTCCCTCTAAGCTGAGTTAGTGTGAGCTGGCTCACCATTTTTTTAGCCTCTGGCTCACAAATTTTTGTCTTAGCTCAGGA
Organism: Gekko japonicus; assembly: GCF_001447785.1. Taxonomy (NCBI): domain Eukaryota; kingdom Metazoa; phylum Chordata; class Lepidosauria; order Squamata; family Gekkonidae; genus Gekko; species Gekko japonicus. Next base: position 1,295,009 of record NW_015174272.1, on the reverse strand, counting down.
AGGATGGCTCCAGAGCAAACTAATTTATGCAGTAGCCAAATCGCTCGCTCACAACTTTAATGCCAGTAGCTCACAAAGTGGATTTTTTGCTCACAAAACATCTTAGAGGGAACATTGGCCATGAGTCTGGGAAGCTGGGGCTGGGTAGCTCCAGAGTAATGGAGCAGCAGTGAAGTCCTTTTTTGCCCTACATAGCCATTTTCCCCCTCTCAACTCAGTTTGCTTGCAGCCGAATCCAGCTCCAAGATTGTGTGGCTGATTTTCTGAACGTTACTCCAGCTGCTGTGGGTCCTTGCCTTCTTCGTGCCCTCAACTACTCATTGGCATCAGACAATCCCCCCTGCCAGGGAAACAGTGTTTCTAGCTGCAGCTTTCCTGAGGTAAATGTGGTTCAGAGATTCGGTGTAGAGAAGAATGGGAAGCTAGACATGGTGTGAGGGTAAAGCTTGGGAAGATTTGTGGACAAGGCTCAGAGCTATCTTGTTGGGGCCCAGAGAAGTACTTTCTTTATCACTTGGAGAATTCTGTTTCCTCCTCTCTTGCCCCCAGAAATGTGGAGTGCCTTGATAGCTGGGCTGGGATGAGAGTAGCTTTTTTTTCCCTAGGCCTTGGAGGATGAACTGGTTTGGAAGATGGGTGGGAAATTGTCTGAAGATAGAAAAAGAACATTCTGTAAGGAATGCCCTGCCAGGTCATATCAAACGTCCACCTAGTTCAACATCCTATTTCAGTGAAGCCCACAAGCAAGACATGATGACATCAACCCGTCCTTGTTTCACCTCCAGACACAGGGCAACCAATGAACATGGGGATTCATTGAGCTATCTGAACTAATAGCTATTGATCCGTTGTCTGTGAGTTTTATCTAATGCCCCTTTTGAAGTCATCTTAGCCAGTAGCTACGGCTGCATCTTGTGGCAGTAATTTCCACCAGTTAGTTATGGCTGCCGTGAAGAAATAGAGAGGGGAGAAGAGTGAGAGTCTGCTTTGGCTCTTCTTGGGGAGAACATGATATCTCTTTTCCTCTTCTTTCTTACAGTATTTCACTTATTCTGTGCTGCTGAGCCTGCTGGCGAGTTCCGTCTTCCTGCACATCAGCAGCCTGGGGAAGCTGGCACTGCTGGTGGGGATGGAGGCTGTGTACCTGGCCCTGGCAGAAGGCCCTCAGGGGGTGCTGTTTGACAACTATGACTTGCTGGTGGTTGCTCATGCCTTGTAAGAGTCCCCTTCCTGGTTGGGAAGGAAGAATTCCAGTCTTTACCTCTCAGCTCTAATGTCCTCTGAGTGATTGAAAGTGGGGAGGGTCCTCTGATCTCTGTTCTGGCTTGCCTTCTTCCATTCCCTCTTCATAATTGGCTTTTTCCCAAACAGGGAGTCAAAACGAATAATTGAGCGAGAAGCCACAGTTCTCTGTAAAAATGTCTCCTCATTGTTTAATGTAGCACTTCGCAAAATAATGTGAACCAAAGCCTCATCCTTGCCCTAGGGAACTTGCAATCTGAATTTAAGCAGGGAGATGATAGTGAGGGAAGGTAGGAAAGGCTGTGTTCAAAAACGGTTCTGAGAACTTAGGTATGTTTTGATTAGGACTGACACCTGAGGGCTTAAGCTGAAGGGCTTGTGGATTTTGAAGAGGGGTATAGGGGAAGAATGAGAGAGGTGGTGCCTCATCAGTGTCCTGGATGGGAGTTTTAGGCCTAAATGGCTGCAGGAGAGACTGGGCAGAATCATTTAAGAAAATGGGAGGCCTTCAGGTGGCTGAGGGGAGAAACTTCCCATGATGCTCAGTTGGTTGTACATTTATTGTAATCAAATGCATCTGCATAGCCTGCTAGTAGTAGCCCAATGTGAGAGGGGAAGGGGCTTCTAAATTCTTTTATCCTCTGGCATTTTTTTCTGCTAAAAAATTATTTACTGTGTTGCTGTCCCTCCAGCAAGATATATGTATCTTTTCCTTCCTCCCCTGTTTGAAGGGTACAGATTAGCAGAGCAGTTTTTAACAGAAAAGCCGCTGTAAGGGAAAGGGCTACCTTTCCTTCAACACACAGTCTTCCTTCTCATTGCACCCTCCATGGCTACAAGTGGTCTAGTGGGTTTGCCTGTCTCTCTCTTGTGCATTTTTATCTCACCCTTCCTCCAAGGAGCTCCGAGTGACATACACAGATCTGCCTTTCCCACTTTATCCTCATAACAAGCTCATGAGATAGGGTAGGCTGAGAATATAGCTGGCCCAAGGTTACCCAGCAAGCATCGTGGCAGGGTGGAGATTTCTAACTGGACCTCCTGGATCCTTGTCCAGTCACTGTTCTACTTCCTTGAGTCATAACACTGGAGGAGCAAAGATTTTGGGTCAGGATAGATGGGAATATGAGTTGACAGGGGACATTGCTGTCGAAAGCTTTGAAAGTAAGGGCAAGGTATTTGTGTCGGGCACAGGATGGGCAACCAGTTTAAAAATTCAAGTGGAGGCATTACGTGGTCTGACCAATGAGATGTGTGAATGGGCAGCTGAGGTTTGGATAACAGTGAGGAGGAAACTGAGGTACAGAACAGGAGAGGGTCAAACACAATTAGGCAAAGCAGGAGATAAGCAGAGCATATACCAGAGAACTGGAGGGGAAGGGCTGATTCTACTCAAATTGTGTAGGTAGAAATGATGTTCTTGGTAAACATCTGAATTTGGGAGGAAAGTAGGAGATGGTGGAGGAGCCCCTGTTGAACATCAGTCCTTTTATGAATCTTCTGGGTGCTGTGTAACCAAAACAATAAGGCATTCAGATGTTTCCTCTTGTTCAGTACTAAGGGTTCCAATTCCTGCTCCACAGCTGAAATCTCCATTGTCTCCCAGTTCATTTCCCAGCTCCACCCAACTCATCAGGTGTTCAGTCCTAAAGGGTGTCAAGTGGTCTCTGGGTCCCTCTTGTACAAAAACTCTTCCTCTTTCTTCTACAGGCCAACAGCTGTCAATGAGACCCAGAATGGCCAAGACTGGTAAGTAGGTACAGACATGGACTGAATGGGGGGACATGTATTCTGCCTGTGGTAGGAGTGGAGGGTTCCTAGAGAGGGGTTTGAAGTTGCCTTATATTGGATCAGACTTTTGGCCAGTATTGTCTACTTTCATTGCAGTGGCTCTCCAGGATCTCAGGCAAGAGGTCTTTCATGTCGCCTGATCCTTTAAAGTGGAGATGCTGGGGCCTGAACCTGGGACCGTCTACATTCAAAGCAGATGCTCTGCCACTGAGCCATAACCCATCCCAACCCTTCTGGGGGAAAACTTGAGCGTATAATTGTTGTCTCTACAATTTTGTGTGGTGCCTCCCCCCTCCTTTATCCCTTATGATTAAAGGGGGTGGTTTTTGCAGAATGTTTCTTGGGATTACAGTTGGCTAGGAAGATGGGGGAGTTTCATGTTCCTTTGTTTTTGGCTTTGGGAGGAACAGGGACTGAGAAGTCTTTTGGATCTTTGGGCGGCAGGTTGTCACTTTCTCCTGCTCTGTTACTTTCATGGTATCAGACCACATGGAACCCTCTACTGAGTAAACCCAAGTACAAGATGGGTACGTTCCCTCAGGAGTTTAAAGACTAATTAAGACTGTGGAGGCAAGGATGGGGGTGGGGAGAGGAAGACAGCATTGTGGAGGACAGTCTGTGATAATAAGGGACAAATTTGAGCAAATGCAGATCTGTGCCTTCGCTGGGCTGAAAGCTAAAGAGTTAGGCCAAAAACTTCATGGAAGATGTGGGTTTTAGGGCAGAGCTGGGAAGGAGAGACAGAGAAGGCCAAGCATAGCTTTATTCCAGACAAAAGGGGCAGCAATGGAGGACGGCCTACTTTCTTCTTGAGAGCAGGAGCTAAAGCTAGTCAGGTTGGAGGAGCAAGGTTTGCAGGCAAGCTATGGTTCCATCCACACAGTGACAATTCCCCATTGTGCTGTTGTTGTCTCGGTGAATGCAGAGGCATTTGCAGAGACAATTTGGCAGCACTTTGGGGTTCTCCATACTTACTCCTTGTGCCTGCCATTTCCCCCCTCCCCATGAGATTGTTAAAACTCTGTCATTGTCATGTTGCTGTATAGCATAACTCAGTAGTAATACTGCGTATTACCATTTGTTTTAAGCCAGCAACAGTCCTCCAGTGGCACAGGGTGGTGGTGGTGGTAATGGTTGCTGTGAGAGGATGACAGCAGCGCAGTGGCACTGCTGTGGGCCTGAGGTTCAGAAATGTAAACTTTCTTGTCCACGTGGTATACTTAAGCCACTTCAACTGTGATCTTTTAGGAAAAATCACAGCAAAGCAGGTCTGGGAAAAGCAGAGGGAAACCTGGAAAGTGAACAGTTGGAGGACAACATTGTGTGAATGCTTCAGAAACACCACTCTGGTTTGGAAGCTAAGGTGGAGCAGCACAGCTCTGTGGATGCAGCCTGTATGTGGGTGTGAGAGCAAAAAGATAATGCCATCTCTTTACTCATCTCCTTTCTTTCCAACAGCCAAACAGAAGGGAAGGTGGCCCTGCAGTACATGACTCCTGTCATCCTGCTGCTTTTTGCCTTGGCGCTTTATCTGCATGCCCAGCAGGTGGAGTCCACTGCCCGCCTTGACTTCCTCTGGAAGCAACAGGTAGTAAGGAAATAGATTCTACTGTGGAGGTGGTGTTGTGGTGTTGATGAACCCTAGGAACAGTTAGAGCTTGCCTTTTGCACGGCACAAGATATGGCTTGGATCTACTTGAGCCTTTCTGCAGATGGAAGGCTTTTCAATGTATAGAAGTGATCTCCTCACTTCTCCCTGTCCATTTTGGGCTTCAGCAAGGGAGAAGGAGAAAAAGTTGTGCTCCCCAGATAGAAATCCTTCCACCCACTGAAATACTACAATGGATTCATCCCTATGTCGTCTTCTGGTTTTCCAAGCTTGACATACTGAGGAGGGCTACTGTAACAGAGCAGAAAGGTCAGCATGTATTGAGTTCACTGACACACCAGTACCCCTTACTGGGCAAGCTGTCAAAAGACACAGAAGCAGATGCGTCGAGGGCCATGGGCACCGGCTTCTGTAGTGACTCTGTAGAGTACTCATTTCAGGTCTATGCAAAAGGAAGTGAAATGGGATTCTTCACAACCCCCCCCCCCAAAAAAAAACACATCCTACTTGGAAAAAACCCAAAACTTGTAGACTGCAGTGTAGCAGAACTCTAAATACAGTACACTTTGTGGTATACATGACACTGTTGTGTAGTGCACATAAAAATATGTAAAAACATAAGTTGTTATAGTTAATAAGTACGGCTGCCAAGTCTCAGTGATGGATCACTTTGGTTAAAAAGGTGTTCCCAATTTAATCAGGCAACATTAAAAAGGGGTGTGTGTCACAGAAGCAGATGCTATCTTAAAAGAAACCTACCCCGACAGGGAATGCCTCTTCTAAGAGGGTGTTTGCTGTGTACAACATTGTTAAAGCAAGGTAATTTTTCCTTCAGAACTGTTATTTTATACATATACTGATTTAACTGATTTGTTCTTAAACTCATATGATAGATGAGGTGATACCCTTACCACAATGTGTGAATAAGTACATCAGAAGTTATTTTTAAGTGTCACATTATTTTAGGATTACCCCACTTGTAGCAACTTTTTAAATATTTTGTATCAGTGTGTAAGTCCTCTAATGTGATTGTGTGCACCCCATCATCATACTGTGGGAGTTTAAACTTAGTGCATTTTTAAAAGTAAGTTTCTAGCCTTTAAGACTGTGGTGATCAGATTAAAAGTATGGGGATTTGCACAATGAAATCTGAGATTAAAGAAAGGACTGAACAGGATGTCAGTGGCCAAGGATTTGACTGTTACTGAAGGAGGAAAAGAATATGTTAATGAAATATATATACAGAGTTGATGACTATATAATTTATTCAGGTTACAGAATTCAGCTTTACCCTGAGTGGAACTTGTGGGTACTTGTTCCATAGTACATACAATGAAAGCTGGGCATTTTAAAGGAATTATGAGGTCTGTATAACAGATGCCCTCCTTATTTCTTCCCACATCTGCTCCCAGGCTACAGGTGAGAAAGAGGAGATGGAAGAGCTGCAGGCCTATAACCGCCGGCTGTTGCACAATATCTTGCCAAAGGATGTGGCTGCTCATTTTCTGGCCCGTGAGCGCCTCAACGATGAGTTGTACCACCAGTCATGTGAGTGCGTCGCTGTCATGTTTGCCTCGATCAGCAACTTCTCAGAGTTCTATGTGGAGCTGGAAGCCAACAACGAGGGTGTTGAATGTCTGCGGTTGCTCAATGAGATCATTGCCGACTTTGACGAGGTAATGTGTATGCATTTTGCCATGGGGTTAGAAAGGCTCAGGCACCAAAGGCTACTAAGGGGCTATGAGATTGGGGAGTTCCTAGACTATGCTGCAAGGAGCGTGTTTTAGGCTGCATGTGGTGGTTTTCCCTCATGTTCCCTGTGCTGCCACCATCCCATAGTCTGGGAACAGGTTTTTGAGGTGAATCCAGACAGTACTTTTTCATTGTGTTGAGTTTTGCAGTTGCTGGTGGGATCTAATATGCCTGAAAAAAGGTCCAGTAAGCAATGCCTTCAACAGAGATCGCGTTAGAAAAGCGGCGACAAAGTCCTTTGTCCAATGCATGGTCCACCATTTGTTAGCCTTGTTTTACTTTTCTTATAGCAGAGCCCCTCACTTTTTCACTGCTCAGTCATTCCGTTTTTCCCAATGATGGGCAAGTGTCATTAAAATTGGTTCTACATGGCATTTTATTCAGTGCTGTACTTCCCGTTTTTTAAAAAAAATTGACAACGCCTGTCCTGACAGGCAAGACCTTACTGTGTGTTTATTTGGAAGTAAGTCTCATTCAGCCAAAGTTCCACTTCTTCATTCAACTGTCTCTTAAACTTCATAAAATTTATTTTTATTTAAAACATTTGTATGCTGCCTTTCTGCACAAATTATGGTTTCCAAGACAGTGAACAATCAAAACAATGTTAAAGTGTGTGTGTATGTGTATATATATATGTGTGTATATATATATGTGTGTGTGTATATATATGTGTGTGTGTGTGTATACACACACACACACACACACATATATATATATAGATAGATATAGATAGATATAGATATAGTTTAATATTGTTAGTCTTAAGAAGTGGATGTACTTGCTTGATGGACATTTGAAGATTATATTTTGCAGTCCATTGAAATTGTGAACTGAGAATCTGTGAAGTCTTTCTTTTGGGAGTGTCAAATAGTAAATGTTAGATATGGCTTTAAACCTCCAGCCTATTTATTGCAGCTCATGTATTTCACATATTGAATATTGATGTACATTTGAGAAATATTTGGAGCCTTATGTGATGTTAAGTCATATATGTGTTGGTCTGAAGCAGCAGAACAAAGTTTGAGTCCAGTGGCACCTTTAAGACCAACAAAGTTTGATTCTGGGTATAAGCTTTTGTGTGCAGGCACACTTCCTCAGATAAGATCTGACCAGGTGCCACTGGACTCAAACTTCATTCTGTTGGAATGGTTGGGTTAGGTTCATCTGGAGGAGGCCGTCCATAAGGTATGCTGGCCCCAAGCTGTGTAGCCTTTAAAGGTCAGTACTGGAACCTTGAATCGGGCCCAGAAGCAAATTGGGAGCCAGTGTAGATGGAATAAGATGGGAAAGATATAGTCCCAGTGATCCACTCCAGTTGCCACATAACCATTTCGCAAACCTTTTTCATGATCATAATTTTGTGATTGTGTAATTACGATCATAATATATAGAAGGGGAAAAAATGACCAGTATGCAGAGAGAGCAGCACACAGTGCCTTTCACTCTGTCCTGCCACTGATGCACAGAAACTAGTGAATTCAGGAATGTTGCAACCATAGTGAATGAACAGGAAGTAACTACTTAAGGAAAACAAAAGGCAGTAGTCTCAAGAAGCCTCAGTAGACTAGACTGGCTGATATTACAGTTACAATCTTATAGCTTTTAAAAAATGCTACCAAAAATGCTTCTGAAAACAGATGGGAGGCTAGTAAGTTAACTGATCGAGCGCACTGGCTTGAACAGCAGTGTCAGGGTTCTCTATAGAAGCTGAGTGACAAATGCGGTTGATTCCATACTAGCCAACTCCCCAGGTGCCTCTTCCAGTTTGTGGGAGGAAGCAGTGGGTGAGCGACTATCCGTTGTTGGTGCTCCTGAGTGGAGTGGCCCTACTGCAGGGGCCACTCGGCTTGCTCCAAGGCCATTCTCTCGCTACCCAGTCTACTCCTGTCCTTGGAACAGAACATTCTTAAAGGCTGTTTACTCCAAATTTACTCCAGCACAAAGTTTTGTCCAGTCTGAGCTCACTGCATCAGATGCCCCTCTGGAATAACTTACCCTTTTAAACCCTTGTTAAATTTTAGTTTCCTTTTGAAATATGCAAAACTGCTGTAGAGGCTGAAGGTGGAGAGGATGGTGTTTCTAGGTGACCACATGAGGTTACTGGATTTCTGCTTCAAAACTTCAGAACTCGATTTTTCAGAGGAAAGGTACATTTGGAGACTAGCCCCTGTTCTCTAAAAACAATACAGCTGCACCCAGAGACAGTGCTGGATAGAGCAGATTGCATGTTGACAGGCCAGTGAAAGAAGAGGTATGAAGTTGTGATCTGCCTGCACAGTATGGTTTGTGAGAACAGATAACAGCTATTGGGGCAACATTCCAGCAGCAGCATGTTAAAACTAGTGGTGCAGTCTTGAGCCAAGAGGACCATCCTGGCCTTAATCAAAACTGATGATTCCTTCCACCTTACTCTTTGTAGATTATTAGTGAGGACAAGTTCAGGCAGCTGGAGAAGATCAAGACGATAGGCAGCACCTACATGGCAGCCTCAGGGCTGAATGACAGCACCTATGACCGCGAGGGACGCTCTCATATCACAGCACTGGCTGACTACGCAATGCGACTCATGGAACAGATGAAATATAACAATGAAC
>NW_015174272.1:1259698-1285993 GCF_001447785.1 Gekko japonicus | reverse complement strand
TGAGAGGAGCAGGGAGGAATGGGGTGTGAGCATGTGCCTGTATGTGTGGATTCTGTCTGTGTTACGGAGAGGGTGCAGATGGTCTTAAGGTAAATGTGTTGTCTGCTCTCTCTTGACTGGTCACACCCCTCCCCAGTTGTTAATTTTTCCCTTTTACAGGGCTGAATATTGGGCCAGTGGTAGCTGGGGTGATTGGAGCTCGGAAGCCACAATATGATATTTGGGGCAACACCGTGAATGTCTCTAGCCGTATGGACAGCACTGGTGTCCCCGACCGCATTCAGGTAACAGCATCTATGATGTGGCCTAATTTGGCATGGTTTGTGCACGGGAGCAGGAAGAAGCCACCGCTGATGCAGAGGCCAACGGCACGCGGTGTGGGTGGGGACAGGGTCTGCGCTCTCCATCCCCATGTCACTCACTTCTCTTCCTGTTGCCACCCACTCCTGTCACAGTGGCTCAGAAGTGCTGATGCAGTAAACCCTTCACATCTGAACCACAGCTCTTCTGTGGACTTTTTTAAATAAAACAACGCTAAAGGATTGAAAGAGGAGCAGAAATGCTGAGTTCAGCTCCACCACCTCCCCAGTTTAGCTGTAGGAAGAGCTGCCACAGGGAGATTCTGCCCATAGCCACACCAGTGTCTCCCATGCAAGTCAGAGCAAAGGGTGTTTTCCTTAAAGGGGAAAGACCCAGGAGTCCCAAACATCATGCTCAGGAACAGCATGACGTGTGGAAGTGTTTCCCCCCCAAATAAAGGCATGGATTGTTCCATCCAGGGTGGAAATCCATGTATGACAGCGGCCCATGTTAAAATTGCTGACTTCTGGCCTTGAAGTATGCTGTCATTTTCACAGCTACATGCCCAGGAGAGTTCCAGGAGGTCTATGAATGTCTGAATGGCTATTGCCGCTCATTATTAAATCAACCACTTCTTGCTGTGTGAGCTGAGCCATCAAAGGTTAAATGAAGCCCTGTTCTGTTCAGTATGGTAGGCCTCTTGTCCCTACTTGCAGAAGCAGCTGGGGAGAAGAACCATCCCTTTGGTGGGATGGGGCTGTGGTTCAGTGGTAGAGCATCTGCTTGGCACACGGAAAGTCCCAGGTTCAATCCCTGACATCTCCCGTTAAGACTCGCGTAGTTGGTTACACAAAGGACCTTGCCCTGAGACCTTGGAGAGCCACTGCCGTTCAGAGTAGATAATACTGACCTGGATGGACCAATGGTCTGATTCAGTAGAAGGAAGCTTCATGTGTTCATGGCTGTAATATAATATCGTATGAAAGGTTGCATCTGTGAGGCTCCTTCTGCTGACCATTAGAGAACGAATCATGTTGTGGTATAAACATAAGAATGGCTTTCCTGGTCAAGCCGAGATCCACCCAGCATCATTATCCCACTTCTAATAGTAGTTTGCCAGATGGTTCCAGGAAGCCCACCAGAAGTACATAAAAGCACCAGACTTTCCTTGTTTATGCCCAGCATCTAGACCAGGGGTCGTTTCATAGAAAAAGAGCTAGGGGAACTCATTAGCATAACTCATTAGCATATGCCACACCCCCTGACATCACTGGAAGTGTGTCATAAGGCCACACACCCCACCCCCAACGGTCCTGGCCGCCGCCACTGGCCTTGCAGCTCCCATGAGGGGCCCGGCGGTGGACCTGCAAGGCTGGCGGGAGTGCAAGGAAGCCCCGCGAAGGCCCTCCCTGGCCCCAGGCAGGCAGGGGTGGGGAGAGGCAGGGAAGGAAGCAACTTACCCTCCCTCTTCTCCTGCCTCCTCCTGGCTGAATGAGGGCCGGAAGCAGGGGGCGGGGCTTCGTCATGTGCCCCGCCCCCCGTACCTCACCTGGGGGAACTGCGATCCCCCGCGATCCCCCCCGAAATGACCTCTGATCTAGACTAATACTTCCTTTGAACATGGAGGTTCCATTTCCTTGTCATGGTTAACAGTTAATCTCCAAAATAAATCTCTCTTGCTCTCTCTCTTTTTAAAAAAAAACCATCAAATTCAGTGTCCATCACCGTATCTTGTGTCAGTGAATCCACGAAGCATCCTTGTGTTCTTGTGTGAAATGCTACAGTTAGGAACTTTCAAGCCACCGGCCCATGTCTGAACATTCTTATTTTTTTTCCTCTGTCCATTTTTTTTAGGTGACCACTGATCTTTATCAGGTATTGGCAGCCAAAGGTTATCAGCTGGAGTGCCGTGGGGTCATCAAGGTCAAAGGCAAAGGCGAAATGACCACCTATTTCCTGAACGGAGGCCCATCCCTCAGTTAGCGAGAGCCTTTGCTATGAAGGGACACATTTGGCTGGGCTCAAGCAGCATGGGGTGAAGTGGTTCTCTCTGTACCCTCTCTTCCCCCTCTCACTACTTGCTGCAGATTTTAGATACACCCTTCTGAAAGGGAAACCCCTTACACTCGCGAAACAGGATCTTTGACGGTGTTGAAAAGAGGAACTGTGTGTGGGGGGTCACTTTACCCCATAAGAGACTTCTGTATTTTTAATTTATTGGGAGCAAAGTCTAATTTGGAGTGCCCCCTTTTTGGGCCCTTGTGGGTGCTATTTTGGGGGTAAGAAAACAAACCCATGGCTGTAAACTTTCTGTGCCTCCTGGGCTCAAACCAAAAAAACCCAGTGAGGGGAGGTTGCAACAGGGGATAAACGACCCACCCTTTTCTGTTTCTGGACCTAGAAAGCGAATGTTTGGTTTTATTAGAGAAGGTAGGTTTGGGGGGCGGGGCGGGCGGAGGGATATTACTTTGTCCAGAATTGCCTGGATGCTTTTGAGAGGAACCCTTTCTCTTTTGCGGTGCCCTTTGCCGAGACTTCCAGAAAGCGCAGCAGCGGCAGCAGCATTGTTCCAGTCTGGGAGGCGGCTTGCCCCCCAATGCAGTTCCACTGTTGCCATCTGCAGCACACTCACACTGTCCCTCCACGCCCTCTCTCACTCACTGTGAAGTTCAGGAATGTACTTTCCCCCCTGGTTTTTCTTTCGTCGTTGCTTGTTTGTTTGCAGGAGAGTGCTGTCATTTGGGGTACAGTTATCATTTGCCAATTGCTTTGTCTGGCTGGAATTGAAAGTACTTGTGACAAGTGCTGGGGGTATCCCAAGAAGTGGGAACTGGGGTTGTGGTTTTGATGCCAAAGAGAAGGCAGGGAAGGGTCCAGATTCCCTGTACCTTTCCCTGCCAGCCCACCTCCCCTATTAGCCAGGAGAAAAAATTATCTTAACCTGTGGAAATGCAACCTGCCTTAGGTGCCTGAAGTAGGGGGAAGCTGGTTCTGTGAGCAAGGGAATCTTGTGGAAAGGGAATCTCCTTCCTTCTGTTGGGGTCCCGGTGGGGAAGAAGAAGTTCCAGTTCCATAACAGGAGTTCTTTCATGGAATTGGAAGACCGGACAAGTTCCTTCGACCTTTTCTACTAAGTGCCAAGTCATCTCCCCTTGCTGTTCTAAGTTTCTGCCATGATTCTCCAACACCAGGTTCATACCCTTCATGCTTCTGGCCTCATTTTGGGGGCTTGGGAATCTTCCCCACGTTTTTTCTTCATAATCACTGTAGTTCTAGAAAAGCTGTTTGAGACATGTGCTGTGCAACCCAACCTTTGTCCCCCTTCCATCAGCTGGGGTGCTAACACTAATGTTTGTTAGCAGTCGGGAACAGGAACTTGGCTGCTCCAGTGAAAGCTTGTTGCGGCTTCCTGCCTCATAAGGCGCTCTGTCTCGTGTGACTTCCTAGTGGGGTGGGATGAAAAAAGAATCACATGGCAGTAGATTGCTCTCAGTTTGCTGATTTCTATTGTGTAAGGTTGGAGAGAACTTGGCATTGGGGTTAATGACTGGGGGACTTGCAGAAGCACACTTGATCTTTAGGCAACGGCCACTGCAAGCAGTCAGTGGACCCAGGCAAGACCTGCAGAGTCACTTCACCATCAGTAAGCCTCCATTTGGTGGTAGGAACTGTACATTGCTGAGGCATGGTGTTGCCCATGGTTGTGGGAGTAAGTGGATCTGTGGCTGCCGTTTTGAAAATACTCCATTTGCTTATCACTGGACTAGCTCCCGTAGAAGCAAGCAGACACTTCAAACATCCACCCTTGTTAGATTTTGATTATGTCATCTTTCCCTTCCCTTTTTTTGGAGGGAATGGGACTGTAAGCACTGTGTTGGCTCTGATTTCTTTTCTCCAGAGTCCTGACCCATTTACATCTAACTCTGTACCAGGCTGCCATCTTCATCAGCAGCTCTGGACTGAACTGGTTGCCAGCATTTTAAAGAGATGTACCATTGTTTTTGGTCTTGATTCTAGTTATTAATGCAAATAAAACACAGACACGCCCATATCAAGTCGAATTCATTACAAACCTAGATACTGATACTGAGATTCCCTGAAAATGTGCTTTCTTTTGCTCAGCTCTTTTGTCAAACATGACATTTAATCAGGAATATTCAACCCAAGGAGAAGCAAGAAGGGTCAGATATTCCTTGAAACAAGATGAATGGGGGGGGGGACAAAGTGCTTTATTGCAAAGGAAAAAATCCTTATGAAGTAATTTTTTTAAAGGGAGAAAGCAAGTTTTGGATTTTTTTTAAAGTTCTTGATGGCTAAAAAATAAGCTTTTATTACTTTACATTCTTTTTAAAGGTTTTTTTAATGGGCAGAAACTGCCCCTGTGCATAGCCTATGTGGATTATTGATGCCCTTCTTGAGGAAGGCTATGCAAAGAAGAGAAAAATGAGGAGGTTTTTTGGACATTCCCCCCCCCCCCAATCTCCCCACTCCTTATAAGGCTAGTGCTAAAATGGCTCTGTTGTGTTTCTTGGGGGTGATGTGTGAATGGAATGGGCGATTATGGCACTTATTTGGTACTTTCTTCCTTTTGCGTGTATATATAAATTATATATTAAAAATCACTTTCTATTATGTTGTTTCGTTCTTTTTTTCCTCCCCCTCCGCACCAGATGGTAGCAGCCTCTGAGAATTGTGATCTATTAGGGCGGTCACCCAATTAAAGGAATTTCAGTGAATCTATTCATTAATTGCCTGTATTCATGTACACAAATATTAGGAAAAAAGTATTATATTTTACATGTTTTCAGAGGATGCATGTATGTTTCAACAGGCACATTCTTAGGATATATTTCTTCCTGTTATGATCGAAGAAGGGCAAAAGAACCTCCTTGGGGGAAAGCAGCAGAGCATTGCTTTTTTGTCCCTGAAGTATCGCTGGGGTTTGATGGGTCTCCACTTGTGCTCCATGCCCCAGTCTAAGAGGAAGGGAAGTGGTGTGCATATGTGAGTGTAAGTAAGGGAGGCCACCGTTCATTTTGCCCTGAGCCATCAAAGACCTGAAGGTGGCTTTGCATTGCCAGTTGATTGCTAGGTGTGCAGGGTGGTGGTGGACTAGATAGCGCTATGTTTCTATGTAATTCTCATTCTGTACTAGTGCTTATTAAGCAACTGAAAGAAAACCAAAGGTAGTCTGTAGTGTCTCTAAATTCATTCTGAAGCTACTTCTGAAGCTAGTTTTTTATAGTAAGCAAAGAACTCACTGAAGGTGCTCCTAAAATCTTTTATCTGTCTTTAGCGAGAGTTGAATTGTTAGTCAAAGAAACAGTATTTCATCATTCACTCAACTTTTCCATTCTTTTCAGTGTGGGGAAAAAAGATTTTGAGTCTATATCCTCAAATATTTCTGGCAATCTTTCAACTGATTCAGGTGACTTTGTACATTTTTATTTTTTATTAATTCAATTTATACCCTGCCCTCGCCGCGAACGGGCTCATTGGTTTATAAACTTTCCTATCTTTGTCTCAAATTCCAAACCAAAACTACACTGTACAGGCAGAACAAAGTCAGATTCTGAATGTGCATAGGAACATTATCATCACTACCACCCTGCCAAATAATGACCACACATGTGATTAGAAATATGGATAAGGGCTATGTGTGAATTCTCACCACCGTTTGCCAGTAGTGGTAGGAGCAGCCTGACATTGGTCAATGGTCATATATACCCACCCACCCCTCTCCCATTTTGTACCCCAAAAATAGATAAGTCAAACTCATAGAAGACTATACTGGCTTCCTTTTTATTGGTACAACTGGTGGCATGGGTCATAGCCCCCGTTATGGCACAAGTCCCACAACCACAGTGGTGATCCCATGCAAGTTGCGTTTATGCGGTGGCTTCAAACAAAGCTCTCAAAACAAGCTGAAAAGTGGGTCGCTGAGCATCATATTCTCCACGAACCTACAGCAAAGAACAAGGATATTAATTCAGTTTTCCCTTGCCTGTTATTCTGTGGTCTACCAAGTATGCTTTTAGGGTTGCCAGTTCTCTGTAAGTCCTGTGATCAGTTGTAATTCTGGGAACTCTCCATGCTCCCATGGTGGGTATGGCAACCATACCCACAAAATATGTTACTAACAGCCCAGGTGACTTCAGTCAACTAATTCATAGGGAAATGTATGGAGGTAGATGAAAAGTCAGATCTATCAACTCTTTATCTGAGTGACAGTGCTAACAATATACCCTTGCAGAACATCTTGATAGGAATCTCCAGGATACCTTAAAAATATTCTAGTATGAACTTATCTAGGGCTGCAGTGCTAAGTATGAAAACTGTTAATTATCAGATTCCAGAGCTGTCGCCATGTTAGGCTGCAGCAACCAAAACAGAGGAGTGTCTTGTGGCACCTAAAGCTTTTGTGAGCACAATCAATGGGTTAGGTTTTTGGAGTGTCGCAAGGCATCTTGAAGCATATTTCTATCCAGCTGTAATGCAAGGTAGGTACCCCATGATCACAAGATCTGCTTGTTTTTTTAAAAAAAATCTTTGTTTTCTACAGCTGCCTTCATGGCTTTGTAGTGGTCTTTGAATTCTGTGGTTGGGTGATAAATTAGTTCATAAAAGGATACTAAAGGTAAATTAGTTCATAAAAGATACTAAAGATAAGTTAGTACATAAAAAGATACTTTGCATCCCAGTGATCATATTTTGCTTTGTATCTGCAACAGGAAGGGCCTATTGTTATGATTCTGAAACAGTGCTTTTTTTGTTAAGGGGGCAGGGGTTGGTACTCATATACCTGATTTCTACCAATTCCCCCCTCAGAACTTGGAGGACCTGCTCCAAAGGTGCCAGTACTCTGTATCAGTGCATACCACGACCACCACACAATAAAAGCTTTGTGGTGTAGTGGTTGTAATACAGAACACCTAATATTGTGAATGTGGTGTTTAGAATGCTAGAGTAGGAAAGGGAAACCAAGTTAATTCAAACTGCTCCCTCTGCTGTGTAGCAAACCGGGTGACTCTCTGTCAGTCAGTATCAGCCTACCTTACTCACAAGTTTGTTGTGAGGATAAAATGGCAGAGTGCGGGGTGGGATAAAAATCTAATAGTACATGAGCCTGCTCTCCTTATCAACCAGTTTCTTATTTAGCATCCTTACTACTAAATTAAGCCTGCTTTTGTACAAGAAACCTTTGTCTGGTCCTGTGAAAGAAAAACAATGTGTCTTATCATGCTTAGCCACCTCTATACCTGCCTCTGTATTACTAAGTACATTTTTTTTGTCCCACTCTTGTGCCACGAAGCTCTGTGTATAGTGGTACAAGGGGCATCCCACCTAGGGTTGCCAGGTCCAGGTTGGGAAAGACCTGGAGATTTTGGGAGTGAAGCCTGAGGAGGGTGGGGTTTAGGGAGGGAGGAAGGGACTTCAATAGGGTATAATGCCATAGAGTCCACGTTCCAAAACGGCCATTTTCTCCAGGTGAACTGATCTCCATCACCTGGAAATCAGTTGTAATCCCAGGAGATCCCCAGCCACCACCTGGAGACTGGCAACCCTAATCCCACCCTTTGCTTATGCTAATTTCAAGGACTGCATCATCTCCCGGTAGGTGCGCATGTGCCAGCTGCATTCACCTGATCAGTGTCTGCTTTGCTTCCTGTCCCAAGGTTTGGTCCACCCTGTTGCTGTCTGAGCCCTGGCACTTTTTTTTTTGAGCAGCCTGACTTCATAGAGTAACATGTTTGAGCACACGAGGAGGGCATTTTCTCTTGAAATGGTGTGATTTTGTTGCTTTATCATGCTGTAAGTTTGCCTCAAGGCCAATTAATTATTTTAATGAACCAGTCCTGGGACTGGCTCAAGGTCACCAGTTGGCTTTGTGGCTGTGTAGCAATTTGAGCCTGGGCTTCCCTTGCATCCAGCTGTTCCTTCAGTCTCTTCCCTGCTGCCTGGCCTCCAGCTGTCCCACATGGGTTTGAATCCTGCCTAAAACTTCCATGAGTGGATGAGGGAGGTCAACTATTGCCAGTTCCCCCCACTTAAGGCAGGTAGCCTACTCCTCAAGCTATCCCTCGACATCTCCCCTCCCCAAGGAGCAGCATTTCAAACTGCAGTGTGTGTGTGGGGGGTCATACTCCATGGATGACAGTCCTTCCATCTGCAGACATTCCAGGCAGGATCTAAACCTATAAAACAGAGAAGGGACTGAAACTAACTCGGTGCTGCACCTCTGATGACATTGTTGTAGTAAATTAGTTCAGCACTGGTGGGGGGGGGGGCAAGTGGATGGGAGGAATGTACTTCTCATGCCAATCATTCCCGAAATCTAAAGGTCTTAATTCCTTAAACTAGATAGTGACCCTGAAGCAATTACATGCTGCTGCACTGAAAGCTATTGAAACATACAACTGATCGGCGGGGAACATGTGGCCCGTCGATCAGCTGGAGGGCCCTTCAAATCTTTCAGGAAGTAGAGTGGGGCTATTGCCGGCCACGTGCTCCACTTGCAAAAAGACTCTTTAAAGGGTCTTTTTGAGAGTAGGATGGGAGGCCACAGGTCTGATTTCCCAGCAGCGATTTGCCACTGGGAAATCAGCCTCCCACATTCTGCCCCCAACCCACTCACAAACAGACCCTTTAAAGGGTCATTTTGCAAGTGGAGCATGTGGCTGGCGACAGCCCCTCTCCTTCCCTCTTAAAAGATTTAAAGGGCTCTCCAGCTGATTGACAGGCCACATGCTCCCCGCCGATCAGCTGAAGTCCTTTCAATCTCACAGGAGGGGAGGGAAAGGACACCACTCTTGGGGGTGGGACTTCCCCCTGCCAGCCACATATTGGAGACCACAAAAGTGGGGGAACCCCCACCTGGACCTGGGGGCACCCCCACCTGGACCTGGGGGCTGGCAACCCTACGATCTCATATTCCTTTCCTAGACATTGCTAGAGAGATGCAGAGAAAAGATTAGAATGGCCATTCTTGTTGGCAGCTGTGCATCCATTGTAACATCTTAATTTGGCCTTGTTGAAGGGGTATATCACCCTCGACTCAAGGGGTTCATTCTCTGCTTCATGCTCACTTGGTTATGGGGCTCTGCAGCAGAGGGTGCCTTTGCACTTTTATCCATGGTATGGCATTTTCTGGCTTGACTGACGGATCACTTGGCAGCCACCAGCCAATATCTTGTCCACAGGTCATTGGTACCCTGTAGATTTGATTGGGGTCTAGAAAAGCAGAGAGAGTTTGTTCTGTTAGATGGGAGAAAGCAAAAGCAGTCCACAACTGAGAGAGCAGAAGGGCTGGCCTACAATGCCTAGCCAGAATCCATTGTCTCAAGCGTGCGTTCAAGCAGCTGTGGAGTTAGCAGAACATAAACTTACTAAGCAGGCAGACCCCCCCTCTCTTTATTGAGAGGCAATATGGAGAACATCCCCATTTTACAGCACCCCAGGAGTTCATATGCCAGGCAGACTTGACCAAAGTAAAAACAAGATGGATCCCAGACAGGCAGGCCTCAGAATTATGCCCCTAGGCAAAAACCCTGGAAGGTGTGACTTCTTGGTCTGACCCAGCTGCAGCCTCTCCCTCCGCCCTGACATCTGCATACGCCAGACAATGGACCTGCCTTGCCCCAGAGCTAACATCATTCAACCAGGATTGCTAATCCTGTCAATCTCCCCTCACCTTTTTCTACCCACCTTTCCTTCACAATAATAGCACTCATCTTTCCAACCTAACACAAAAGGAGGGTCACTAAGCAGCATTGTTTCTTTTTGATTCGTTTAATTAGCAATCCATTAGTCCTCTGAATCACCTGAGGAAGCAAACAGAGTTCCAGCCCAAACTCTATTTTACATCCAAAAGTCCTCCCAAGAACATCTTGTGTTCTTCTTTGTCCATTCCTGGGGATGCTATTCTGCCATTCACAGACACACCTAGCTAATCTTATCAGAAGCACATTAACACCTTAGTTTACACTGGACCTCAGCTTTCATGCAAACTGTTACAAGTTTTCCAGGTCTTGGCTTTGTCTGTTCTGGCAAAACCATTTTTGGTATTATGTTGAGGCACAAATGTCAGACTGCCTCAGGACACATTATTCCTATAAAAATAGCACCCAGAGCTCAGTCTTTTTGTGTGTGTTTTCCTGGATCTGAACTGCACACCCAGGATGTTGGATGTCTTGCTCTTCCCCTTGGATTGCTGCTCTACAGGACAGGTAGCTATCACCCCAACACCTACCTATATTTCCCGTTAATCCCTTTATTTCTTAACTGGCCTTGTATGTGCGTGACCTCTTGTGTGCTTATTGTATATTAGTACTTTTATTTTTCTCTTTAATAAAATCAATTTTTATTTTACCTTTGCACTGGTTATTTGAGAGTTCTCCTAATGGTGGGTAGGGCTGAGTCATTGTCTTGTAGGAGTTCCCCAGGCTACGGACATGCTAATGGAGGAGCTTTCCTGAGGAGGTTCTTTTGTTTCCTGCTTCCTGAGGAGGTTGTTGAAATTCTAATCTTATCTGTAGTGCTATTGTCTGATGTAAAGCCTTTTGTGTTTTTCAGGACAGGAAGCCATGTCCTATTTATTTTTAAACTCTCTTCTTTCCTGTTGAAATTATGTTTATGTTTGTGAATTTCAATGGCTTCCCTGTGTAATCTGACATGGTAATTGAAAGTGTTGTCCAACCTTTCAGTGTCTTGGAACAAAATACTGTGTCCTGTTTGAGTTAGGCTATGTTCAGCCACTGCTGATTTTTCAGGTTGGCCAAGTCTGCAGTGTCTTTCATGTTCTTTATTCTTGTCCAAATGCTACGCTGTGTGGTCCCAATGTAAACTTGTCCACAACTGCATGGTATGCAGTATACTCCTGCAGAAGTGAGGGGGTCTCTTCTGTCTTTTGCCGATCGTAGCATCTGTTGTATTTTTCTGGTGGGTCTGAATACTGTTTGTAGGTTGTGTTTTTTCATATGTTTTCCCATTTGAGCAGTGATTCCTTTGATATATGGCAAAAACACTTTTCCTGTGGGAGACTGTTTTTCCTCAGTTGTTTGTTTTACCTTTGGTTTAATCGCTCTTCTGATTTCATTCTTGGAGTAGCCATTTACTTGAAGAGCATGGTTTATATGGTTTAGTTAATCGTTGAGAAAGCACGGTCTACTAATATTTTGATTATGCCCCTTTTTTGCCGAGGGTGGTGATTGGATTTTTTATGCAAATAGCAGTCTGTGTGAGTTGGTTTTCTGTAGACCTTGTGACCTAATTGAAGGTTAGTTTTGCGGATGACTATGATATCTAGAAATGGGAGTTTACCCTTGACTTCTTTTTCCATGATGAATTGTATGTTAGGGTGGATGTTGTTGAGGTGGTCTAAAAACTCCATCAATTCTACTTCTCCATGGTTCCAAATGATAAAGGTATCATCTACGTACCAGAACCAGACTGTTGGTTTGTGGGGTGCAGATTCTAAAGCTGTTTTTTCAAAATGCTCCATGTAAAAGTTTGCTATAACTGGGCTGAGAGGGCTTCCCATGGCAACCCCATCTATCTGTTCATAGAATTCATTATCCCATTGGAAGTAACTGGTTGTCAAACAATGGTGGAATAAGGCTGTTATGTCATCTGGAAAAATTTGATTAACAATGGACAAGTAGCAGGCCTTAAAATCAATCATAATAAAACTAAACTATTAACAAAAAACTGTGATGTCGAAACCAAGCAGGAATTACAAAATACCACCTCGATGGAAATAGTAAAGAAAGTGAAATATCTAGGAATAGTACTGTCAAACCGAACAAGTACCCTAATTGAAGATAACTATACAAAGCTGTTAGATGCAGTCGGGAAAGACTTGACAAAATGGAAAGATCTACACCTCTCACTTTCGGGCAGGATTGAAACGATCAAAATGAACATACTGCCGAGATTCTTGTTCTTAGCACAAAATATCCCCGTGCTAAAAAGGCAGCAATATTTTGAGAAACTGGACAAAATAACAAAGCATTTTGTGTGGAATGCAAAAAGGGCAAGAATCAAAATCAAATTACTTCAAGACAGAATTGAATGGCGCTTCCTATAACGAAACATAATAAAGAATCTTATGAAAATCTACTGGACAAAACAAATAAGTTAAAATCAGTTGAAAACCTAACTGCACAACAAAACATCCATCTTTCCTTTTGGGAAAAGGCACATTTGACCGCGAGATATCAAAAAGACTTAAAAGTTGGTTTCTACGATGGGAAAAACGAACTAGACAAAATATGGCTTTCATCAAACGACAAACAGATCCAGAAGATGTATAAATTCTTATTAGAAGCCTATATGAAAGATGCAGTCCCGAAACATCATATGGTTGCCTGGACAAGAGACTTGGGGAAAACTATTGCCTCAGAGAAATGGGCTAAGATATGGAAATCGTTCAAAGTAATGAGAGCATCGAATTACAGAGAAAACATTTTCAAAATTTTCCATAGATAGTATTGGCCACCAGAGCGACTAGCAAAATGTTATGTAAGTTGTTCCAACATTTGTTGGAAATGTAGAGCAAATGTAGGGACGTTCTATCATATGTGGTGGAGTTGTGTGGAAGTACAGAAATACTGGAAAAAAGTGCAAAAGATAATAGAAAAAATTGTTTATGTAAAGCTTGATTTGATGCCTGAGACTTACCTGTTAAATATTATGCCAGAAACGCTCAAGTATAATGAAAAATATGTAATTATATATGTGGTTACAGCAGCCAGAATATTATGGGCTAAATATTGGAAAATGAATAACACACCCAAAATAGAAGAGCTAAAATATAAAATGATGGAAATAGCAGAAATAGAAAAACTGAATGTGATATTACAAGGGAAAAAGGATGAGACTTTTGTTGAAAGATGGAAAGGATTGTATAAATGGCTAGAATCTGAAAGCTGACTCAAACCTATGTATTATGTGAGAATATAAAAATGTTCTGTTCTTTTGTTTGGAAAATGTAAAATAAAAATTCAAAAAAAAAAAAAGAGAGAGATAGCACATCAAAACTGACAAGTATGTCCTGTGGGTTAAGTTTCAGAGAACTGATTTTGTTGATGAAATGTGTTGAATCTTTGATGTATGTTGTGGTTCATACAATTTGATTGGGGTCTAGAAAACATACAATTCACCATGGAAAAAGAAGTCACCAGAAAAATACAACAGGTGCTACAATCGGCAAAAGACAGAAGAGACCCCCTCACTTCTGCAGGAGTATACTGCATACCATGCAGTTGTGGACAAGTTTACATTGGGACCACACAGCGTAGCATTCGGACAAGAATAAAAGAACATGAAAGACACTGCAGACTTGGCCAACCTGAAAAGGCTTTACATCAGACAATAGCACTACAGATAAGATTAGAATTTCAACAATCTCCTCAGGAAGCAGGAAACCTCAGGAAACAAAAGAGCCTCCTCAGGAAAGCTCCGCCATTAGCATGTCCATAGCCTGGGGAACTTCTACAAGACAATGACTCAGCCCTACCCACCTTCTGGAGTAGATATAAATTTACTGCCTACCATTTTCTTCTCACCTTGACACAGAGAGTATTCCATTTTTCTGTGTTTATACCTCTGAGGATGCCAGTCACAGTTACTGGCGAAACATCAGGTTCAAAAATGCCAAGACCACGGCCACACATCCCGGAAAATCTACAGCAACTAATGAACTCCGGTGGTGAAAGCCTTCAACAACACACATTTTTTTCTTTGATAAATGTTCACCTGTCTTTTGCTAATACACATGGGGAGTGGGTTTTTTAGATGTTAGCCTCATGCTTCTGGCACTGGAATGTAGGGAGTTTGGGAGTTCTTTGTACTAGATCAATTGGCCTTGAAGTGTATAACTCCTTTCCAAGGCCATGTATAGAGATGACACACATGCATACACATGACTGAACATTTAGAATAGTATATAAGTTCCAGAGAACTACATTTTCTTTCTGAAGCTCAGCTCAGGCTCAACAGCAGATCAGCACTGAGCACACCAGCCAGCATCTGCAGTCTGCCTGCTGTCATTCAGGGTTCCTGCAGCTGAAAGGGCATGGGTATATTCTCTGTTAATTTTTGTACTTTGTTGTTATCTCACTACCATAGAGATTTCAATAAAACCCTTTTCCTTCACCACTGGTGTGCTTATTGACCTCAAATCCCTTGGGGGGGAAGAATCTCTCTGTCTCTTGGCATAACACCATCACCCAGGGTAGAACTTTTGGAGAGGAGGGAATATTAACTCCGCAACCCAATACAAACTTGTTCCATGGGCTTACTCCCACACTAACTCCATGCAAGCATAACAGCATTAAACTACACACATGCTGTATTTGGGAGTGCTTAGGTGGAATTTCAGGTAATCTACAACACCAACTGGTGAAGTGTAAGTAGACTGATCAGCACGGCTCTGATCCCTACTGATCTTGTGATTGTAGGGCAAAAAGATTCAGGCAAAGTAGCTTACACTAGCCAAGAACAGCCCACTGCAAGTGTCTTCTGCCAGGCTGATGAAAGGCAACAAAGAGTTTTTAATAAATAAATGTAATGCAGTTTGCCAGATGGCTGAGAAGGTGCCATGAAGAACTGTTCCCTAGCTTCTGCTTAGATCCTTGTGGCACATCATGTCAGTTGTCCTCTTCAGAGAGCCCAGGGAAATTATTTTGAGCCTGTCTTCTGCTGCTTCACGGTATTCTTTTAATCTAAGATTGTCCTATACACAGTTGCTGCTAACTCAGAAGTCCTTGCTGCCAGTAACTGGGCTGATTGTATGCATGAAGCTACATCAGGGCACTTGTCTGTCATGATCAGTATTTTCTAATTGGTGGCAGCTCTCCAGAAGATGTCATTCAGCACTTGCTACCAGAGCTTTGAAACCCAGGGACTGAATCTGGGACCAGACACTCTACCACTGAGCCACCTACCCCGTGTCTTGTTCACAAATGTGGGCTACATTCTCAGAGATCCTGGAGAGGCCCTTGTGCTTTGGGGTCATGTATTACCCACCTGCCTTTGGCTTTTTAAAAAAACGTACTTTTCTTGAGCTGTCTCCATCTGACAGCCTGTCGATACCTGACGTTGCTACCACGGTGCTCTCTGCCATCGTATTCTCCACCTCCTATAGGTGGCAGTTTTGGGTAGAAAAGCTCCAGTTTGGGTTGTGGTGTTCCTACTGAGGACAGAAAGGAGAGAGAAAAACATTACATGCATCCTGGAAGGCAAGAGATCACAGGGTAAAGTGCGAAGCAGATGAACAGGTCTCTTTCTCATCATGGCAGGGTATCCAGGCTGGAGAAGCCTGATGTAGTTCCTCTGCCGAAGTTAAGCAGGGCTGAGCTGGCATCTGAATGGGAGGGGTCCCCAGGTACACCCTTCTGAGTTCCAATGAGCGGTGGGAGGCAAATTGAAGGGGTCTGTGGATCACGCTTTTGAGACTCAGGCAAAATGTAGTTAATACGTTTAGCTTATGTATCAAATAAATTGATCATATCATTGATAGGGCAGTCTTCTAACTACAGGGTACAGGTCTTAGTCTGAAATGAGCCAGCATTTGAGAGACAGCTCATGGGGGTCCCTGGCCCGAAGGACGTCTGTCTTGCCTCGACTTTTTCAGCCCTGGCCCCAGTCTGGTGGAACATGGTCCCTACTGAGATCAGGGGCCTGCGGGACTTTTTTCAGTTCTGCAGGGCCTGCACGACAGAGCTGTTCCACCAAGCCTTTGGATGAGGCAGTGGATGTCCATATAGGGCCCCCCTGAGATTCTGTCAGCCATCTGATAACAGCCATTACAAATGGGCTGGGGAACCTCTCACAGCCAGTTAATCTCTAATTGAACTATGTCTTCCATCTTTATGTTTATTATGGGTTTTTAAATTTTGAACTATTTTATTGTATTACTGGAATGTTGTTAACCTGTCCAGAGCTCGCTTGCAGGAAGGGTGGGCTTCAGGGCTGCCAGACCTCCCAGTCTGGTGGGGTTTACCCACTTTGGGGGGGATTCATCCCACCACCGGCGAAGCCCTGCCCCCAATCCCAAACACCCACAGCCACCCCTCTCTCTTCTCCCTTGGAAGAGGGGAGGGAGAGGGGCGGCTGCAGGCCACGTGCCTGAATTCCAAGTGGTATTGCCACTTGGAGATCGAGCACGTGGGGCCCGCCAGCTGCAAGCACTTAAAGGGACCCCTTTAAGTGTTCGCACCTGGCGGATACAGGGCCCAACACACCCCATCTCCAAGCAGCACTTTAAGGGCTCGCAGCCAGCGGGGACCAGGCCCTGCGCGCCCGATCTTCCAGATTAGGGGCTGTTAGCTCCTGCCTTGCAAGAGGCAAGATCACCCCTTGCAAGGCACCCAATCTTTCCAAGTGGGGGCCGTTGGCTCCTGCCTCTTGCAAGGTAGGAGCGTTTGGCCCTCGCTTCCTCCCCACACCATTTAAAGGGAAGTGGCCACACCCCCTCCTGGAACGCCCCCTAATCCCCCGGCCAGGGAGAAGATTGGACCTGGCAACTCTAGTGGGCTACAAATACAAAAAGTAAATACATAAATAATACTATCTTGTATCAGTTTTCAAACATGTGGAAAAAATCCCAAGAGCCAAAAAATGTCAGAGAAAATGCTGTGCTAGACACACACACACCCTGCCATGTCTAGTGTTCTAGGCATTCTAGCACCATTCCACGCCGCAGTCCTCTCATCTGCAGTCTAATGGTACAATCCAAGAACTGCTTTACGAACTATAATGTGCTCTTTTTGTAACTCTAGCCTAAGCCTACTTGACAGAGGAAAAGGTCAAGTTGTAGAAAGGGGAGACCAGGTTAACATGAATGCCTTCCTTCCCCGCCTCCCTCCGGTGGCCAGAGAGAAAGGGATGGTGTTGCAGCATTGGAAAAACTTCAATAAGGGAGGAAATGCTGTAGGACTAAAATTCCAGCAACTTGAACAAGGTTCAAGTTAGTACAATTACAAAGATTTCCTCTTCTACTATACAAATATAGCCAGTGGTGGTCTTTGCTAAAGTTGTAACTTTTTAAAAATCTCTACCCTTTTGCTGAAAGCCACCTCAAATGCACAGACAAGTTTTAAAAAGGAAAAACCTTACTTGGCTGTCCCCATACTACAACTTTGCTAGTAATCATTATTGCCTTTATCCAACCATGTGGGTATGGAGCTCTGGTTTTCCCCCATGTTTCTTTCAGTTTTATCAGCCCCTTCCAACCTCCAGAAACAGAAGGGAGTGAAACTGGCCCTTGTGTGTTTAACACAAGTGCAGGTCCAATAATGAGACAAAGAAGGGAGGCGGTGATTTCACTGGTTCTGTGAAAAAGCCCACAGGAAAAAAGTCCACAGGAAAAAAGTCCACGGTCATAAATGCTCACAAGAAGAAAACCCACATGGAAAAATGCCCGCATGGAAAAATGCCTACATGGAAAGAAGCCCACATGGGGAAATAGCATTTTTTACTAATTATGATTACAAATACCATTTTTTATTAATTACAACTATGTTTATTGATTTCTCCCTTCCAAATACTTGCCAGAGTCAGCCCTACTTAGCTTCATAGATCTATGAGGCCTTAACAACTTCTACTATTTAGGAAAGAGGAGGAGGAGGAGGCAGTGGCAGCAGCTGAGGGGGCTGAGTAACATAATTAACATAAGAACCCTGCTGGATTGAACCACTCCCCGCAGTTGGGAGGGGCTTTATGGGACCAGAGATATAAAAGGATTGGCCTGGTGTGGCCCAGGCCTTTTATTAACCACATCCTGAAGAAAGCAAGACTTCTTACATTGGTAAGTTCTCCACGCATTTTCCTCTTGCTGAGGGGCAAAAATTAGATACTGGGATTTTAATTTAGAAGTAGCATGGTTTTAATTTAGTAAAGCATAGCTTTTCAAATTCTGTTTCTCATTCTTAGGGTTGGGGGAAATGAAAAAACAGTATGCCTGCAAAAAGGTCTTCAAAGCAGCCAAGTATCTTTTTTGTACATCTTTAGAATGTGCTCCATATGGTTTAATACTAGGAATAAGGCCCATTGTGGAAATAAATAAAAGCTCTAGAAAGTGGCTTTGGGTGGGTGCCATGGCCTTGGGCACTCAATGTGAATTTGCTTTCGCAACCTCAGCAGGGTATAATGACAGAGAGCTTACCATTTTCTCCAGGGGAACTAATCTCTGCCATCTAAAGAGCAGTTGTAATTCTGAGTGATCTTCAGCCCTCACCTGGAGATTGGCAACAATGGTTCCCCAGGAGGAAATGGCTGGTTTGGAAGGTGGAGTCTATGGCATTGCACCAGTGTGAGGTTCCATCCCTCCTCACACCACACCCTCTCCAGGCTCCACCCCACAAATCTCAAGGAATTTCCCAAGCTAGAGTTGGCAACCCTGTATCCTTCCCAGCCAACCACCAATCTATCTTTATCTGCTCCTCTGACTTCAGTTTTTCATCTCCCCCACACCTGCAGCCTCTACCTAGGAAAAGTAGTCTTTCTCCCTAGTGGGGACCCAAGCAGGAGGGAAGC
This sequence comes from Gekko japonicus, assembly GCF_001447785.1. Classification (NCBI taxonomy): domain Eukaryota; kingdom Metazoa; phylum Chordata; class Lepidosauria; order Squamata; family Gekkonidae; genus Gekko; species Gekko japonicus. The sequence continues at coordinate 1,267,156 of NW_015174272.1, read as the reverse complement.
AAACTCAGCAGGGTATAATGACACAGAGTCCACCTTGCAAGGCAGCCATTTTCTCCAGGGGAGCTGATATCTGCCATCTGGAGAGCAGTTTTAATTCTGAGTGATCTCCAGCCCTCACCTGGAGATTGGCAGCAATAGTTCCCCAGGAGAAAATAACAGCTTTGGCGCAAGGCTGGACTCCCCCGCTCCGGAACAGGTAAGCACTTGGCAACCCTACACTGGAGCAGGGCCTGCTACCTCACAGAGCTTTTTAGAACATTGTCACTAGCTCCTTTTGTAAATAGTGTCCCCAAAGTACAGCTACCTACCACTTAGGGTTTTGCCCTGTAAAGAAGAACCTGGAGCATAAAACAATACTGGAAGTCTACTGGTTTCATACTGGCTGCTTTTTTACTCCAATTAGCATACCATATTGGAGGCAATATATGCAATGCAAACGGAATCTCATCTAGAGAATCATTGTAGTGAAGGTTATAGCAGTCAGGATGGATGTTTTTCTTATAACTTTGAACCCAAGATACGAGGAAAACAAGCTATCAAAGTCTAGATATTGGGGGGGGGGACACTTCTGCTTTCACAACCATGGATTTGCCTGGCGACAGTTGGAATTTGATTTTGGGTAGTGAATATACCACCCAATATTCAATCAATCATTTATTATGGTCATAGACCCACAGAATAAAACTGTTATGTCTGCTGACCGCCACCAGGGGCCAGCGAATACTCCCGAGCTTGACGCTGTATGAACAATGGGGACTAGGCTCCTAGTCTCTCCACTTGGAAACTAATAGGACCGTGGTGGGAGATTAGAACCCACCAACGGGACCTAGGGGGGTGTCCCCAGGTGTGTATATAGTTGGCCAGCCGGCCAGAAGTTGTGGTCTTTGTTGTGTCCATGCATCTAACCCACTACACTTGAAAAACATATATTAACAGAGTGGTGTTTTTATATTATATAGAGCAAATGTCAATCAACACTGTACCTCAGTAGACTCTGGCAGGGGTACAAAATCTGGCAACTCTACCCAAGGTTTCAGATTCAAGGTTTGCAAGAAGAAAGGAGGTATACCATTCCTCCAATCTTCCTGGGATTTTTTTTGGGCGATAGAGAGAACAATGCAGAACAATTTCCCCAGCAGAGCAGCAGGGGCATAAATGCCCCTTTAGTGGCACACCATGGTTATCTCCTTTCTAATGAAGTGTATGGAAGAGCATTAAGATGGACCAGAACGAATGCAATCCTGTGTTTGGGAATCAAATTAGCTAGATAGTCTAACAACACTAATTTCTTGTTCCTAAAGTGATGTTATTTTGCAGCAGAACTTAAATGAAGTTCAATATCCCAAATCCTTTGCTTAATTTCAGATTTAGTTTAGGAATAACCCAAAACTATTAGAAGAATATCCAAAGGCTTGTAATTTCTCTGAAAGGGACCTTTTGCATTAGTATTTAAAGGTGCAAGACCCACAGGAGAGAAAACAAATTTCAGCCAGTAATTGATCCTGTGTATCCTTGCATAAGCTTCCAGGGGAATTAAACCCCCTTCAAGACACAAACTTGCATTAGAAACAATGGGGTACTGTAAGTATGGCTCTCAGGAATTTAGTCTGAATTATTTCAAAGGGTCTAAAGTTGGCATATGTACATATGTGGGAGACTTACTTTGGCTACAAAGACACAGATTAGCAGAAGAAACATATTGGCCTCCTCTAGCATAGAAAAAAATTGTTTAAAACAGACATTTTGGCAAGACCCAAAATAATGAAATATGCCCCCCTCATAGTAATCTCCGTACTTTTTCCATGGGGGGGGGAGAATGCAAACACAGCTCTTAAAGAATGTCAACTGCCACAGAGAACAATTCTCAGGGTTTCCTGGGACAAAGCAGTGAACGTCAACATGGTTTAAGGCTTCAGTGTAGTTATACTCAATTAGCAGTTACTGCTGCTGTATCCCAGGGTTGAAATCAGCGACGTTTTCCGTTAAGTAAACGCTTTTGGGAAATTTCTTACCTGGTACTTCATATTTTGCTAATGCTAGTTTTCTCTGTTGAAAGGGTTCCTGGTAACCCACATAAGTTAATCCAAAGAAAGCCATTTCTACTATCTCATGGGCTCAACCAACACCACAGCCTTCCAACTGCAACAGCCTCTTTTAAAGTGTGTGTTTACTTTGTTACCATGGAGATGTACAAGTCAACCTAGTTTACTGTATTTTCTTAACCAATCAAAATATGAGTAGCTATTGTGAGAACTTAAGAAAAATGCTTTGGCATCCATGATAGCTTATAACTTTTGTCTGCTCACCCTCTAAGAATGCAATCCTGTGCATATTTAACTGCAAGTAGGCCCCAATGAACACAATGGGATTTTCTTTACTAGGATTGGACAATAAATGAAGCTGATAGCTTCTTCCTACACGTCCCATACAATCTCACTTCTGTAGAAAGGATTTGTCTGAATCTGCATCTGAAGGACAGCAGTCACAGATGATCTGATGGTTGTCTTAATCTAGTTTTTCATGAAATGCCTTCTAGTTCTCTTGGAATCAGCTGCCTTCAGTTGTGAATGCTGGAGTGCGCCCTGCCTATAATTCTTTGGAGAATTTGCAGAAACAAATTCTGGCTTCATTGTCATTTTCTGCTACATTTTATTGTCCTGTAATTCAAATATTTTAAAGACCAAAGGGAGGAAAATGGCTTAACACAAAGGTGCCTTGCTTTAGTAGAAAAGAGCAAAAGTCCAGTAGCACCTTAAAGACTAACAAAATTGGTGGCAGGGCATGCGCTTTCGTGAGTCACTGCTCACGTCTTCAGATACAGCTAGAATGTGAGTCCATCTGTCCTTATAATTGGAGAGTAGAGCAATTTCAGATGTCGAATGACAATAGCAGGCATGACTGAATTAAGTGTGCTATGCCTGTCATTCACCTGCTATTGTCATTCACCATCTGAAATCACTTTACTCTCCAATTATGTTGTATGTACAGTTTATGAAACACTGTTAAGGCATTTTGCACTCTGCCACTGACTGACAGAATGAGCTTTGCAGGTACACTTAACCTTTCTGTGATACATATGTTAAGTCCTATTTATGATTTTAACTACATGGACAGAAATCAATCGTGCTCGTGCAAGCCGCCCTGAGCCCGTTCGCGGGAAGGGCGGGGTATAAATGTAATGAAAATACATTAAATAAATAAATCATGAATGTATTCAGATATTAGACTTTGGTTCACTTATGGCTATTGCTGGAAATGCATTCTGGGAAGCTTAAACAAAATGCTGTTCTGTTGTTTTTTTGCTGTTTTGCTGAGGGTTGTGGCCTTGACTGACTGGCTACTTCTGCGCATGTGCCAGTTAGCCTGGCTACATAGAGGACAATGAACATCTTATAACCATATCAGCTAATATAGTTACTTTTGGAATTCTATGACCTAGGCTAAAGAGAAGTTTAATGTTTAGCTAGGAGGAAGAAACTTTGCCTGGGAAGATCCAACCCACAGGTCTCAACCCAATGGGAAATAGATGACGCAGTTTGACGAAGTTTGCTGTAACCAATAATTCTGTTTCATTTCTCCGATGTAATGTAAAATATAAAATACTGTGTCTCCCATTGTAACCTCGGAGACGCTGGTTGGTATCTGAGGGAGCCAACCCCTGTTTATTTGGTTTTTCCCTGTTAATCGATTAACCATAAAGACCTCTGTTACAGTTTTTTCCTTCACAGGACTGAGAGAGTGTGTTTCTCAAAATGGAACCAGGGAAACACAGAGGATTAATACTACACAATTACATGACTCACATTCTAGCTGTATCTGAAGAAGTGAGCAGAGACTCATGGAAGCTCATTTTGCTGTTGTTCAGTCGCACAGTCGAGTCCGACTCTTCGCAACCCCATGGACCAGATCACGCCAAGCCTTCCGGTCTTCCGCCGTCTTCTGAAGTTTGCTCAATTTCATGTTCGTTGCATCGGTGACACTGTCTAACCATCTCATCCTTTGCCATCTCCGTCTTCTTTGACCTTCAATCTTTCCCAGCATCAGGGTCTTCTCCAGTGAGTGCTCCCTTCTCATTTGGTGGCCAAAGTATTTGAGCTTCAGTTTCATTATCTGGCCTTCCAGGGAACAGTCAGGGTTGATTTCTTTTAGGATTGACTGATTTGATCTTCTTGCAGTCCAAGGGACTGCCACAAATGTTGTTAGTCTTTAAGGTGCTACTCAGGGGTGGAAATTAGTCAGAGGGTCAAAAATACTGATTTTACTGACCAAAACCCCCCAAAAACCCTGACCAAATACTGACAAAAAACTGACAAATTACTGAACAATTTAATGTCAGCCTACTGATAAGCTAGCGTTTTAGATGTAAAACTAGGACTTCGTTAAAAATTATTATTATCTGGCCTCCACCATCCCCATAGCCAGCCCCATAGTTAGATGTGACCCAGATATAAAAGGATTGATCACCTTTTTATTTATTAAGAATAGAGGACAATGTTTTCATTATTGTACAAAATGTAAGGCAAAAATGATTCCCTTTTAAAAATAATCACATACTGCAGATAACAAAACAGCAAAAACATATTAAAAACCAAGCATAAACTAATAATTATGACAACAAAACATAATTACTGTAAGGTAAGACTTGCCTTTGCTTGTACTTTATCTTTGGTTTAGCAGCCTGCCATCCCTGGTGGAGGCAGTGTCGGGCTGGGCATTGAAACACCCTAAACTGATTGTCCTGCGTGATTTCAATGTCCATGCGGACGATGCGGCCTCCACTCAGGCGATGGACCTGGTGTCATCCGTGGTGGCACTGGGACTCTCCCAATATGTAACGACTCCCACTCACCGGGCCGGACACACACTCGATCTGATCTTCACGGCAGGTGTCACAGTGGACCGGGACACTGCATCATGCCCTGAAGGCCCATCTGAATGTTTCACCCCAACCCTGTTTGGGCAGCGAACAGATTTCAGCTTGCCTGTGGAGCCAAATGGCCCTGCGGGATCTGATGTGGCTTCAAATGGCCCTGCGGGATCCGATGCCCCCTGGTGGCTCGTTAGATGAGATTCTGGAGGATTGGCACAGCTGACTCTTGGCAGCCATCAATGAGATCGCTCCCCAACGCCCTCTGTGCCCTCACTCTAGGCTGGCTTGTGGGTTTACCCAGGAGTTGTGGCTGATGAAGCGAAAGCTAAGATGGCTAAAGAGACAGTAGCGATGCGCCTGCGATGAAGTCAAAGGAACATCTTATAGGACATATATGAGCTCCTATGGCAGTCAGAGTATTATGCGAGCTCATGCCCAGCCCAATTATTTAGAATAATTTGGTCTATGACTGTTCTGCCACAAGGCAGACCAAATGTTAGGGAATTGGACACTGGCTGTGAGGCCTTTGAGAACTACTTTGCAGATAAAATCCTGTCGCTCCGCCGTGATCTCCCCACTGCAGTTGAGACAGTAAGTGAACTCAAGGCTCCATGCACGTCTTCTAGTCAGGTTATGGATTATTTCTGTCCGCTCAGCCTGGAAGACGTTGACAAACTGCTCTTAACTGTATGCCCTACCACATGCTGCCTTGACCCCTGCCCATCATGGCTAATTAAAGCTGGCTGTGATGGGTTTTGAGATGCACTAATGGAGATTATCAACAAGTCCCTCTCGGAAGGACAGGTCCCTAGAAGAGAAGAAGAAGAAGAGATTGGATTTATACCCCACCCTTCACTACCGAAAGGTGTCTCAGAGCAGCTCACAAACTCCCTTCCCTTCCCCTCCCCACAACAAGCACCCTGTGAGGTAGGTGGGGCTGAGAGAGCTCTTGACAGAATCTGCTCTTTTTCTAGGACAGCTCTTATCAGAACTACAGCTTGCCCAAGGTCATCCAGCCAGGTGCATGTGGAGGAGTGGGGAATCAAACCCGGCTCTCCCAGATTAGAGTCTGCGCACTTAACCACTACACAAAACTGGCTCTCCACTCCACCCTAGGGCACTCAAGGAAGCTGTGGTTCATCCCCTCCTGAAAAAGCCATCTCTGGATCTGGCCAAATTGGCTAATTACCAGCTGGTCTCCAATCTGCCCTATTTGGGCAAAATAATTGAGAGGGCCGTGGCAATTCAGCTTCAGAGCTTTTGGATGACAATTCCATTCTAGATCCTTTCTACCACCTCCGGCTGATTAGGCAGTTGTTTCTCTTCCTCAAATGCAACGACTTGGCAACAGTGATCCATGCGATGGTCACCTCGAGATTGGACTACTGTAATGCTCTCTACATGGAGCTGCCCTTGACCCAAATCCAGAAGCTACACCTAGTGCAAAATGCTGCAGCCAGGCTTATGAAGGGCCTCCCTATGCCGGACAACATCCAGCCTGTGCTGAAAGCACTGTACTGGCTGCCGATAGCATACCAAATTTGCTTCAAGGTGCTGGTACTTACCTTTAAAGCCCTTTATGGTCAGGGGCCACATACCCGAGATAATGCCTTTCCCAACATGCTCCCCAGAGAGCACTGCGCTCAGGGTCACAAAATTGATTGGCCTCCCAGATCCTAAAGATGCCGGGCTCACCCACAACCAGGGCCAGGGCCTTCTCAGTGGTAGCTCCGTACTGGTGGAATGAGCTCCCAGAAGAGATCAGGACCCTAAGGACATTTTACATTTCTGCAGGTCCTGCAAGATGGAGCTCTTCCACCAGGCCTTTGACAAATAACATCAAATAACTGAGAAGTGACAGTGCCCTGGTCCTTGGCTTACCACCAGCAGCCTGTGCTGTTGCCTAAATATAGAGACCAAGATGAGCCAACCACCAATATAGATCATCTGATTACAGCACTAGTACTGGTTCTGCCTTCTGTAAGCATTCTTTTAAGTACCTGATCACTTACTAGCACTTTATGATAATGTAGAGTTTTATTATTTGTTTTAAGATTGTATATAATTTGTTACGTATATGTTTAATCTCTTTGTAAGCTGCCCTGAGCCCGCTCCAGCAGGGAGGGCGGGGTATAAATTGAATAAATAATTTAATAAAGTTATTCACGAACTCTTTCATTTCTCAACTGTTTTCTGCACTGCATCCACAAGCATTTTTCCCCTTGTCCTCTTCTTCCATTGCTTTCTGAACTCCTTCTAGCATGAGCTGTGCCATGTTGAATCCCACAATATCCATCACCTCTACTTTCATTGTCTCATGTTTTAAGAGGTTAATTATGTTTCTATACTTTGTGGAAGATTTCACCAAATCATTTTTACTCTTAGGAACAAAATCCTTAAAGTACTTCATACCTAAACTGAAAACAATCGGTCTTCTCACTGGGAAGTCATCATGTTTCTTCCACCAGGCCATTTCATAGAAAAAGAGGTGCAGGAGCTCATTAGCATAACTTATTTGCATATACCACACACCCTGACATCACCGGAAGTGTGTCAGAAGGCAACACCCACCGCTCAGGCTCCACTGG